>NC_136433.1:17080000-17525000 GCF_052849685.1 Lactuca virosa | reverse complement strand
TTGACAGGGAAAATGAAGGAGAAGCAATGAAGGTTTGATGCCCCATTTTCTTGATTGATTTGTCAAGAACAATACCGTGTTCTTCTCTGGAACATGATACTCAGAAGAAGAAATAATGAAACTGGATGTTGCTTCTTTGGTGATTCATTGACTGTCAATCAAAAGGAAACACATGTTGAAACAGAATAAAAGTTAATTTAAAACTCAATCAGGTATCTTATTTTCTTTATTGGTTACAATATTCTATTATCTGAGATTTGATCAGATAATATATGAATACATTAAATTCCAACAGAATATCTGAATCGATTCCAATTTTCAACCACACTTTAGTTGTTTTGTTTTTCTAAACCATTTGAATTGAGTAAAATTATATAAAAAAACTAAAAACTTCTGAGTTTTGTAGATAATGAGAAGAAAACAAAAGCTAAAAGTTGGTGTGTATTTTTTGTGGTGATGTAAGCAGGAACATGTGTTTCTTTCAAATATTCATGATTCAGATATTCTGTTGGAATTTAATGTATGTTAAGATGATGCAGGAATGATGAGGTAACTTATGAAAAAAAGATATGTGATACTTCATTCTCAAAGAATGAAGAAAAACAACAATATTCTTTCAGAATTTCAGGATTCAACATCCAAAAACAGCAATATTCTTTCAGAATTCAAGAATTCAAGAAGAAAACATGGAGAACGAGAGTATTCTAGCAGAATGTTGTTATTTTTTAAGAATGTTATTCATTTTTGTTGATATTCTTTTAGAATATTTATAACTATATTTAAAATGTATAAGACTTTTAGTCTGTAAGAATATGTATGAATTTGTATTTAAGTTTGGATGTATAATAATTTATTAGAATGTTTGTTATTTTTCAACATCTTATTCAAGAATTTTGTTTTTCTTCAATAATATTCTATTAGAATAAAATTCTGAAAGAGTATCATTCTAACAAAAAATATTCTGATAGAATAAAATCGGTAAAAATTGAAATTGAATTAATTAAAAAATTCAGATTTTTTTAAATTAGGAGAATTAATCATCCCTAAAAATTCGAAAATTTCCTTTTATAAATGTAGTTAATTGTCCAAAATACCCTTTTGCTAAAAATTGTGTGATTATATGGTACATGTTACCCCATTGTAATATCATACACTCTCAAATCATGTCCATTGATTAATTTAATCCGTTGGTCCAGATCTGTGCATTCTGGCACACAATACTTAGTAAAAACAAAATAACCTAACCCTATATATATATATATATATATATATATATAAGAGTCCATATTTAATTAGTTCCTTTTGATCACTAAATTAATTCTAAATTAATTCTTGATCAATACTAATAAAATAATATGATTTCATATTAATATATTATAACTTATAATATATTAATAAACCATAGACATACTATTCTCAAAATACTATCCATACAAATTGTTTCGGTGAGGTGCAACCCAAATGGACCATGCTACTCTCGGGTCGAGTACATATCAATAATAGTTATGGGCTTAGACATCTAATCCGACAAATGATAATATCGACAGTTGTGCCTAATAGAGAACATCATAATCCTGGCAGCTGCGCCTAAATGATAATATCGGTAGCTGCGCCTAATAGAGAACATCATAATCCTCACAGCTGCGCCTAAATGATAATATTGACAGTTATGCCTAATAGATAACATTGGCAGCTGTGCCATTAGCAACGATGGACTTCGTGCCTATTCCTTAGGATAATCCTTAGGAATGAATAAATGAAGAATAAATGATTCCTAGGGTAGATCCTTAAGAATAAAGAAGATAATGGGGATGTGTAATTGGGTTAATTGTGTGATGATGAAACATAATAACTTTATTATTGTGGGTTGAAAACCCTATGTACTCACCAGGTTTCCCAACCTGACCCACTCAGTTTATTTGTATCACACCTGTCGATACGAATCTACATTACACTGAGAGATTAAAAGAGATGTAGATCACTAGTGTAAATGAATGTAAGTAGGGGTGAAAACAAGCCGGTCCGAGGCCGAGCCTAGCTAGGCTCGGCTCGGGCTCGTTTAATTTATATGAAGCTCGAGCTCGAGCTCAGCTCGATTCAAGCTTTCTTGTACTGAGCTCGGTTCGAGCTCGTAAAGAATTATACAAGCTCGAATCGGGGTCGACTCGTTTTTTATTTGAAGTGCCTAAATAAGCTTAAGCTCGGCTCGAGCTCGTTAAGAAGCTCGTTTACCAATACCCTAAATCCATAATTCCCCTAATATGTTTTTATTTTAATATATAAAGATAATAATAAATTATATTATATAAAGGCTCGTTTAGGCCCGCGACCCTAATCGAGCTTAATTACATAGGCTCGAGCTCGAGCTCGTTTAATAAGCGAGCTTAATATTAAGCTCGAGCTTGGCTCGGGCTCGTTTAAAATCGGTTACGAGTCGAGCTTTTAACGATCCGATCCCGAGTAGCTCGCGAGTAGCTTGACTCCTTTGCACCCGTAAATGTAAGGTCTATTTATGCTTATGTTTCTATATTGACGATGACATCCCAAAGTTTTAATATAAACAAAACACATTTCTTCGGAAATGCTTTGATAAAATATTTATCATGTTTTTCTGGGAACAAATTCCGCAATATTATTCTTTAAAAAGGATACTCTGGTTTTCAAATAAGCATAAATACAATTTTTAAAATGACCGTGAATTTGGGGATGTCACAGTTGGTATCAGAGCATTAGTTTAATAGAATTAGGAATTTGTAGGATTTCTAAACTTAAACTTAGAATGCTAAGTGATAATTGTGAGATGAGTTTCTGCTATATATAGACACATACGCTAGCTTATTTTAGGAAAGATGCCTAAATTGCTTTTATGTGCTAAATGATTTATGTTATAGCTATAAAGATGCCTTATATGCTATTATTTGATCGGATCTATGGTCGGTTGCCGACCGGATCTGGAAACTTCATGTGTTCAAAATTTCTAAACGTTCGACTACGATATTAGAACTAGCATGTAACATTTCGAAGTGACAAGGAAGATTTAAACGTCTATCGTACATAAAGATCTAAATTCACCTAATTTGGTGTATAGATCGACATGGTGAGAACTCGAAGCGGAAACGCTAATGGAAATGCTAACCAGTGGGTTGTGATTGAGCGTGCACCGGAAGTAGCAGCTGCACCTGAGCCAATCACAATGGCAGGAGTACAAGCCATGATTCGGGCTATGATGGACGAACAGAGGGAAGAGATGAGGAAAATGTTGCTGAATAATAGAGAAGAACCTACGATGCCTGTTGAACAGTCAGAACCAAATGACGGATAGTCAGAAGAAGGGAATTACAGTAGAACCGTTGGTCAAGCTGAACCGACAGTGGTTAGGAGGAATAACCAAGATGAAGGAATCGAGAGGAACGGATGCAAGTATAAGGACTTCACGACTTGGAAGACATCGAATTTCACTGGGAAGGAGGATCCAATCGGAGGTATGGACTGGATCTCTGAAATGGAGCTAGCCTTCATAACATGTGGTTGCAAGGGCAAGCTACAAATAACATATGCACTGCGCCAGTTTAGAGGTGGCGTTGTTCGCTGGTGGAGCACTCTAGGGAAGACCATAAGCCCCAATGAGCCACTACAACTGACATGGGAAGAGTTCTTGGTACAATTTAAATGCAAGTTCTGCTCAGACCAAAACATGCTAGAGCTGGAGAATCAGTTTCTGACGTTGAAAAAGGGAAACATGTCCATTGATGAGTATACCAATGCCTTTACAGACAAGATGTAGTTTGCTTTGCGCATCGTCCCTGACAAACTAACGAAAGTAGATAAGTATACGAAGGGACTACCATGGGAGTATGCTGTGCTAGTACGCCAGGCACCAACTCTTGAGGCGGCTATCTGGGCTGCTAAGTCTGTTAAAGAGATGATCAAGAATAGAGCCGCCAACAAGGTCGAAGTTGACCAGAAGAGAAAGTTTGAAGGATCTTCAAGGTCCAACGAGAAGACCCGGTTCGAAGAAGTTTAGAGGAGGAGGAGGTGAAGCAAGATGGTGCGATAAGTGCAAGAAGAAACACTTTGGAAAATGTGGCGAGGAGGTGACATGTTTCAAGTATGGAAAGTCTGGGAATTACGCCAATGAGTGTACATTCAACAAAAGGGTGTGTTACGGATGTAATGAAGAAGGGCACTTAAAGAAAGACTGCCCAAAGAGGGAAGGGGCTATAAAGCCAGATGCACCGCCAAAGCCAAAGGCAAGAGCGTTCCAGATGATCCTCGGCGAAGCAGGTGACAATGCAAGGAATCAGGAGTGAGGACTTTATATCCGAAGATCAATATATGAAGTAGCCATGCGGATAGTATCATGTGGTGTAGCCTATTAGAGCCATAATATAGGTTGAACTTGAACATCTATGTAATCGTTTCAAGAAATAATATAAAGCTTGGTTATGTTATTCGATGCGTTAAATGACTATGTGAAATTCTTGTATGGTGACTTGGAAAACTGCGAGACAATAATTTGACGAGTATGAGTAGGTGTGAATGGTAGTAAAGGCCTATACTACTGGAAGCATATGATTCACACTTGGATCAGGGAAGGTCACAAGGTTACCAAGAAGCTAGTAATTGATTCCGTGTTGTTCAAATATGTCGTTACCATCGTTTCGGTAATGACTAAGAAGATGATTGTTATTCCGACCCTAGTGGTCATATCAAATCAAGTCCAACTAAGACAAGTATGTTACGTGGTTCAGAGGACCAAGATCGATGTAGCATCTGACTTAAGCCAGAAAATCGAAATAAAAGATAATCGAAGCAATCAGTAGAAGTATCGTGATCGTTGTTAAAGTAAGAACTTGTAGCCATAAGTGCTACATGCTATAGTGTGATTATATCACATTAGAACATGAAGGAAGATATATTCCATTATGGAATTCGACTTTAAGAAACCCGAGTCTAAGTGTTGCATCATACGACATGAAGTCATTAGAATATGACCCATCGACCTGTCATAAAAATCGAAGTAAATAACTTCTATTAAGTTAAGTATGTTAAGAAGAAGAAGGAGTCTCTAATAATGATTAATTTTGTAACTCGAAGGTTACGATTGAAAGTCCAACGCGAGATAGAGAGCACGTTGAGCACCGCCTGCAGTTAAGAAGTCCGAGAGTTAGGTACTCATTCGAAGGAACATAAGAGTTACGATTATTACTTAAGACGAAAATATAACATATGGAGTCATTATACAAGCCCTGTTTCGTTGATGATTCCGAGACATAATCATCCTAAGGGGAGATAATTTTAACGCCTGCAGATTCGGGCTAGTCAATTTAGAGACAATAAGCGTCAAAAATGACTTTTTGATGGAAGATTATTTAGAATGAATAATCTTAACCAAGTTATAGTATATGTCACAAGGGTTCTGTACATATAAAGAACGCTGAAATCCGAGTTATAACGAAGAAGTTACGACCTTTTGAAGTTTCACGACAAAACCGGCACGACACTGTATGATGTAAAAAGTGAGTTTGCGATAAAATACTTTTTAGCCTTAGCAATCTAAACGAAAGTTGTAGTATACATCAAACCGAGAGCGTGCATAAAATGAACGTCCAAATCTGACTTCGTATGAGGAAGTTATGATTTTTCTAAGATTTGGCATAACACTATGCAGCCGGGAATTCGAATATTAGATCGATCGATTTTTAGCCGACAACCTAAATGAGAATCGAAGATCTTGTTAATAGGAGCTAAACGATAAAAATACAGACAAAAATGGACGTCGGATAACAAAGTTATGAAATTTTAACGGACTTTACCTGTCTAGGTCTGTTAAAATATAACTTTAAAAATAAAGTCAAAATTAGTCGACAGAGTCTAAACGAAAGATGTAGAGTACGTCCCCACATACGCGTGTATATAAATAGCATCGAAAACGGATCTCGTATGCGAAAGTTACGGAATTCAGTGTTGGATAAGGTGTCTAAGTCCATAACTTATTTGGTATATACTTGACCCGACCCGGCATGGTCCATTTGGGTTGCACTTCACCCGAACTATTTATATGGATAACATTATGAGAAGAGTATATTTGCGGCCTACTAATATATTATAAGTTATAATATATTAATATGAAATTGTATTATTTAATTAGTATTGATCTTAAATTAATTATGAATTAATTTAGTGATCATAAGGTGACTAATTAAATAATGGGCTATTGTACTTATATAGTGTGGGCTAACACTCATAAGGAAATGGGCTAAGCTTGAATGGGAGTCCATGGATGATCCATGGAGCTTTTAACCCATGGATCCTTGGAATAGGAAAAGACATGGGTTATTAGGGTTTGCATGGTTCATAACCCTAATCATCTACACTATATAAAGAGGCTTATGGTGCTTGAAAAGATACTATGTGTGTGTGCATAAGGTGTGGCCGATTTCTAGAGTATTAGAGTGCTCTCTCATAAGTTTTCCAAGTTTGTGGTGATTTTTGATTTCCATTTGAGGCATTCACATTATTGGTGCTTGGCTCTCAAACTCCCAAGGAATCAACTCACTAACAAAGGTATGTAATTCTTCTAGTATCTTTTATGTTTAAAAGTACCCCATGTATTCTAGATAGGTTATGAACCTTGGAAAATTATTTTGCATGTATTTTAGACAAACATAGATCCAAGGTTTCTAGGGTTGCATGAACACCTTAGGAGTGTTAGTTTGCTCAAAACCCAACATTTAGAAGTTGGAAGAGTTTGGTGCGAGGGTGAGTATGCCCCACGTAGATGAAGCGTACGCCCCGCGGTCTCGTAACGATTGGCTCCGAAACATCCACGTCGCCCCATTCGAAACGCAACATGTTCCCCTCCTACGCGCAACGTAACTCGTACGCCCTGCGTACCTAGGAGGGAACACCCAACGTAGTCCGAGGCAGAGGCCTATATAAAGGACGCGAGGCTCACTCCCAAACCTCACACCATAACCCTTATATCTCTCTCTAACTTCTCTCTAAACCTCCCCCAACCTCTAGTACTTCCCAAGTGCTAAAATAGAGAACGTCATAATCCTGGCAATTGCGCCTAAATGATAATATTGGCAGATGTGCCTATTAGATAACATTGACAGCTGTGCCATTGGCAGCGATGGACTTCGTGCCTATTCCTTAGAACAATCCTTAGGAATGAATAAATGAAGAATATATGATTCTTAGGGTAGATCCTTAAGAATAAAGAAGATAATGGGGATGAGTAATTGGGTTAATTGTGTGATGATGAAACATAATAACTTTATTGTTGTGGGTTGAAAACCCTATGTACTCACCTGGTTTCCCAATCTGACCCACTCAGTTTATTTGTATCACATGTGTCGATACGAAGCTACATTACACTGAGAGATTAAAAGAGATGTAGATCACTAGTGTAAATGAATGTAAGATCTATTTATGCTTATGTTTTTATATTGATGATGACATCCCAAAGTTTTAATATAAACACAACACATTTCTTCGGAAATGCTTTGATAAAATATTTATCATGTTTTTCTAGGAACAAATTCCGCAATATTATTCTTTAAAAAGGATACTCTGGTTTTCAAATAAGCATAAATAAAATTTTTAAAATGACCGTGAATTTGGGGATGTCACAATATCTCACATCGTGGCCCTCTTCCAAAAGCTAGAAATTCAAGAAATTAAGTACCTCAGGGATCTGGATGTTACAACATTCTTGGAACATTGTGAATAAAAAGCTTCTAACTTGTTCATGGATTTCATAGATCTAGTTATTTTTCAACTTTGCCACTTTTTGGTCATTTTAGTGCATAAAATTTAGATCTTGAAAGTTTCTTACCTTGTTATAGATAAAGTTAGAAACTTTATCTATCTAAACATCATATTGATTCAGATATGAAGGTTGGAGACTTAGACTTAATGGATTAAGTTGAGAAAGATGCATTTTTGGTCCCTTTGAGACTTAAAGACTAGATCTTGGTTATTTGGACCATCCAAATTTGAGTGAAAGGTCTTAATGTCTTAAGTGTTTAAAATGAAATTTCAGATATGGAGGCGTACGCTGGGTGTACTTAAGGTTACACAACGCGTAGCCTGGTTGGACCTCGTAGTATGGAATAAGGCTCTATGCCATGCGTAGAGTTGGATTACGCAGCGCGTAGGTCAACGGAAGTTGACCTTGACTTTTGACCCGTTGACTTTTGGTCAACTGTGAAGGGTTGGGGACTTAAGAGGGCAAAATGGTATTTTTCCCAAATGGGGATTTATCTTGGTATTTGGAATTACTAAGTTGGAGTATTCACCTTAATTGCTAATTATGGTTTGGCTGTGGATATGTTAGCGCGAGGGAAAAAACACCGACAACTCGTGTCTAAGATCTATTCGTTTACCGATCGAGGTGAGTCTCCTCATAATATTTGTGGGTCGAATGAACCGATGTCGACCAATTGATTTGTGTTTATAGGATGTTAGCTGTCTGTGTGACTCTTGCATGTCTCGTATGTGTTTGTATGTGTACCGGGCGGGGCTTATGCCAGGCGGGGGCTGATGAATTTGTTGGGCGGGGCCCATCGCATGTTACCGACAGATCTGTACCGAGTGGGGCCCGATGCTGAGTGGGGCTTGTTGTATGTATGGTATGTGGTATTTTGGGGAACTCACAAAGCTTTGTGCTTACGGTTTATGTTTAACATGTTTTCAAGTACATCTGGTTTCAAAAGGCAGAGCCTGACTTGATCGTACTGCATCCCCTAGAGAATTATTCTGCATTAATTGTTTATGATTTTACTCTGATGTTTTGAGGATATATTAACTATGATTGTCTTTTGGGTTAATGATAGAAAGGTTTTGGCTTACTAAAAATGAAATTTTTATTCATTATTTTTGGGACGTTACAAGTTGGTATCAGAGCCTTGGTTTGAGGGATTTGAGCACACTCTCGGGTGTGTCTGGACTCAAACTGAGGATTTCTAAAAAAAGAGGTGTGATGCATGCAATCAGCCGAGCTCAAGTAAGTATCTTCCAAAATACCCATACATGTGTTATGCTTATTGTTTTAATATGAGTATACGAGAATTGCATGATAGATTAGGGATATAGATCTTCTCAGGATTTGCATAATAGAATGCTAGGAGAGATGCCTTTATATGCATGTTTTTTGAGCTTTTGGAACTGCATGCTAGTATGGATTTCAGATTGTTGGATAGAACGACCTGATTAAGCGAGGCACTCGTTGAAAGATATCAAATGAGTTAAAATAGACTCAAGGGGTGAAATAGACTCAATACTGGTTAAAAGATACGTAAGGAGTTGAAATATACTCAGGGGTGAAATAGACCTAGTTTAGTTTCTGGCTATTATGTATGTTTTGTATGGGGTAATTTGGGGAAACTCAATAAGCTTTGTGCTTACAGTTTCATGTTTATGATTTCAAGTACTTCTGGTTCGAACGGGAAGGGTCCGAGATGATCGCACCGTATCCACCAATATTCCACATTTTATGATATGATTGGTACTTTGATGAGTACTTTATACATTATCACATTTGATGGATTTTAGAATGAATCAACATGGTTTTGATAGTTTTAAAAATAAAATTTTTACATAGTATTTTTGGGACGTTACACCCCTCTCTTTTTCTCTCTCTGTCACTTGTCTCCCGGCCATTGGCTGATGGGTTCTTTTCTACCAATTTTGTTTTTTGGTCATAACTTTTTTTTTTGATAAAAAAATCTAAAAAACCAAAGTTTTTGAAATTTAGTTTTCTACAAACTGATATATATATATATATATATATATATATATATATATATATATATATATATATATATATATATATATATATATATAACATAAATAAATTCTCCAAAAATAATGAAAATTGAATGGATAGTTCTACCTATTATACTAGAGACTTTGTAAAAATATTTTTTTAAAAAAAATAAGTTTTTGAAGTGTTTATTTTTAATTTTAAAAAAATATTAGTTTTAATAAAAAAAATGTTGAAGATAATATGATCCAAAATGTGATGATTCAAAACATTTACGATTCAATTTTTTTTATTCAACTTGTTTATGATCTTTAAGTTGTTATGATCTAAAAATAATTAGACTCAAATATTTTATAATCCTTAATTATATCTTTTATGATTCAAAAATTAAATGATTCAAAATATATAATGATCCATTTTTTCAACAAAAACTTTACTTAATTGAATATATTATTGATCCAAAGTCATATGATTCAAAAATGATTTGATTCAAAATATTATGATTCAAAATGTTATAATTCAAAATTTTATGATTAAAAAATAATACGATTCCAAAAAAGTATGAACGGAAAATATTATTATCCTTAATATTTTTCTTATTCAAAATTTATAATTGTTAAACATTAAAAACTCAAACCAATATTTAGTTTAAAAAATCAAAAAATAAAAACAAAACTATAAAAACAATAGTATCTTTGTATAGATATTTAAAAAAAAACGAAAAAGTAAAAAAAAATAATTAAAAAATAAAAAGTAAAAAATATAAAAAAATATAAAAAACATTAAAAACGAGTATATATCTGTTTAACTTTATTTTTTGATTTTTTTAAAACAATTTAAAAAAATAAAAACAAAAAACAAAAAATTCCAAAATAAAAGAAAATAAATAATAAAACCCACTTAATTGACGCTCAATGAATTTTCATCCCACATGATTAAATTCTCGAGTCCGTATCAATTACCACAGATGTGTGTCGCATGCGAACGCACCGTGCCCAAATATTATGTTTGACGTTTGACTCCTTAACGAAATGAGTGGTGGAGAATTGTCGTCGTAGTCTTCACTATTTTTAGAGTCTTTACCGGAATAAGACTCTCTCTCTCTCTCTCTCTATATATATATATATATATATATATATATATATATATATATATATATATATAGTTTAAATAAATAATATAAATTTATATGTAAAAATATGGGTTTTAAATGTAACAATACGTATTATACATTAAAATATGTATTTTTAAAAAACATATATTAATTTTTAAATACTTTATTTATATGTAAATATATGTATTTTATGAAATGATATTCTTTGAACAAATTATGCAAGACTCATGGTAAAATATTTTCGAAAAAAAGATTAATAACTAAATTTATAAAAAAAAATAATAGTGATTATATACGTAAAAAATTAATAACTCAATGTATACTTAAAAACTTATAATCTCCTATCATAATGATATTTATTAAACAAACCAAAAAAATTAATGATAAATCAAACATAAAAATAAATTTAATAACTAAATACTAACAACATTTAAATTATATCTTCATATTGTTTAAATTCACTAAGGGGTCGTTTGATTTAGCTTCTAACCGGATCGAAAAGGGGACCGGGTCTAAAAAGCATAGTTCAACATGTTTGATATCATTTTTAAAGTCATGGACTCAGTCCATCATATTTTACTGATTCGGTCCCCTCTTCAAATGAGAAGGACCAGGACAAAAAATTATCAACGCTTTCGATTCCAGTTTTGCCCTGCTGAAGACGCCTCCACAAAAAAATGAAAAACGATCCCTCTCCCGTGCTCTCCCTGCTACCGACGACCACCCAAAGCTCGTCATCTTCCTCCGACCTCGCAACCGGAGACCTGCCGTCTGTTCTCGTCCACGTGCGACGAAGTGCGATTCTGACTTTAATGTTCCCGAATTTTTGCTGTGAATTTTTTTTTGTCGCTGTTGCTATGCGTGTATGAGTTTTTTTTCTCGATTTTTACATTGTTGCTGTGAATGATTGCTGATAATTTTCGTTTTTTTTTTTGCTGTAAAATGTTCTATTTGTTGCTACGAATATTTCAATTTGTTGTTGCTATTTGTTGTGGTGCTGGAGTGAGTATTGGGTAATTAGTCCAAGAAGATAACCTTTTATTTATTGTGTTTTTGGTTCTTGTGAAAGTATTGATTGGTATGGGATACATAGAACCTCCATGAACGTGTAACTAGTCATAAATCTTGGTACATGAACATATATGTTAACTAGAATAGCTATTTTATAATGATTGTCTTGGTATAAAGCTGAACATATTAAAACCATGACCACAAGTTTATTGTATAGAGTGATGTACTTTTTTATAATATCAAGATAAGATAGATGTTTTTTTATAAAAAATGTTTTTATATCAAGCCAATAACCTTGACATCATTGAATGTTTCTATAAAAATGTAATGTTATAAATTTAATGGTAAATCATAAAAAAAAATTATTATAAAAAATATTGTCCGAGGGTAATATAGTTATTTTGTGTTATCAGTCAGACACAAAATCAAACAATAAGTTTAAGTCATAAGTTAATTCAGTCAGAACTTTTAACCCATCAGCTTCTAACACAGTTAGCGACTATCAAACAACCCCTAAAATTTTTTATTATAAAAAACACTAGTTGTCTAATTGAGTACTTAGGGAACCACTTTTTAAAGAATAAAGTTGGATTGTTGGAGTCTTGAACTTATAGTCACTTGGGCTTTATATTTACTTTTATTAATTTGAGTCCAACCCAAAAACCAAGTGGTTGAGGTCACCGCTTGTTAAAAGGAATCTAATTTTTTATTTTTATTTTTTTTAAATCCACCTCATGTAAAACACAATTCTGCCGTTGAGGGTACCTCTCCCTTACCTTCTATCTAAGTATAATCTTCAAATAACATGACAATTTCCCTTCAAGTTTAGCGTAACAGTAGCATTTTTGTGATTCGATCAGACTAGTTCCTTTTCCTCACCAACACTCTATCTGTAAGCACATGAACATAAGGTGAGGTGCACAGTTTTATTGTAAATGTTTGTGCAACAATGTACTTGTGCATACTTTTGTGTAACATAATAGATTTAATTATCTATGGAAAAGTTATAACTAAAATCAAGTCTACACATGCTCATTTGGAGTTAAATGAAAAAAAACAACAATATAACTATCATAATCATGATGCTATCCTAGAAAATTTATGGGTTGATAATCGGAGCTTCTTCCATGTCGGACTTAGTTAGACCCACTAAAAGTTAAGTCAGAAGAGGAAGAGGGAGTAGGCGGTGGAGATGATTGGTTGGAGACCCAAAGGTGGAGGAAGGCGTTCTCCGATGAAAATGGAGAAGAGAGGGAGAAAGATGATGGTTTTTTGGTCTAAAGTATGTGAGAATGGTGATGGGGTGTTGAGGTTTTGGTGGGCCCATGTATTTTTAAAAATTAAATTAAATAGGTAACAGTGATGAAAAAAAATCAGAAAATGTATTTCAATCATTATATGTGCATTAGAGAAGAAAAAAAAATTAAAAACGAAATTTATGATTTTTCGTAAAGCACATGTACCATTTATGTAATTTAGTGTAATTTTTAGTAATACATATTTTAATTTTATATATTTAATAAAGTAACTTAACCAAAATATTATTAACATAAAAAGAAAAAGTACTCCTAAAACTACTCAAACAGTAATAAATGCTAACACTTCATTTATCAAATAAGCAATCAACTTGAATCAAAACAAGTCATTACTAATTAATGTTAAGTGGTTTTGAAATAATAATAAGTGGTCCTTGTAACCTTGCAAGTGGAGATGCCATCATGCTATGTGGTAGTAGTATGTTATTATTGATGTGATGAGACGATAGGTATTTGTCATAACTAAATTTGAATAATTTGAAAGTCAAAATTATGGGTATTTAGGTTTGACTATTTGTGTGCATATTGCAAAAATGGACACTTGGAACTAACACAATTCCACATCACCCAAGTATCTTGATGGATTAATCAATCATTAATAAAACACAAACGTGGGCGCAACATATTTAGCCACATTGCTTGTGGGGCTTCAAAATGTCAACAAAGGATGCACATCGACACAAACCGATAAAGTCTCCTAAATTGTACTCTCTATTTCATTTTTTTTCTCTCCAAGGTAAACCTACAATATAAAATATACATAACAAAGTAGACATACCATAAATCTTAATATGATGAATTGAGTAGTTCCTTAAATTTGTGAAACATAATAAACCATGCCTTTTTTTATGATTGTAAGTAGGGCTTTAAATCAATCGAACGAAAACGAGTAAGAATTCATTCATATTCATTTCTTAAGCGAATGAACACGAACGAATAAACAATAAAATTTTCTTTTTCAAGTTCGTTCGTATTGCTATGTAGCCTTCTGTAACATCCTAATTTTCAAGACCAAAAATTTTGTTTTTAATTAAGTAACTTATAAAGCAGTTTACTGAAAAACGACATCGAGTCATATCATTTCATAAAACCATAGTCACATGTCTCAAAACCATATCATAAAATAATAACAATGTCAGAGTACAATCCCAAGATTCTCATAATGCGGAAATCCTGTGTGTGTGATGCGCTGCTACCGTGCCGGCTCCTTCCCCTTCGATGAAGAGGTACCTGAAACAAAACTGAAAACTGTAAGCACAAAGTTTAGTGAGTTCCCCCATCATACCTCATACCATATAACCAACATACTGTCGGACACATCTGGGGTGCCCGACCTACCCTGACAAGCCATTCTGGGGTGCCCGACCTACCCTCCGGTTTATCTCAACCGCCTACGGGGACTATTTCACCCCCTACAACTACCATATAATATCATAGCATAAAACATACTGCCAGACAATTCTGGGGTGCCCGACCTACCCTGCGGCCCTTACGACCGTGACACGGGGACTATTCCCCCTACTACCACTATCACATAACATCATATCATGCTAGCACATAAAACATATCATGTAATAGCAAACATAGATAATTATCACAAAGACAATCATCTAATCAAACAACTCCTACTAGTGGGTTGACATTGTGGCCGTAGACCCACTTCTACTGGAAGGTAACTCACCTCAATGTTGTGCAATAACTGAACTGTCCTCGGTACTTGGATCAACTCCTCTCAAACTCCTACACATAACAACCTTCCTTAATTACCATTTCATACTCCTAACCCTTTCAAGGGTCAACTCAGGTCAAAGTCAAAGTCAAGGTCAACGCCATGGTCAAAGTCAACATCCTCGTTGACTCAACTCGCCGAGTTGATCCATCAACTCGTCGAGTTCCATGATTCAGAGAAACTCGCATTCGCGATCGGACTCATCGAGTTACCCTCTAACTCGACGAGTTTCTCCTTATGACAGAATCAGGACTTTCCACTTGAACTCGTCGAGTCCTTCCTTGGACTCGTCAAGTTCTTCTTCATACAGATCGGAACATTGGCTCATTGACTCGCCGAGTTCATCCTAGAACTCGTCGAGTCCTGCTTCATATCAGTTGGGCCATTATCTTGAACTCGCTGAGTTCATCCTGGAACTCGTCGAGTTCTTGATCTTCAAGTCCATATAAGCGTACATCTTGTTGAGTCCTCTTCTAGACTCAACCAGATTGCTCGAAAACAGAAAAGGTTGGGGAATCATGACACGACTCGCCGAGTCCCCCAAGGCCCAAGTCCATAAAGTCGATTTCAGTCGGGTTTATTGCATCCAAAGCATAGATCTTGCCTCCTAGGGTCGATATAACACGTAAAGTTACAAACTTTACGTGCATGCATGGGTGTTATGAAACTAAAACACCAAAATTAATCCATAAAGGAGTTCTAATGCATGGGATAGGTCCATAGCTCAATAAAGGTGGCAACTTTGAGCTTCATAAGCCTAAAAGTTCCCAGATCTGAAGTCATTACTCTATTATGCACTCAAATCCCGAGAGTGACTTAGAAATGGCCTAAAAATGACAAGATGCAAGCCCTAAAGAAGATCTAAGTGAACGAAAGCCAAGGTTGAAGCTTTTTACCTCAAACAATTTGGAAATGCAACCAAAACTCTGGATCTACTGCCTTCTTCTTGAACCTCCAAGCCTTTCCTTCCTTCTCCAAGCTTCAAATCACTAAAATGGCACAAAATAGCTCAAGAACACTCACAAACTGATTAGGGTTTCGAGAATAGGGTCTGAGGGAGATGGAGGCTGGAGTGGAGGCCATATAAGGTGTTTAAATAGGGTGCAAACCCTAAAATTTAGGGTTTCATTCAGACAGATCTACTCGTCGAGTCGGGGATTCCGACTCATCGAGTAGACTCTTCCACCCGCGTCCAAGATTAGCCCCTACTCGACGAGTTTGGGTCCACCAACTCGTCGAGTCCCAGTATAAAAATGTAAAACTCATATTTAAAATTACGTACCGGGAACCGGGCGTTACACCTTCTAGATTTTTGATAACAGATTGGTTGTATCCTCTTCTAATGCACACATAGGAAGGTACGCTGCAAAATGTAGACAAATGTTAGGTTAGAAAGTGACACCGATGGATGTACCCTAGTATTACTCTCCGATGCCTAAGTTAGATGTCGATTAGGAGTATTGTAAAATTGCTTAAGGTGAGAAAGTTTTACCCTTACCATTGTGTTTGCATTCGATAAGGAGAGCCGACTTGGTAAGCAATGTGCTTACTGTGTTGAGGCAGACTACTTTTAATGATGACATATTGTCTTTATGTATGGGCTAACCCCCATACACCATTAGTTCGTTTAACAAATTGTTTTGTTCAAGTTCGTTTAGATGATAAACAAACATAAACGATCTTAAATGAACGAAAGCAAATAAACCTAAGTGAACATATATGAATTAGAAAATGAACATAAAAATCCAAATAAAAACAATAAAACTTGACTACCAAGACTTCTTATATATTCATCATACTTAGCAGTGTCACTTTTGATATTTTTACAAAATCCAGATGTTAAACTTAAACAATTCATAGAAACTCTATGTTAAGTCCTCTCATTGTGTGTATGTGTGTGTATATAGTAACATAATAAATGAACAACATAGAAATTGTCACACCCCCAAACCAAGGATGGCGGAAACGTCCGGGGGTGGAGGACTTCGTGTATAGTATCACAACAACGAGTATAATAGTGCTCAAAGTAAATACAACCATCATAAATATAATTGAAAAAGTTACACCATAGTATGTGTTTACATGTTTCAAATCAATTACACTATGATGACAAAATGAAGTGTTTGACAATTTAACGTCCCATCCTCAAAAGCTGTTGATTTCCTGAGAATACAAGTAGTTTTGAAAGAGTGTCAACAATTAAGTTGGTGAGTTCATAAGAGTTTTATTTGAGAAAGAAGCCGTTTTCCTTGTAAAAGCGATAGAGTATGCTTTCAGAAAATTCAATATTTTCTTTATTAAATGCGAAATGAACGCTCCTATGTTATGGAATAATGTACCCTAGAAAGACCCGTAGATTCCTTCTATAATCACCCAATGTATATAAGTTATATAAAATTTTAGTTAAATAAACCGTCGAATATAATGAGTCTGCCCTAGGTCCACAACCAAACAAGGAACATGAAGTAAGGCGGGCCCACCAATTCTAAGTCGATTGCGACTAAATTCATATATAACTCTAACATGTACACCTAGCAATTATAGTTGAAGTCTAACAATTCTAGATGAAACGTAGTTTTGATATCATGAAAGCCATTTAGTGTAAACCTGGTACTTTATAATGTATACTTCAAGAAAAATCCCTTATTTTCCTTGTAAAAAGTTATGTAGCCTTAAATCCCAAGACCGAAATCATGTGTGTGTTTTGTACCTATATTTTGTTTATAATGGTAATGTGTTTCTAAGAAAATCCAATATTTTCCTTATAAAAGTCATGTAGTCTTAAATAGATAAAACCCTTTTTCAAAGTAGAATTTTTCCCTGTAAACTTGAAAGATTGTTAACTCCCTATGTGAGTCGTTATAACCATACTATAACAAGAATTAACCTGCAACAATGTTTTTCAGACGTCAAGATCCTATGACTCTTGTCACCCCAGACCTGCCGGTCTAGCTGTTGCAAGCAGCTCGGGTATGGGGTGTCAATCCCAATATAGATCTATACACAATTATCACGCTCACCCTACAAGAGACTCTGGTTATAACTTACATGAATTTTTAACCCGTACTCTAAAAGTACGATGAAATAATTGTCTCACAACTTACGTTAACTAGTTTACATATAGTTTGAGTATAAAACATCTTCCGTGGTGGAAGTGAAATCACATTTTGTAAAATAAATTAGTGATATGGAATCCATAAACCATTACCATTATAGTTTATCATGTAATATATAAAAAAAACCCATTTGTTTTGAGAGTAAAACCTTTTTCATGTAGTATGCTTTATTCGAAAAATCCATAAACTATACTTTATCGTAAATATTATATGTGTTCGAAATGAATGGAAGAACCTTATCATGAATGACTAATTTCTTTTTATGATGATAAACTAACAAGAATGCATCCAACATTTAGAAACTTAGTGTTATGCACTTTGCTCAACATACTACAAAGTGTTGTTAATATGGTAAGCTATGTAACTAGTTTTTAACCTTTATGCACTGTTTTGAAAATATCATAGAAAAATTACACGAAGTCGAAAACTAAATCCGTAAACTCTGAGAGTTTACAAAATGTGTCTAGTTTATTTATAATTTTATTATGATTTTTAGAAGTCTCTAATTTGTGTGAAAGTGTTCATATTCACAGACTGGTCCGAATTCGTTTATGAAATGATAGGCAGTTTTGTAAAAATCACCATAAATTGTAGAAAAATCGTATGGAGACGTGAAAGTAGTCATTTTAAAGGTATAAACCTGAACTATTTTCATATCAAACAGTTTTGAAAAATATTAAGTTTAAGTTGGGTAAAACAGTTCGTGAACAGGTCACAACGTTTCTATTGTAAGCTGTCAAGTTAAGTTTTAAATATGTTTTGGTGTTTTAACTTGTATCCCCCCCCCCTGAAAACTAAGGAAAACTGGAAAATGTACGGTTATGAACTCACCTTGAGTGATTTCTTGAGGGATGGAAGGTTGAAGATGATGAGTTTCAAGTCAAGAACACTTGATGAACACACGAAGTTTTTGGATGATCCTATGAACGATTTTGTGTTAATATGTGTGTAGATGATCCAAGAGTGTTATGAAAACATGTAATAACACTTGAGTTTAGATGATATACTTACCAAAAAGTGAAGTAATAACTCAAGAACACTTCAAAAGTGTGGCTGGAAGTTGAGAGAAAAAGAGGCTCTCTTGATGGTTAAGGAGTGTATATGTGTTTTATGGAGAAGAAAATGATCAAGGAAATCCCCAGGCATTTCTTTATATGAAGGATTGCTGGAGCAAGTGGCTAGGGTGAAGGGATGTTTACCTTGATGTGTGTGATGTGGATAAGGTTGGACTAATGAGAAGATGACACATGGAGGCAAGTGGGCACACTTGACCCACTTGTGGTGTAAAATACTCTTCTTAATGTAAAATAATGATTTATAATTAATAAATCCTTGAGAAATGAATAAAATATGAGTTTAGGGAGTTTAAAATGATAAAAATATGAATTTGGTGAAAAATCCCCGTCAAAAACGAGCTTAACATGCGAAAGTGGTCGAAAACCGGACAATAGAAGCGAACCTACGAGGTTCGGTCCTTAGGAGGTGAGAACCGAGAGAAGGGAGGAGGAACCGAAGGTGGGAGAAGGAACCGAAGGGAGGATCTCGGGTCCGAAGGTGCGAGAGGAGCGAAATGGACCGAAGGCTCGGTTCATTTCGGGTGCAAGAGGTTCGGTCCGAGATACAAGGTTCGGTTCTGACAGTTCGGTTCGGTCCTGAGCAGTTCGGTCCTGAGGGACCTTCGGTCCTAACAGGAGGGTTCGGCTCTAAGAGGTTCGATTCCTAAGAGGGTTTCGGCCATATTTAGCTGTTTTTCGATATAACTCCCCGATTCAAGCAGTTTTTGGCCAAGTTAAGGGTCGGGATGACCCGGATGACTATAAAAAGCTGAGAGAGATTTGGGAGAGATTTCACATACTTGGAAAGATTTGGGAGAGATTTCACATATTTGGCAGAGATTTCACATACACTTGGAGAAATTTCACATACTTGGAGAGATTTGGGAGAGGCTTTGTTTGCGACCTTTGCGAGTGTTTTAACCTTGAAATTCACGGTTTGTAAACTCCGTTTTGCCTTGTTATGAGCGTTGTACGCCCCCGAAGGGTATGTATTAATGTTTTATTGAGTTGTTCCATCAGTTACACTTATTAGGGTTTAGATTTTCTGAACACAGGAAGACTTAAAGTGATACTTGCATTACGATGGTGTGTTGTACAATAGCAAACACGATGTAAACCCTAATATACAAGGGTTAATTGAGTTGACTGGTTTGACTTGTTGACTTTATTTGACTTTGACTTGACCGGAAATTGACGGTTGTCACAGAAATCAAATGTTTGTGTTCGTACATTTAACTAAACAAAAAAATGTTAATGTTTGTTCATTTAGTAAATAAATGAAAATAAACAAATTTACCATTGAATGGCTTACAAATAGTTCATTGGACGTTCAGTTCATGTACAACCCTAATGATGAATAGATCAAAATTTTCCAATAGTTTTTAGAAATTAAATGAAAAAGTAGAGAAATTATCAGCAACTAAAATAAGTGGATAAAGTGTTGGACTATTAGTGCCACCTCATTACAACTCCACTCCAACGTCTTGGGGCAGTGTTCGCGTGTGGACTTCTCCCTACGTAGAGAGAGAGAGAGAGAGAGAGAGAGAATCTATTCTCTCTTATTTGTGAAGCTCCGTAAGTAGCCTTACTCCACACCACACATACGTTGTGTTTTGGGAGGTGTTCACACGTCCAAGGGGTGACCTTAGTGTACTTTCACCACCCATACATGTTGGCCTTACACTTAATCACTACATAAAACATAATTATTTTGCCTCATATAAAATCAAAATACATGAGATCAACAATACCGTGTTCACAACATTCTTTTTCACCATGTACTCGAATCTCAAGTTCTTAACAAAATGACCATCATATCTCCAGAAAAGTCCCAATATTTTGGGCAAATTTTTAATAAAGTCATAAATTTTATTTTTTGAATAAAAAAGTCATGACTTTTTCACCTTTTAAATAGAAAAGTCCAAAAAACCGGCTAATTTATTCACTTTAGCCCTTTTTGACATGTTCAGCAGGTCATGGGACCAAATTGTTAATTTTTCGAAAATAATGAGACTTTTTTGCAGATTTCGTCAAAATTTTTATATAATGTATAAACATATTTTTTACATATCTATATCTATTTTTACGTATTTTTGTATTTTTATGTTTTTATATGTATATATTTACGTATTTTTATGTATTTTAAATGTATAAACATATATTTTTACTTATTTATATGTATTTTTAACCATTTTACATATTTTTATGTGTTATTTTTTATGTATTATGTATTTATATGTATTGTTATATATTTTTACGTATTTTTTAAAGCTTTTTATATAGATGTTTATGTATTTTAAGTGTATAAACGTATTTTTTACGTATTTATATCTATTTTTAAGTATTTTACATATTTTTTATGTATTACGTATTTATGTATTTTTTTAAAGTTTTTTATATAGATGTTTTTGTATATTTATGTATTTTAAATGTATAAACGTATTGTTTTACGTATTTATATGTACTTTTTAAGTATTTTACATATTTTTTTGTGTGTTTTTATGTGTTTTTTTTATGTATTATATATTTATATATATTTTTGCGTATTTATGTGTTTTTTTAGTTTTCTTATATAGATGTTTATGTATTTTTATGCATATTAAATGTTTAATTGTATTATTTTTACGTAAAAAATATATAAACACGTAAAAATAATACAATTAAACATTTAATATACGTAAAAATACATAAACATCTATATAAGAAAACTAAAAAAAATACATAAATACACAAAAATACATATAAATACATAATACATAAAAAACACATAAAAACACACAAAAAGTATGTAAAATACTTAAAAAGTACATATAAATACGTAAAACAATACGTCTATACATTTAAAATACATAAATATACAAAAACATCTATATAAAACACTTAAAAAAATACATAAATACATAATACATAAAAAATATGTAAAATACTTAAAAATAGATATAAATACGTAAAAAATACGTTTATACATTTAAAATACATAAACATCTATATAAAAAGCTTTAAAAAATATAAAAATACATATAAATACATAATACATAAAAAATAACACATAAGAATGCATAAAAAATATGTAAAATGGTTAAAAATACATATAAATAAGTAAAAAAAATACGTTTATACATTTAATATACATAAAAATACGTAAATATATACATATAAAAACATAAAAAAGTACACAAATACGTAAAAATAGATATAGATATGTAAAAAATATGTCTATACATTATATAAATTTTTTGACGAAATCTGCAAAAAAGTCCCATTATTTTCGAAAAATTAATAATTTGGTCTCATGACCAGGTCAAAAATGGCTAAAGTGAATAAATTAGCCGGTTTTTTGGCTTTTCTATTCAAAATGTGAAAAAGTCAGGACTTTTTCATTCAAAAAATAAAATTTAGGACTTTATTAAAAATTTGCCCAAAATATTGGGACTTTTCTAGAGATATCCCAAAAAAAGTACTATAAAATTATCATTTTTTTTTTCAAACGAATATGAAAATATCATTTTTTTTTGTTTCTAATTATATTTCTTTTTTTGTTTTTTTTTTCATTTCATACTAACTCGATTACACAACGAATTAATTGTTCTATTCTATTTCCTTTTATTTTTTTGGGTTATTGTCACTATAACCCAACAATGTTTAGTATATTGGTTTAAATGGTCATTCGTGATTTTTTTTTTGCATTTGAAGGGTACAAACTTGTGTTTTACCGGTTAATTTAGTACCTTTAACCATTTTTGAAGGTTACAATGCCTTGTCAACTTCCAACTAGGCAGGTGAGTCAACTATGACTCAGTGGTGAGTCGACTCATCGTTGCCACGTAAGCCAAAACTTATTTGCCACGAAGATAGAACTAATCCATCAGTTTACATCGGAGCGCGAGGGCTTACAAACAGTAACAATGGAGCTTCTTATTCGTCTTTAACGCCATGTACTTCTCCTACGTTCTAATTCCAAAACCAGAATCCTTGAAAGTGTAGGTGAGATTTCCGATGTGGTGGTGGGTGTAAACAGAGAGAAGGGGGTGGCGGACAAGACAACGGTGGAGCCAACATCAGGGCCACCGCCCTCGATTTTGGCATTCATAGACTTTGTTCTGCTTCCCTTCAAGCATATTACTTGCATATTGATTAAGTAAAGGAAGTTTGTGTAATGCGATTGATGGTTGAAGAAATGCCACGGCTCGATCTTCGAGCTCGATATCACTATGGATTCGAACAGAATTCATCAATGATTCCCATATTTCAAATGTGGTTCAAAAGGAATGTTTTCGATGAACTCAAAAACTTCGTTTAGATGTTCAGATTTCCCTAAAACATCAATAACCCCTAAATAATGATCAATTTCTGGATCTAGATTGTAGTCGTTCTTCATTGATTTGAAGTGTTTGAAGCATTTTTGAATTGAATTAACACTGGCACATGCTGAAAAAAGTAATCGAAAAGTCTCCTTGTTTGGAGTTAACCCCAACTCTTTCATCTGGTTGTTTAACAACAACCTGCATCGGGTTCCCCGTTATCTGTGTAGCCCTTTATCATTGAATGCCATAAGCTTAATTCGTCTCGTTCACGCATTCCGTCGAACACCATGTGTGCATCCCTCATGCTGTTGCATTTTATGTATAGTACTATCAATTTAGAGTTCAAATTCACAAAACCGTAGTAGGAAGATCGAATAAGAAGCTACTGAACCTTCTTCCCCAGTTCAAGATCGTCACACGAATCCAAAACAAGCTCGAAAACATTGGATCCTGCGGGCACACCTTGAGACATTAACTCAATCGTTTCTTTAATTGACCTATTTTGCATAGCGCCATTAAATCCACATCCGGTGGCGGAGATGTGTTGGTGCGTTTTCGTGTTTTGGGAAGAGTTGGTGGTTTTGTGGATGTGTTGAGTCGGCGATTGGTGTTCGATTCTACCGGAGTCAACATCATGGCCACCGCCGGAGCCGAAGAAGATAGCGGTGGAGCCAGAGAAGACAGCATCGGAGCAGGTGAAGATGAAAGACGGTAAGGGATTTGATCGGATTCGGGTTCTATAGAAATCATTACATTAGGTGTTATACGTGGTAATTGAGTTGACATCTAAAACTGCTGATTAGGATGAGTATCACCGGGTGACCCCTTCAAAATTTCCAAAATAACCTTTTAAAACCTAAAAATACAAGTTCGTGCCCTTCAAATGCAAAAAATAGTCACGAGGGACCATTTAAACAAATATACTAAAGTTTCTTGGGCTATAAGGACAATAACTATATTACTGTCCTTATAGCCCAACAAACTTTAGACTTGAAAAGAGAACCATTTAAAAATTATAAATGTGCATTATATTTTAAGAAATGATTTGTGTACTTCAATTCTTTTATGGGTTATTTTCATAAAAGACCCTATATTTTGATTTTTTTTCTTTTTAGACCTAAAACTTTTTTCTTTTCCGAAAAAGACCTAACTTTTAGCTTTGACTTGTTATTTTAGACCCTAACAAGTAAATTAAGTATTTTTATTTCATAAAAGACCCTATATTTTATACTTTTTTCCAATCTAGACCTAAAATGTTTTTTATTTCAAGACTAATTGTATAAAAACATGATTATATCCTTTTAGTTTAAAAATAGACATCGATTTAAACAATGTAATTATTATGCCTACATTTATTTATGATTGGAAAATTCTTTTTCCACGTATATTTATAAAAAAAAGACCCTATATTTTGTTACTTTTTTCCATTTTAGACCTAAAATGTTTTTTTTTTCAAAATAAACTCAACTTTAAAATTGGTTATAATCTTCAAGACCAAATATATAAGGTACTTTTTGACTATACTGAAAAAGAAAGTATACATGTATACACAAAAAAATGTTATCTGATCTATTATCTTTTGAGCGAATATAACCTAGAAGAATTACAAAATTTTATTTTTTTCTAAAAGATATAATTAAACTTTATCTTGGATATATATATATATATATATATATATATATATATATATATACATATATATATATATGTATATATATATATATATATATATATATCATTAAACTTGATATATTGTTTATAAAAAATGTTATTATTACCGCTAATAAAAAGTTCGATGTTAATTTGATGTTTTTTGGTAACATAGACAATACATGGCTAAGATGAATCTTTTAGCATAATAACAACTTTTTTATTTGTAGAAAAAAACAACATACCATGTAATTTAATAAACTGTATACAAAATAAGATTTTGCAATTTTAAACAAAACTTGAATTTGATATATCTAAACAAAACTATTATGAATGTTTAGGATTAATATTTTTATGTATGTATTTGATATAGTTATACCATATTATTCAATAACGGGCTAATGCTACAAAATATTCTATGGCTTTGGTTTAGGAGTATGATAGTTAGTTCGTTTGTTAACTGTTCCAAAAAAATTGATTAAAAAATTCAACCAAAAAAATAATATAGAAAAGTGAGAGAGGGAAATATGTCCAAACTCACGAAATAAGTATAATAGACAAACTAAAAAAAATATTTTGTATACAGTTTTGTTAAATTACCTGGTATGTTTATTTCCTACAAATAAAAAAAATATTATTATGCTAAAAGATTCTTCCTAGCCATGTATTATCCATGTTACAAAAAAATATCAAATTAACATCGAACTTTTTATTAGCAGTAATAATAACATTTTTTATAAATAATATATCAAGTTTAATGATATAATATATATCCAAGATATATCTTTTAGACAAAAATAAAATTTTGCAATTCTTCTAGGTTATATTCGTTCAAAAGATAATAGATCAGATAATATTTTTTAGTGTATGCATGTGTACTTTCTTTTTCGGCGTAATAAAAAAGTACCTTATATATTTGGTCTTGAAGATTATAACAAATTTTAAAGTTGAGTTTATTTTGAAAAAAAAAAACATTTTAGGTCTAAAACGGAAAAAACTACAAAATATAGGGTCTTTTTTTATAAATATACATGGACAAAGAATTTTACAATCATAAATAAATGTAGGCATAATAATTATATTGTTTAAATCGATGTATATTTTTAAACTAAAAGGATATAATCACGTTTTTTATACAACTAGTCTTGAAATAAAAAACATTTTAGGTCTAAACTGGAAAAAAATACAAAATGTTGGGTCTTTTATGAAATAAAAATACTTAATTTACCTATTAGGGTCTAAAGTAACAAGTAAAAGGTAAAAATTTGGTCTTTTTCGGAAAAGAAAAAACTTTTAGGTCTAAAAAGAAAAAAAATCAAAATGTAGGGTCTTTTATGGAAATAACCCTTCTTTTATTGCCACAATCTATAGTTCTTCAAACCTCACACGACGAAGAAGATTGCAAATCTACTTTTATAACAAAAAATGAAACCATTTATCAAATAAGTAATTTGTGTTTGTGCGTGAGATTGAGAATGAGTTGGAGCAGTATCTAAGTTTTAACATGTGTCCTCTTCTTCTAAATCTCGCTTTCATGGACAGACTTTCCCTCCTTCAGCCTCACCTTCATATATAAATATTCATCGTTATCTCTCTTTGTTAATTCATATTTGTGTTTGGTAAGCTAAATTCCAGCTGTCTACACTAGCAATTCCATTAACTTCTCCATATTTATGCAATTCAGTTTCTTCCATCTTCATGATTTTCTCCCTTTCTTTCTCTACTTATATTCTCTCATCATGAGTTTGTTTGGAACTTTGTAGTTCGTGAATTTGCCCCAATTTTGAACACAGATCACGTAAGGTATTTCGTCTCCTTCTTAATCCTCTGTAATGTCTTCTTAATTACTATGGAATTAAACCGATTGTGAGTTCTAATTAAACAGCTTTTACCTCTGTTTTGCTATGGCTTTTAAGTTCTGATCACGATGTTGATTCTTTCATCATACATTGATTTCGATTTCTTTCTTTATATTTCAGTTATGGTTTTGGCATCTTTGTAGACTATTCCAATTCACAATCAGATCTGGATGAAATAATTGGTTATTAGAGTGAAAAAAGAAAGTAAATATAATGAAAGATTTTTTTTGTGAAGATCTGATCGTATAAAAATAAATTCTAAGAAATCTACCGTTTTGATATTCCAATTCTCTTCCAATATTTGGACATTTCTTATAACTATTCACAATGTTAATTATTTATGTATAATTTGTAATTTTGATTAATTTTCATACATCTAACAATTTCAGCATAAAACTATACCCACTATACAAAAAGACTATTCGAAGTTTCGAACCAAGTAAAAGAAGTGCTTCACATGGATGATTTAGTCGTACCCAAATGGCCAAGATGGCAACTTTTATATTCTTTTAATTTGTTTATATATAAAGTATTATAGTTTAATTAACAAGTCAAACACTTTTATAAATTTATAACCTTCACGAGAGATGGCATGCTCATCGACAACCAAATGCCTCATAAGATGGAAGCCATGATCTACTAACATTCAAAAGTCAAATATGATTTTATTAATAAAAAATATAGTGTTACAAGATTCTTTACTTAACTTCATCCATATATGCCTAGTGATGTCATTTTACTCAAACCAATACTTATTATTATTATTATTATTATTATTATTATTATTATTATTATTATTATTATTATTATTATCATCATAATCATTACATTACATTCCTTTTGCTTAAAGACTCCATGTTCTTGATGATCTTTATTTGGCATCGAGTGATTCTTTGCAAACAGACCATCATTCTTGCAAAAATATGAAAAGGTCAAATGTTGTATAGAGTATAGACATTTGTACCTTTTAATTAGTGTCTCATGATATATCTTAATTTCATTTTATATTTTTATATGATATCATATGTTCCAATTTATGTTTAATCTCATATTGTCATGAAACAAAACATGACAATATGAGACCAATTTCCATTTTCAATTTGGAGAAAATTCATTATTACGCAAAAAAAAAAAAAAAAAAAAAAAAAAAAAAAAAAGTCAAAATCTCATGGTTTTATTCCTTTTAAATGTCTAAATTTGTCCAAAAATAATTTACAAAACCAACCATAATTTTTCAGGCAATGAAAGGCATGAGATGTTTCTCCTTCTCCCATAGAGACAAAACCAATGATACAAAGACTACAAAATCTACCTCCAATTCATCACCTTCCATATCCAACGGTCAATATGAGACGAAATCAGGGTCAGGATTCACTTCCCTTGACGCCTCTGACGTCAGCAACGAATCCTCCACCAGGGTTTCATTCACAACCTTGACTCAAAGACCAAGTCGTAACAGTAACAATAATATCAGAGTATTCACATTCGCCGAGCTCAAATCCGTCACCAGAAACTTCAGCCGTGCCCTAATAATCGGAGAAGGCGGTTTCGGATGCGTCTATCGGGCTGTTCTACGAACCACAGATGGTTCGAATAAGAAAATAGATGTTGCTGTAAAGCAACTTGGAAGAAGGGGGTTGCAGGTTGATTTCTTCTTCTGGATTTCATGTATGATTAATTGATTTGATTTTATGTAGTTTTTGCTTAGTTTTTGTGTAATGTTCAGGGCCACAAGGAATGGATTACGGAAGTGAATGTTCTAGGGTTTGTTGATCATCCGAATCTGGTCAAACTCATTGGGTATTGTGCCGAGGATGATGAAAGAGGGATTCAACGTCTTCTTGTGTATGAATATATGCCAAACAGGAGTGTTCAAGATCATTTATGTAGCAGAGTTCAAACACCAATTCCATGGTCAACGCGACTGAAAATTGCACAGGATGCTGCTCGAGGTTTAGCTTACCTCCATGAAGAAATGGAATTTCAGGTACCCTTTCGGCAGACTACATTTTACCATTTTAGATTATGAGATTAAATGGTTGAAATGTTGTGTTATGGAAACAGATAATCTTTAGAGATTTCAAATCTTCGAATATTCTCTTGGATGAGAATTGGAACGCGAAGCTTTCAGATTTTGGATTGGCTAGGCTCGGTCCTTCCGATGGTCTTAGCCATGTCTCGACAGCTGTACGTTTCTTTTTCTTTTTTTGTTTTGTGAAATTACCATAATGCCCTCACTTGCCATATTCAAATACATGTCATTTTTCTTGATAAAAACAGGTAGTTGGAACAGTAGGATATGCGGCTCCTGAATACATACAAACAGGGCGACTCACTTACAAGAGTGACGTATGGAGTTATGGAGTATTTTTATATGAACTTATAACGGGTAGAAGACCATTGGATCTAAACAAGCCAAAAAATGAGCAAAAACTATTGGATTGGGTAAGACCACACATCACTCAAGACATGCGGAAATTTCAAATGATTTTGGACCCTCGGCTTTCTGGAAACTACTCCCTAAAGTCTGCACAAAAGCTGGCTGCTGTTGCTAACAAATGCTTACTTAAACAACCAAGAATGAGGCCAAGAATGAGCCAAGTGTTGGAAATGGTGAACCAGATTGTTGAAGGTGATATGGAGTGGCCGGAAAAAATGGTGTCGCCGCTGTCGCCATTGAAGGCGGCTGTGATGGAGAGGGATGGTGGTTGTGAGAGGTCGATAAGGGAGGAGTTGAAGAGAAGGGTGATTGATCCTATAATTGGAGAGAATAGATGGTTGGTTTGTTTGGCTCGGAATCCTAAGCTTGTGAGTACTAATTGAGGAAATAAGATATAACATAACAGATATAAAATATATGATGATATAAGATATAACGTTACTGTTATTGAATTTCATGAAATATGAGAGAGATATTATCAACTTTTGTTATATCAACTAGCAACAACGCAATTAATTCATTACCAAAAACATATATAAACTAGCAACAACGCAATCAATTGGTTTTATCAAGCGTTTTTTATCAGGTAACTTTTTAACTTTACAGCTATCACATAACGCCCCAAACAAAGTGTTAATATAATAACGGTATAGTTTTTATTTATGAAACATTTTAGACAAATTTTCATAAAATAATAGTAATAAATAGTAAGTTTATTATCGTAAATCATTGTATACATCTACTCTAATAAATGAAAGTTTTTTTTTATCACTTGTCACACTCTCATTTAATTTGTCAAATGTCATTTTGTGGTTATTTTGAATAAATTTTTTTTCCACATGTCATTTTATGAGTTTTTCTACTTTATTAAATTTCACATAATATTTTAATGTAATAATTGAAATAATTGATATCACTTTCATTAATGAATTTACCTTTTGATTTCAAAATTCCCAAAATTAAAATGCATTAATTTTTTTTATTTATTTAAATTTAAAAGATAAAAAACATTTTCATTATAATAGTTCATTATTTTTCGTATTTTCTTATAAATTTAAAGTTCTCAAATATTTTCACATTTGTATTTAACTTTTTTTTTTTAAATTAACCCATGTAATACATGAGTCTCACAACTAATTTTGTAAATATATGAAACTCTATTACATTGTGTGAGATATGATCATCTACGACAAATTGATTTTAATGACCCTATTAATATGACGTAGCTTTAAGATAATCCATGACTAGCTAGCAGTTTATTATAAATTTACAATCCACTTTTTAAGTTTTTATTAAATTCCATAGAATATTAAAAGATTTTAGAATTTAACTCTAATATTTCATAAGAACATCCACAACAATACAATATGAATGATATTCTAATCGTGTTATATCAGTTTTGATAATTACATATAAAAAATAAACATATTGTACTGATATGTTGACAACTATTTTATAATTTTTAAATAATATCTTAATTATTTAAACTAAAAATATTCAATATTATATAAACATGAATACATTTATTTATAACTTAAATAATAAATAATTATTAAATTATATAATAATCAAATAATGATAAATATTTTATTTAAATTAATTTGTTAAATGTCTAAATTGTTTAGACATTATGAAACGCTAATCATAAAACAAACATTACACTAATCATTTTTGTGCAATGGATGGATTGCATGTGTCCTTCATATGAAGGAGACTATTGAACATCATATTTTTTGTGTTGCTAAGGTCGGTACGGAAGATATAGAGATTTCTAAATTATTCTTTGAAGATGACATTATGTTTTTTTTAGGAAAGTCGTCCTAAAGTTGGATCTCTTGTGTGGATTCTTCGTTGATTTTATTTGTATCATGGTTGAAAATAAATCTCCATAAAAGTAACATCATGGGGATCAATAATCAAAAGGTGGAACATTTACTTTCAATTGTGGGGTGTACCACGACTAATATTCCTTTTACCTACCTCGATTTACCGGTTGGTAAAAAAATTAAAATATGTCAAATGGAAACAAGCGAAAGTTTATTGTTTGTAAATTGAATTCATAAAGAAACGTTCTAATTGGAAAGTGTTTTTTTTTTTTTTTTTTTTTTTGGTGGAAGGTGATTTTTCTAAAAGCGATGTTAGGGTGTCTCAGTGGTTGTTACATGTTGATGTTTAGAGCTCCAGATTAAGTTATCAATTTATTAGAGAATCTGAGATCACTTTTTATTTTTCTTGGGAAAGATGGGAAAAGGAAGATGTGATGGATAATATCGTGGAAAAAATTTAGCATCCAGATTAAGATGATGGTTTAGGAATTGAAAGTATATGTTTTTTAATTGGCATCTTATTTGTAAATGGTGACGTAGGTTCTTAAATGAACCAACTTCTTTATGAGTTCATAACATATATAAATATATAATGGATCCTTTATTAAAATTTAGGATGATATATGGATTTCATAAAGTCCTTTATGTATTAGATTTTCGAGATTGTTCGCCTTAGAAACTAAGAGAAGCTACACAAATAGAAACCGGTTTATCAATAGGACATGGTCAGGTTCTTGGCGTCGAAATCCACATGGAGGACTGAATAGGCACAATTTGATGTTTTGAGCATGCTACTGGAGCCTTTTTTTTTTTTTTTTTTTATTATTGGATCAAACCGACAAAGGATCATAAGGTATGGACTCTAATGGTTCTTCCACGATGGGGTAAACTACAAAAAATATGGAATATGTTGTTTTAGTGGTGGGAGAAAGGTTGATTAGATTCAAATCAAAGTCGATATTTTTTGCTTGGAGACTTTATTTGTACCCTTTACCTACTGGAGTTAATTTAGACAAAAGAGGTGTCAATGTTGGCATTTGTCGTTGCGATTCTGATATTGAATCTAGTGGCTAATTTTTCAGTTATTGTACCATAGCTTCCTCTCGACAATAAATTAGCCGTTAATGGATGATTATGCTAAATATTAGATCTTTTGGAGGATAGTTCAAGGCTTTGGTTGGGTAAATAATTATGCTTGGATGCGGTCATTCTAAATCCGAATTGGGTAATTTCGTCTGTAAATGATCTTATTTTTCAGTTAACAAAAAGTGTTACTAAAACGGGTTTTCTGGCTGTCAAGGAGATTATACATTTCTTGTTTGCAAAATACGTGATATGTTTAGTTTCTCAAATGAAAGTGTCTAAATTTTTTTGGGGTCCATCTCATGACGTGCTCTTTATCGAGTAATTCGATGACAATGTTGGGTCTAGAAAACATCCTAAAGTTGACTTACACTTTATGTTTCTTGATTTTCATTTCAATATACCAATGAACCAAATATATATACTCCAATAGTTTTAGTTGCGGTAGTCAATGGTGGAAATATGCATAAATGGTGGTGAGAAGCAAAGATCGAAAATCGATGTTGATTTTTCTCTTGAATTTGTCTAGGGACGGGAAGCAAAATTTGAGAACTAATTGTAGCTGTCAGTGGAAATTTATAATAGATTGAGTGTTCGATTTGGGATAAAAAGAAAACTTGGTAATAGTCAGAAAGCATATTGACGAGGAGGTTCTCTTGAAAAAACCTCGATATATGAGGATATATGAGAATATGTATCAATGGGGGAATGAAGTAAAAGGAGTTGTGAGTTGCGGTTCTTGAAAAAAACCAAGCTTTTAGTTGATGACATAATTTTGTGTAACGTCCAATTTTTCGTATTAGGTACAACCCAAAATTTATTTACTTACAACGTTATAAAACACTTTTGTGTGCACCAATACACTGAGATACAAGAAGTTATTGCCAAGAATCGTATTGCATCAAGTACACAATTCGAGACGAGCGCTACAACAACCTAACTTGCAACACAACATAACACCGTAAACCAAAGACTTAGTAATAACAACTACAATAACATAATAGTATGTATATATATATATATATATATATATATATATATATATATATATATATATATATATATATATATATATATATATATATATATATATATAGAGAGAGAGAGAGAGAGAGAGAGAGAGAGAGAGAGATGAGAGTTCAATTGAGAAAAAAAAAAGGTTGAGAATGGGGGAATCATTCTCAGCCACACATTTATTTTGCCGCAAAACACTTAGGCGTACCGTCGGAAATGGATAACGGATAAACATGTGTTTTCCAACCAAATATGTTTCCTTAAACTATGCTAATCATTATATTAATATACACAAAAACATATTTTTTTTCGTTTTTTTTATATTTAGAAAGCCATTATTATCGAAAAATTATTTTAAATATATCAAAATTCATAATTTTTTATTCTCTATAAATAGACATCCATATTGATATACTTTTAAGATAAAATAAAAAATTTATTTTTTTTAGAGTTCCAGCTCTCGTTATTCATAAGTGAATAAAAAAATCTATCAGATTTTTATTACAGTATATTCGTTATTCACTTATGAATAAAACGTATGCATAACTTTTTTTATAGTTTAAGTACCGTTCATATATGAATATGACACGCAATAAAGTTTTCTTACTTAAAATATATTTTTTACATCATCTTTCATCATATATTATATTTATATATGAATAAAACGTGTATTAGTTGTCGTCATATTTTATATTCATATATGAATAAAACATTTATCAGATTTTTGTTACAGTTAATTTGTTATTCATATATGAATAAGTAGTATAAATGATACTTAAACTGTAAAAAAAAATTAATTATATATTTTTATTCATAAGTGAATAATGAATGTACTGTAGTAAAAATCTGATGCATTTTTATTCACTTATGAATAACGATAGATGAAAATATAAAAAAAATAAATTTTTTATTTTATCTTAAAAGTATATCAATATGGATGTTTATTTGTAGAGAATAAAAAATCATAAATTTTGGTATATTTAAAATCATTTTTCGATATAAATAGCTTCTTAAAAATTAAAAAAACAAAAAAAAAACTATGTTTTTGTATATATTAAGGTAATGATTAGCATAGTTTAAGGAAACATGTTTTGTTGGAAACACATGTGTATCCTTATCCATTTCCGCTGGTACAACAAAGGCTTTTGCGGCAAAAATAAATGAGTGGTTGAGAACGATTCCTCCATTCTCAACCTTTTTTATTTTCTCAATTGAACTTACCTCTCTCTCTCTCTCTCTATATATATATATATATATATATATATATATATATATATATATATATATATATCAACTTATCACCAACAATATACGCCACATCAATATACAAATTAAATTTCACTAATTGTTTATTATCTTCTGACTCCTTATGAGTCTTAGGTGTTGTTTGTTTTTCTAAAGCAAAAATTCATAAAGTTTGCGGACCACCTCTGCAAATCTCTATTGCAGAAGAGGTGGACCAAACGGCTGCAGACTGTAATAAGAAGCGTGTTTGTTTTTGTTAACATCTGCAGACTGCTGCAGACATTAAAAAATTAAAATAAACTAATTTAATAAACCGAAAATGGTTTTTAAACACATAAAATTTAAGAATTGTAGTCTTAAAACATTAAAATAAATTTCATACAACCAAATTAGTCTGTAACACCCGGTTCCCGGTACGTATTTTAAATTTAAAGATTGTATGTTTTTACATTGGGACTCGGCGAGTTGGAGGCCCAACTCATCGAGTAGACAAGACTTTGGACGCGGGTTTTAAGTAACCTACTCGACAAGTCGGGAGCCCGACTCGGCGAGTAGGACTGTCTGGATGAAACCTTAATATTTAGGGTTTGCACCCTATTTAAACAACTTATCTTGTCTCAACCCAGCCTCTATCGTCCCTCCCAACTCAGAGAAACCCTAAATCGAAACCCTAACCTTGTTCGAGTGTTCTTGAGCCATTTTTGTGTGCTTGTGGTGATTGTGAAGCTTGCGAAGGAAGAAGGAGCTTGGAAGTTCGAGTGGAAGCTAGTAGATCCAGAGGTTGTGCCCCATTTCCAGCTCACTTGAGGTATAAAGCTGAAACCTTGACCATCTATCTCTTAGATCTCTAGTTAGGGTTCATTTCTACATTTTCTAAGCCTTAAAGGTGCCATACTTGGAATTCTGTGGTTCATTGAGGGCATAGCTTCAGATCTGGAACCATTGGGGGTTCTTATGGCATAAAGGTGCCAACTTTATTGCTATAAGCACCCCATGCATCTTGTAGACTTCATTCTAGAGCCATTTGGGCCAAATACCTCATGCATGGACGTCAAGATTGGAACTTTACGTATAATATGGACCCTAAGAGGTCAGATCTATGGTTTGGATGCATTAAGACCGATTAGAATCGACTGTATAGTTTTGGACAAAGAGGGACTTGGCGAGTCGCGTAGGTGACTCGGCAAGTCGGGTCGCAGTTTCCCCCAAACGTCTTCTGGAAATGGTCTTTGGTTGAGTTGAAGGACAACTCAGCCTGTTGGGGTTTGTTATGGACTTGATGATTTAAGGACTCGATGAGTTCAATGAGGAACTCGGCGAGTTCAAGGCAATGTCCCAACCACATGAAGACAGACTCGACGAGTTCAAGGAGAACTCTGCGAGTCATAGACTAAGCACCTTAATACTGATGAAGATGAACTCGACGAGTTCAAGGATGAACTCGGTGAGTCAGTTGAAGAAGGTCCCGATGTTTTGTTGAAGGCGAACTCGTTGAGCTCTTGTAGACTCGACAAGTAGGGACGGGGTTGTCGCATTTCGTGGACGTGGGGACTCGACGAGTTGGTGGACCAAATCGGCGAGTCTAGTCAACCAGATGTTGACTTTGACCAAAGTTGACTTTGACCAAGGTTTTGACCTTGACTTTGACTTGGACTTGAGTTGACCCTTGTAAGGGTTATGAGTATGAAATGGTAATTTAGAAAGGTTGTTGTGTAGGGATTGGGGAGTTGAGAAGAGTTGATTTCCATATCGAGGACATTGCAGACACTACACGACATCGATGTGAGTTACCTTCCAGTAGTAGTGGGTCTACAGCCACAATGCCGACCCACTAGTAGGAGTTGGTTGATAGATGATTGTCTTTGTGATAAGTATGTAGGTTTGCTACTACCGATATGTGTTATGTGTTAGCATGATATGATGCTATGTGATAGTGGTAGTAAGGGGGAATAGACCCCGGTTACCGGTTGGAAGATACCGAATGGGTCGTTAGAACCCATGCATGCCCATCAGTATGTTATGTTATTATGTGGTAGTGGTAGGGGTGAAATAGTCCCCAGTTTACCAGTTGAAAGATACCGAATGGGAGGTTAGCTCCCGGTTACCAGTTGAAAGATACCGAAGGGGAGGTTAGTTCCCGGCTACCGGTTGAAAGATACCGAAGGGGAGGTTAGTTCCCAGTTACCGGTTGAAAGATACCGAAGGGGAGGTTAGTTCCCAGTTATCGGTTGAAAGATACCGAAAGGGAGGTTAGTTCCCGGTTACCGGTTGAAAGATACTGAAGGGGGGCCCCGCTCCCAGTTATGCCAGACAGATACCGGTTGAAAGATACCGAGGAACAGGCATTAGGTGGTATGTGGTATGATGGGGGAACTCACTAAGCTTTGTGCTTACGATTTTCAGTGTATTCAGGTACCTCTTCGTCGAAGGGGAAGGAGCCGACACGGTAGCAGCGCATCGCACACACATGATTTCCGCATTTTGAGATCCATGGGATTTGTACTCTGACATTATTACTACTTTCTGTTATGATTTTTGAGACATGTGATTATGGTTTGATGACTTGAAATGATGATGATATTGTTTTTCAGTAAATGGTTTTATAAGTATTATATATTTAAAAACGAAAATTTTTGGTCTTGAAAATCGGGATGTTACAAGTTGGTATCAGAGCCTTGGTTTGAGGGATTCGGACACACCTTCGGGGGTGTCTGGACTCAAATCGAGGGTTTGAAAGATTTTTATAACAAAATAATTTTTCCAAGATTTAAATAAGGAGTTTTGAGAAAGAACAAGGTGTGTGATGCGTGCGACCGGTCGAGCTCAAGTAAGTTTTCCCCAAGATACCCATACATGTTATGATATGATGTGATATGATTATGAGAATCGCATGTTAGATTAGGGCTAAGGATCTAGGAATGATGCCTTATATGCTTGTTGCCCTTGTATGAGAACTGCATGCTGGATTAGGGCTAAGGATCTATGAAGATGCCTTATGTGCCTGCTATATGTGCCTATTGAATTATATGCTAGAGCTGATTAATCAGTAATATGATGGCCTGAATAGGATATGCTTATTATGGTTACTCAATGCTCGAATGTTGTTTGCTTTGTGCTTTTAGGAGTCCTAGTTATCTTTAACTAACTAGTAAACAAATACGTTAAGTTACATATTGCAAGGACTAAATAATTTCAGAAGGTTAGGTCTAGCCCTATTTCACAGCTCTTGTTTGAGTCCAACCGTTGTAGGGTAGGACCTCTCATTTGAAGAATTATCTGGTCTTAGTGATATGTAATGGTATTCGCAAGCTAGTTAGGTAAAGGTAGCAGGGATTCCTTATGCAGCTGATGGCGGAGGATGAGATTAGTGCAACAAGCAGTAGTAGTGAAAGGGACTTAGTGAAGTCAAGGTAATCCTTGAAGAAAGTATGGATAGATGTGGAATGTAGTATGGGCCCATACTACTGAAAGCAGAGGATCCGTACTCAAGTCAAGGATGTCCGAGATGGAACCAGGGAACTTGTAGAGTGTGAGATCTCTCAAGGTTATGTATGACCCTGACAATTTCGTGTTTTGTTTCAGAATGATGATGATTACGCGACATGGAGGAGGAGGAGGTTCAGGGTCTGGATCAGGCTCAAGATCAGGTGTCGAGCCAGTTGATGAGGGACTACGTGAGTTCATTTCTTCTGAGATCACTAGAGGCATCCTTGAGTCGACCCCGGTGATTTTCGGGTTGATCAAGGAAGGGATTATTGAGCTGATGGAGGATCGCCTCAGGGCGTTTAGGAGTGACTGGGCGACTAGCCAGTCAGGGGCGCGCACACTGTCCTTTAAGGACTTCAGGGGGGAGTGGTGCACCGGATTTCCATGGGGCTGTGATTGACTGCGCGCAACAGTTGGTACGTGTCAGGACCCCAAGTGGAGGAGAGCTGTGATTCAGGGCGAGAGGCCACAACGTGGACCAGATTTATGCTCAGCAGCGAGAGCTAGGCGCTACCTTCAGCAGAGTTGCGTCGGATATGTCGCCTACATCACGGATACCCGGGAGGATGGTAAGGCGACTGTGAGTGATGTGCCGGTGGTGCGTGATTACCCGAATGTGTTTCCAGAGGAGTTGCATGGGATACCTCCGGAGAGACAGGTGGAGTTTGTTGGGTTATGAGCATTCTAACACTCCTAAGTGTACATGCAACCCTAAATACCTTGGATCTATGTTTTCTCTACTATACATACAATTATGAACATCCAAGGTATTATCCTAATCTAGCATACAAAATAATAAATATAACAAGATAGAATACATACCTCTTTGATGTAGAATGTCTTCATGAAGCTTGAGTGCCTAGTGCCCCAAGTGTGACACCTCAAATGGTTCACACAACACCAAATACACTTGGAATAACTTGAGAGAAACTTGAACACTCCTTGAAATCGTCTAGCCCTCACACTCACACATTAGTCTACGATTTCTTGAGCCATGGGATTCTTTTATATGGTGGCTATTAGGGTTACACCATGTAACTCATAACTTTACCCATTCCTTATGCTCCATGGATTTTAACCTCCATGGAGTATCCATGGGTCACCCCATGGACTTAGTCCAACATAAGGAATCTTGGATCACAAGCCCACATATATAAGAATGAATGATTTACACAATCAACCCATATATTTAATTAGTCTCCTTTTGATCACTTAATTAATTCCAAATTAATTCTTGATCAATACTAATTAAATAACCTTATTAATATATTAGAACTTATAATATATTAACCAACCTTAAGTGTTATTTTTCTCATTATAGTCTATCCAAATGCATGATGCCATGCAACCCAAATGGACCATGCCGGGTCGGGTCAAGTCTTACCAATTATAGTTATGGACTTAGACATTAATCCAACAGTCTCCTACTTGGATAAGTCTAAAACTATTATTGCGTACTCCATTAGATAAGGTATCATATGGACTGAGACATGGATTATCAATCATTCTCTCTGTCCATTTGTTGTTTCCCGATTTCCGATTTATGATGACTGACTGATTGAACAAATCAAATCAGTCCTGGCTTGGCCAAGCACTCACATGTGTCATTGCTAAATCATCGAGGGGCCCACAGATATCGCTTTTATCCCGAAGGTAAAAGGAATGGATAAACTTCGACTCATATGGCTTGTTCTATTACTTGTTGAATCATACACAAAGGCACGTTTTATAACATCGAGTTACCAATGCGTTTTCGTGCAATCAATGTATAACCAACTCATAGTAACAACTTATATCTCTAGGTTTTAAGAATATAAGATATTATCGTCTCATGATCACTCGTGATAAAATCCATGAAGTGATTCAAATGAGCGTGAGTTGAATCCAATACTCAGAACTTATGAGCACTCATGAGTGTTGTAGAACCGCTTTGTCCAACATCTTAGACCTCTACAAGCCAACCCATGACAGTCTTGATTCATATCTACTTCTAACATATGATCGATTGTGAATAGTTTGAATAACTTAGTCATTCAGGAAGAATGACCTAGTTTATTCTGGAAGTCAAAACATGCAAAATGAAACACAAGAATAAATGAATCAAATATGGTATCAAACCCTATGAATATAAATAGACAACTTTTATTTATCACCATACTGATTACTCATTATTTCATTGTTTCGGTTTTATCAACTTTATACCTGAATTAAAAACACTAGTTGTCCCATGCTCCAAGCATGTACACTATGTTTTTCTAAACAATAGCTTTGCCATACACTAAGTATGCACTCTATGTTTGTCTATGATCCTTACTTTGTGAAATAAACCAATTGAACATAATTTCAATGATTCTAATTTCACACTCCCAAATCCTTATCGAAAAATGTGAGAATTTCAAATTCCTATCATTTATCGAAATCTGTTTAGATTTTAAACTTATATGCACTGACCTTCCTGTAATGAATATGTACAAAGTCACAAAGACTTGTCAACAGTCATTATAAGGTATTCCAATGGAGATCAACTCCATGGAAACTAAGTCTCATATTCAAAGTACATTGCTTTGGACATGCTTCTTGCATTAAGTTTTCTAATCTTACACAGATAACTTCCACCTATGGAGACAACTCCATATTCTCATTTTGACTATCCTTTCTGAATAAGAGATGCCTCTTTTCAGAATATGTCAATATGGTCCTTCCAAAATTAGCACTATACTTCCAACTGTCCCTGAGCAACCAATCTTTGGTAAACCTCAGATTGTCCTCGACAATTGCTTAATCATTTTAGTCATATCCAATTCTAGACCTTTTCCCTTCTTAATGCCTCTGGGCATTTGGAAAAATTTAGAAATGACAAATATTATAGCACATGCAATCGATCCTGTACCCAAAGCAAATGGTACACGATTCATGATGTCTCACATAAAGACATGATTCTAGACCAGTCTTTTGCTATAGTATTTTTATTTGCCATGTTTTCAAAATTTGACTATGAAGAGGGATGCCGTAATCATAATCGAATTTTGAGAACACAATATATAGAATTTCCTTAAGTTGAACCAATCCAACATGAAATTCATATATATATTCTTGACTAAAGATGATTAAGGTCTCAATCTAAGCCTTTAGAACTGAAATGAAGTATATCCTCTCCCTTAATTATTGCAAAACAACTTTTTCAATCCCTGCAGCCTCACGAATTGAAACTTTTGTTTTCTATAATTAACATTGCTAACTTGCAACACTAACAATAATTATCATGCTCCCACTAACATGATGATTATTAGCATAACACTTATGCTCCCACTAGCTTTGACATGTACTCAGAAATCAGTTGGACTTCTAGAAATCAATACTTTATTGACTTTCTTACCAAAGTTCAGATTTCTGTTACGAGATGCTTTGATAAAACTTTATCAAAACCATACACCTTTCCTTAGATATCATGCATGTGTGTCTAAACAATTTCAGAACTATGAAAAGGGATGCCGTAATCATAGTCTCAATTGTTTAGACATTTTGCCATCTGCTTCAAATCTACTTGGTGGAAGTGTTTCCTCACCATCATTTTCATGAATCGGAGAGAAACCTTATGACCCTTAGATTTTATGGTGTATGTGTTCTTATCCATGTGAATCGTCAAAACCATAGTCACAAGACAAGGATAATAACAAATCCAAACTCATATGGACTGAACTTATGCAATCTTAACTTCTTGCCACCTAGCAGTACAGGGCCTGCCATTGCTTCCAAGTTGTTATGCAACCAATTGAGAACTTTCACAACTCCTATGCAAAGCCAACTTTAACTGGAATGGGCACATAATATGTCAACACGATAGGTTATAAACCTCAAGTCGTGTGCTAGTGAAGAACCTCAGGTTTTATTCTTGATTAGTTCTTGAAATTCTTTTTAGGATCTTTAAGACTCTCACTATCCTCTTGACATATAAGACTATCTTGCTAAATATTCAAGAGATAGTGCGGATTCTTTATCAAGACAAACATTTCACACAATTGGCCTTAGTTGGTCTTTGTTTTATCCAAAACATCACAACTTACCAATTTCAAATGTACAAGAGTAGGACACTTTTACTCTTACATTTGACAAGTGTTTTAAACCTTTCTTTAAGATATGTCACTCAAGTTACAATCTTGGAGTATGAATCTAAGAATTGTTTTGGAACGAAGTATGACTCATCTTTTTGATTTAACCATTTCAACAATTCATGACTCCTCTTCTTAGTCATAAGAATGCATTAAGATGACTTTAGAGGACCAATTGTGATATGGTATCTTAATCATTAAGATGATCATAAACATGATACTAAAGTACTCTCCCATCTTTTCAGATTTGAGAAACTTTTATCTTTCTGTCATACTTTGATTCTTCTTATTCGTTCTGTCTCACATTGAAACTTCTCCAATGCTACAGACTTATACTTAAACTTATAAGTATAACCATATTTACTGAACTTAAGTAAATCATGACGAATAGTCTTCTTGATCTTTTGTGGTGGACTTGACCAGTGCACAAGAATGTGTACTCGATCCCTTAGTCCTTTCCTTATTCACATAAGGAATTAGTCTTAATTTTCCAATCTGAAAGTTCTCATTCATCATACTATACAACTTGCATGATTCCAAGTTTCGGTCCAATTGAACCTTGGGTGATGAGAATCTTTCCTTATTTGGTAATATTAGACACTACCACAACCGAAAGAATCAAATCCATTTTTCCAATATTGCTATCAATGGAATCTTATAAGCAACAACTTTTCACAAATGTCATTGTAAGGATACTTAAAATAAATAAAATCAAAACCTTTTTCTTTTATTTTAAAACTTTGCGGAAAAACTTATCCTTACAATCCATATGAAAACCTTGTTGTTATCTATTCCTAAGCAATATAAATATCATAACTCTTAAGTAATAGCCCAAAATTCTGATCACCGAACCATGCGATTGAAATCCATCTTCGCGATCAGAATCAGCATGTACTTAATAGAGTTAGACAATGGACTTTACCTGAAGTAGAGCCAAACTTATTGACTTTAACATCCTTAGGTAAATTTGGCAGCTTCGTAACCAATGCCCCTTCCTTTGGCAATAGTTACCTATGGACCCTTGATAATGGGACTATCTCAGACTTCGCCTCTCTCTTTACCATTGGGCCAACCGAGTTGACTATGGCCGATCCCTTTCCATTGGGAAGAGAGAGCTTTACTGGATATCCAATGTCATCATTGTCAATGTCCATAGCGTTTTAGGAAGTTGATCTTAGCAAATAGATAAGATCATTAAGGGTCTTGTCTTAGTCTGTTTCATAGGATTCCCAAAAGAACTCACTATGTGACTTAGAAAGTAGTTGAGCCACCAACTTTCTCAAGACTTTGACACCCAACTCTCCCGGCTTGTCAATATGTGACTACATCTCCAAGATGTGATCACACCTAGACCTTGCCTTGACAATAGGGCTTGAGTGACCTTAAACTTTTTAGGAACTTGTGGGTTAGGGAGAATAATTGGAGGAGGTGAAAGAAGTATGATATCCATGGGACATCATCTTCATTTAGGAAAGCTTGTTTCAAGAGATTTGGGAAGATCATAAATGTCTAGACCAGACATCTTTTTGGGAGATATTCAAGATAGTTGATTTAAAGTCCTTAATATGACACCCAATATGAAATATTAAGGCTAGGACCCAACAAACTATTTTTATAACTTAGAAGAGGGATGCTGTAATCCAAGCTATAAAATATTTGAAGGTAGGTGAATGACGATTCACCAATTTCCACCATGAAAAATGAAATAATTTATTAGGTTTTAATTGGATTTGAAAGTCCTAGATCTTTGAGATTCATTGAACTGTTCAAAGGCATGTTTCAATCTCGAGTGTGCCCTTCAGGTTTTGTGACTGGGATGCCGAGGATCACAAAACAAGGTGTGAATAACCATGCAAATATACTTGGTACCCTTAATATTTACCCCTTAATCAGTGTGTCGGTTAACCACACACGCTCCACCGATACTATGATAAATATTAAGTTACCCTTTGCCTACCTTGTTAAGTCCAGGTTAGTGTGCCGGTTAACCACACACGCTCCACTAACGACTTAAGCAAAGTGCAAAGTGTAATTTCATGGGTTAGCACCAAATTCACATTTTCCTAAGTAACTAAGATTGGGTATTAATAAGAGTTTAGTTATTAGTATTTATCATTAATACTTTTAATGAAAGAAGAATTATAGTCCTTATCCTACCCGTTCGGCTAACGACCCTCCACCAGTCAAGGAAGCGGTGGGTGAGAGTGGACACCCATTAAACTGCCATTTTATAGGCAGTAACCTTATACCCCCCTTATAGACCGGCTTCGTGAATGAGGCCTACTAACGGTAAGACTGACTTTACTCTTATACATATATATAAATATTATTAACTTATAATATTATAAAGTATAAGGGTTGAATTTTAACTTTTAAAATTCTAAGGGCTAACTTGGAATTAAAGTATTCATAAGTGAAAACTTTTCAAATTCCAAAACTTGAGGGCAAGTTTTGAAACTATTCAAAACTAATTAATTCCATAACTTATGAGTTTAAAGTAGTTTTAATTAAAAAAAAAAACTCTTCAAGTTCCATAACTTGAGGACAAGTTATGGAAGACTTTAAACTAATTAATAAAAAAAATAACTTTTTTTATTGTAACTTATGGAACTAATTAAGGTTACACTTTTTTTTTTAATTTAATGAAGAGACTCTTGAACCTCCATAACTTGAGGACAAGTTATGGAGTTATAAAACCATTTAATTAGAACTAGACTCTTCATTTTGTAACCTTTGCCAACTTTTATGAGTTTTATGATTCTTAAATGTGACTTTTCATATAACTTGAGGACAAGTTACAAAAACACACTTTGGAATCAACTCTTAGATTAAAATGGATTGAAAACAACTATTTCACACAACTTTTCTATTAATCTAAGAACCTCATAAGAACAAGATAATTCAAATCATCAATCTTCAAGAAATTAGCATGAACATACAAACTAATACAAATCTTGAAATTATGACAATTATCTTAGAAATTGGATTAGTATGAACATTACCACATCAAAAAAAGTTTATAAGTCCAAAATCATCTTAGGGTAATGTTCCTAGTCCAATTCCAGCCAAAATAATCTAATATATGCATCCAACTCGATTTTTCAGCTACTTTTGCAAGTATAACAAGAAAACAAGCCTAGGCTCTGATACCACTGTTGGGTTATGAGCATTCTAACACTCCTAAGTGTACATGCAACCCTAAATACCTTGGATCTATGTTTTCTCTATTATACATACAATTATGAACATCCAAGGTATTATCCTAATCTAGCATACAAAATAATAAATATAACAAGATAGAATACATACCTCTTTGATGTAGAATGTCTTCATGAAGCTTGAGTGCCTAGTGCCCCAAGTGTGACACCTCAAATGGTTCACACAACACCAAATACACTTGGAATAACTTGAGAGAAACTTGAACACTCCTTGAAATCGTCTAGCCCTCACACTCACACATTAGTCTACGATTTCTTGAGCCATGGGATTCTTTTATATGGTGGCTATTAGGGTTACACCATGTAACTCATAACTTTACCCATTCCTTATGCTCCATGGATTTTAACCTCCATGGAGTATCCATGGGTCACCCCATGGACTTAGTCCAACATAAGGAATCTTGGATCACAAGCCCACATATATAAGAATGAATGATTTACACAATCAACCCATATATTTAATTAGTCTCCTTTTGATCACTTAATTAATTCCAAATTAATTCTTGATCAATACTAATTAAATAACCTTATTAATATATTAGAACTTATAATATATTAACCAACCTTAAGTGTTATTTTTCTCATTATAGTCTATCCAAATGCATGATGCCATGCAACCCAAATGGACCATGCCGGGTCGGGTCAAGTCTTACCAATTATAGTTATGGACTTAGACATTAATCCAACAGAGTTTAGGATCGACCTGGTTCTTAGTGCGGCCCCGATAGCCAAGACACCGTATCGGTTGGCTCCTACCGAGATGCAGAAGTTGTCTACACAGCTGCATGAGTTGTTAGACAAGGAATTCATCAAACCGAGCAGTTCACCCTGGGGAGCCCCAATTCTGTTCGTGAAGAAGAAGGATGGGTCGCATCAGATGTGTATAGATTACCGGGAGCTGAACAAGGTAACGGTGAAGAACCGTTACCCACTCCCGAGGATTGATGATCTCTTTGACCAGCTACAGGGGGCATCTTGGTTTTCCAAGATAAATTTACGTTCAGGCTACCATCAGATGAGGGTCAGAGACGAGGATGTACAGAAGACTGCGTTCCGGACTCGCTATGGCCACTATGAGTTCGTGGTGATGCCCTTCGGGCTCACCAATGCTCCTTCCGCGTTTATGAACCTCATGAACCGCGTATGCAGACTAATGCTGGATCGGTCTGTGATAGTTTTCATCGATGACATCTCGGTTTACTCCAAGACACAGGAGCAGCACGAGGAGCACTTGTGAGAGGTGCTGGATACCTTGAGGAGGGAGAGCTTGTACGCCAAGTTATCCAAGTGTGAGTTCTGGTTGCGCGAGGTGCAGTTTCTTGGGAACCTTGTCAACCAGAACGGTATTTTGGTTGACCCGAACAAAGTGGAGGTCGTGATGAGATGGGAGGTTCCGAAGTCTCCATCAGAGATTCGGAGTTTCCTGGGATTAGCGGGCTATTACCGGAGATTCATTCAGGATTTCTCCAAGATAGTTGTATCCCTGACCCGACTGATAAAGAAAGCCGTTGTTTTTCGTGGGGGGCCTGAGCAGCAGGCAGCATTTGAGACATTGAGACAGAGACTATGCGAGGCGTCGATCCTCGCCCTGCCAGAGGGCGCGGATGATTTGTGGTATATTGCGATGCGTCCATCTCAGGGTTGGGCGCGGTATTGATGCAGAGAGGGCATGTTATCGCTTACGCTTCGAGGCAGTTGAAGCCTCACGATACGAACTACCCGACGCACGATTTGGAGTTGGGGGTGGTTGTCTCCGCCCTCAAGATTTGGCGACACTAACTCTATGGGGCCCGTTATACCATTTACACGGATCACAAGAGTCTGAGGTACCTCATGGACCAGCCGAATCTGAACATGAGGCAGCGTCAGTGGTTAGATGTGGTGAAGGATTACGATTGTGAGATCATCTACCACTAGGGGAAGGCCAATGTGGTGGCCGATGCTCTTAGCCATAAGGCTACCCCGATCAGAGACGTTTGTTTGCAGATGACAGTGGCGACTCCGCTTCTAAAGCAGATCCGAGAGGCCCAACAGGAGGCTATGAAGGAGGAACATCAGAAGAGCGAGCGTATTGTGGGACAGGTTTCCTCCTTCGACTACGATAGTCGTGGGTTGTTGAAACTACATCGTAGGGTGTGGGTTCCCTATCATGGGGGTGTGCGCCAGGTTCTAATGGAGGAGGCGCACAAATCCAGGTTTTCTATTCATCCTAGGGCGACGAAGATGTATCGAGATCTTCGCCCTGATTACTGGTGGCCCTGCATGAAGCGGGATGTAGCATGGTACGTAGAGCGGTGCTTGACCTGCAGGAAGGTCAAGGCCGAGCACCAGAGGCCACACGACAAGATGCAGCCGCTAGATATTCCCATGTGGAAATGGGATGATATTACCATGGATTTCATCACCAAGCTTCCCAGGACCGCGCGAGGAGTGGATTCCATATGGGTCATCGTGGATTGGTTGAACAATAGTGCCCATTTCATACCGATCCAGGAGAGCATTTCGGCCGAGAAGATGGCCGAGAGGTTGTAGCCCGTCACAGAGTGCCAGTCTCTGTGATTTCTGACAGAGATGTACAGTTCACTTCCAGATTCTGGAAGAAATTCCACGACGAGTTGGGTACTCGTCTGCACTTTAGCACCGCTTTTCACCCGCAGACGGATGGCCAGAGCGAGCGGACCATCCAGAATTTGGAGGATATGCTGCGGGCGTGTGTCTTAGACTTCGGTGGTAGCTGGGATACCTATCTTCCATGAGATGAGTTCTCCTATAACAACAGCCACCACGCGAGTATCGATCGTCCTCCCTTCGAGATGTTATACGGGAGGAAGTGCAGGACCCCGATTTGCTGGGGTGAGGTTGGGCAAAGAGTCATGGGGAGCACCGAAGTGGTACTCAAGTCTACGGAGATGATCCAACAGGTTAGGAGCAGGCTTCAGACTGCTCAGAGTCGGCATAAAAGTTATGCCGACAAGTGTCGTTCGGACCTGGAGTTCCAGGTCGGGGATATGGTCCTCCTGAAGGTGTCACCTTGGAAATGTGTCATCGGGTTCAGGAAGCGGGGTAAGTTGGGCCCCAAGTACATCGGTCCTTTCAGGGTTGCAACCCGGGTGGGCAAGGTAGTGTATAGGCTGGATCTGCCAGCCGAGCTTAGCTAGATTCATAGTACCTTTCACGTCTCCCAGGTGTGGAAGTGTTTGGTAGACAACTCCGCAATGATACCTTTGGAGGATATTCAGGTGGATGACCGCCTGAACTACATTGAGCGACCAGTAGCTATCCTCGATAGGAATTCGAAGGATCTGAGGAACAAGAGGGTCGAGCTGGTGAAGGTGCAATGGCAGCACCATAAGGGCTCAGAATGGACGTGGGAGCCGAACGACGAGATGCAGGAGCACTACCCCGAGCTTTTTCCAGATGCAGCAGCAGACTTGGAGGACGAAGTCTAAAATAAGTGGGGGAGTTTGTAACGCCCGGTTCCCGGTACATATTTTAAATTTAAAGATTGTATGTTTTTAAACTGGGACTCGGCGAGTTGGAGGCCTAACTCGTCGAGTACACAAGACTTTGGACGTTGGTTTTAAGTAACCTACTCGACGATTCGGGAGCCCGAATCGACGAGTAGGACTGTCTGGATGAAACCCTAATATTTAGGGTTTGCACCCTATTTAAACAACTTATCTTGTCTCAACCCAGCCTCTATCGTCCCTCCCAACTTAGAGAAACCCTAAATCGAAACCCTAACCTTGTTTGAGTGTTCTTGAGCAATTTTTGTGTGCTTGTGGTGATTGTGAAGCTTGAGAAGGAAGAAGGAGCTTGGAAGTTCGAGTGGAAGCTAGTAGATCCAGAGGTTGTGCCCCATTTCCAGCTCACTTGAGGTATAAAGCTGAAACCTTGACCATCTATCTCTTAGATCTCTAGTTAGGGTTCATTTCTACCTTTTCTAAGCCTTAAAGGTGTCATACTTGGAATTATGTGGTTCATTGAGGGCATAGCTTCAGATTTGGAACCATTGTGGGTTCTTATGGCATAAAGGTGCCAACTTTATTGCTATAAGCACCCCATGTATCTTGTAGACTTCATTCTAGAGCCATGTGGGCCAAATACCTTATGCATGGACGTCAAGATTGGAACTTTACGTATAATATGGACCCTAGGAGGTCAGATCTATGGTTTGATGCATTAAGACCAATTAGAATCGACTGTATAGTTTTGGACAAAGAGGGACTCGACGAGTCGCTTAGGTGACTCGACGAGTCGGGTCGTAGTTTCCTCCAAACGTCTTCTGGAAATGGTCTTTGGTTGAGTTGAAGGAAAACTCAGCCTGTTGGGGTTTGTTATGGACTTGATGATCGAAGGACTCGACGAGTTCAAGGAGGAACTCGGCGAGTTCAAGGCAATGTCCCAACCACATGAAGACGGACTCGACGAGTTCAAGGAGAACTCGGCGAGTCATAGACTAAACACCTTGATACGGGTGAAGATGAAGTCGACGAGTTCAAGGATGAACTCGGCGAGTCGGTTGAAGAAGGTCCCGATGTTTTGTTGAAGGCGAACTTGTTGAGCTCTTGCTAGACTTGACGAGTAGGGATGGGGTTGTAGCATTTCGTGGACGTGTGGACTCGACGAGTTGGTGGACCAACTCGGCGAGTCTAGTCAACCAGATGTTGACTTTGACCAGGGTTTTGACCATGACTTTGACTTGGACTTGAGTTGACCCTTGTAAGGGTTATGAGTATGAAATTGTAATTTAGAAAGGTTGTTGTGTAGGGATTGAGGAGTTGAGAAGAGTTGATTTCCATACCAAGGACAGTGCAGACACTACAAGATATCGAGGTGAGTTACCTTCCAATAGTAGTGGGTCTACGGCCACAATGCCGGCCCACTAGTACGAGTTGGTTGATAGATGATTGTCTTTGTGATAAGTATCTAGGTTTGCTACTATCGATATGTGTTATGTGTTAGCATGATATGATGTTATGTGATAGTGGTAGTAAGGGGGAATAGTCCCCGGTTACCAGTTGAAAGATAACGAAGGGGTCGTTAGAACCCATGCATGCCCATCAGTATGTTATGTTATTATGTGGTAGTGGTAGGGGGTGAAATAGTCCCCAGTTTACCGGTTGAAAGATACCGAAGGGGAGGTTAGCTCCCGGTTACCGGTTGAAAGATACCGAAGGGGAGGTTAGCTCCCGATTACCGGTTGAAAGATACTGAATGGGAGGTTAGTTCCCGAATACCGGTTGAAAGATACCGAAGAGGAGGTTAGTTCCCGGTTACCGGTTGAAAGATATCGAATGGGAGGTTAGTTCCCGGTTACCGGTTGAAAGATACCGAATGGGGGCCCCGCTCCTAGTTATTCCAGGCAGATACCGGTTGAAAGATACCGAGGAACAGACATTAGGTGGTATGTGGTATGATGGGGGAACTCACTAAGCTTTGTGTTTACGTTTTTTAGTTTTGGTTTCAGGTACCTCTTCGTCGAAAGGGAAGGAGCCGGCACGGTAGCAGCGCATCACCTACACATGATTTCCGCATTTTGAGATCCATGGGATTTGTACTCTGACATTATTACTACTTTATGTTTTGAATTTTGAGACATGTGATTATGGTTTGATGACTTGAAATGATTATGATGTTGTTTTTCAGTAAATGGTTTTATAAGTATTATATATTTAAAAACGAAATTTTTTGGTAGTATAATGTCATGTGCGAAAAGCAACATTTTGTCCAACACTTCATGAAAAAACTTATGAATTTTTTGCTTTGAGTGTTGAAATCTCCGCTTGATAATCACATAACGTTGGTTATGACCGATCATCATAAAAAACATAGCCATCTTCTCCTCAACCGATACATGTTTGCTATCCTTTAACGCGTAGTTTACTCTAAAATGAGCACATAGTCGGACAAATGATTCACGGGACATGCGTAGCACTTCAACACATTGTAGAGGATTACGGTGAAGTAACTCTAACGTAAATTCATGTCCCGTCATTTCTGAATCGTTGTCCCGCACTCGTTTGACATCCCTCTTCCAAAAGTAGCGGACGTACAAGTACATTAGAATTATGAGAAGTATCTTTTTGTCGTGATCCATTAAGAACCTATTAGTCAACACAAGTACCAAATAACATAAAATAAAACTTAAGTACCAACTAACATAACATAATAGCATAACATAAGATTCAAGTACCAACTAACATAACATAAATCTCAAGTACCAAATAACATAACATAAATCTCAAGTACCAAATAACATAACATCAATCTCAAGTACCAAATAACATAAGATTCAAGTACCAAAAAACATAACATAAAACTCAAATACCAAATAACATAAGATTCAAGTACCAAATACTACAAACAACATTCAAGTAGCAAATAACCAAAAAACATAACCATATAGTTCCAACACATGCAATTAAAACCTAAACAACTCAAAAATATAAGCTTAACGAATAATCTTTTCATCCTTTAAAACTCCTAAACTTGTAGCTGTCATCTCGATCCATCCTCTTAATATTTGTGGATCATTGGGCAAATTTACCCACATCTCTCTTATATTCATGGTCCCTCCAAAAATGTGATACGTAACAAATCGTAGAGGGTCTACTGGGCCTAACTCGAGCAACTCAAGCTTCTCTAAACATTGGGGAATTGTTGGCCCTTGAGTCAAATGGCGTAGAGCTTTTTGCATCTCCAGTGCTAAATCATCATCAGTAATAGAAGTTTTAGGCGAGGCACAACAAGGTGGATCAGGTGAGGCACTAGGAGCTCGTGGTCTGGGCGTTTCGGGTTTAGCCCTTTTGTGGGGGTTACCAGAAGGTGAAGCAGCAGAAGGTGAATCAGCAGAAGGTGAAGCAGCAGAAGGTGGTGGCTGAGTAAAATGCTCACTAGTATGATTGGAAAAGTAATCATCTTCATCTATGTTAATGGAAGGGGTGTTAACACGCTGCCGCACACGTATTAAACAAGTAAATTATCACTGCTTGTTGCACTAAAAATATAGCACAGGGAAGCAGGGTCGAATCCTCAGGGACACAGCCTAAAAGTCAATGCCTTTTTGCATCAGGCACATATAGTCAAAACATAAATTATAAAAAGGGGTTTTAATTGTAAACTAAAAACTAAAATTCAGTGATATTAAATTCAATGAAAGTCAATAATAAAAACAATTCCAGTTCTGCTGCGACTTTCCTAATCTTGCAACTGATCCAGATCTGATTATTTGAGATGCGTTCTATCTAAGCTGGTACTGAGAAAAACTAACAAGCTCTAGTAATCTCTTTTACCTAAACTAGTTAATTAAAACAAGCTCTTCAATTAACCCTAACTTTTTACTGTTCAATTAAATAGGCTCTTAATTAAATCAAAAAAGTTGCATTAAGTTCTTTATAAAATTCCCAGCAATACCCAATACTCATCACAAGCTTGGAAGCGTAAATATATGATTTTTGCAGTTTATACCAGAGTTAAATCCCAACACGGAACCAATATGATACTTGTTACTTTTACCAATTTATTAGAACAATTACGGATTCTATTAATTGATTAACTAGAATGATAAAACCCTAGCTAGGTGATCAGACTAACAAGAATTCAAATCAAACATTCATTAAGCTCAAAACTGAAGAATCTAGATAGAAACACAAATCAAAAACCAGATCTAATGATCAATCACATGAAAAGTACTTGTCTTATGCAGAACTGAAAACTAGGGTTTAGCTAGACATGACCAAAATCTGATGAAAACAGATGAAAAGAGACATCAAACAACTAATCTTACTAATCTACTCGAAGGAGATGATCCACAGTCTTCAGATCTTCAGAAATCGTTAAAATCGGAGAAGAAACGCCTCCAAAATCGTATTTTCGTCATCTGGTACCTCTAGGATCGCCAACTTAGGTTACTGGAATGCTATCAGGGTCTATTTATACGTCCAACAGCAAAAATGACGTGCATGCGATCACATATAGACAACCTGCGATCGCAGGTTTTAAAGAAAACGCGTCACAGGCCTTTTTAATGAAGTAGGATGCTATTTTGGCACTTTTTGGCCAACCTGCGATCGCATGTACACAACCTGGGATCGTAGGTTTTCATTTTTCACTTCCGGATGAATTTTTGGCACTAAAAAACCTCGAATCCAAGCTGCGACCTAACCTGCGATCGCATAAAGGCCCCATGAGATCGCATAGAGACAACATGCGATCTCATGTTGTGCCTAAGACGTCCAAAATTTTGTCTACTTTTCAGATCATTTTGAATCGCGTCAATCGAAGTTACGGTTCTCGAGATATGGTCAAAATACTGACAGGGGGTCAAAGCTGCCAGCAACATCCTTTAACTTTAGATTGCATATTCTATCTTCGTGTATTCAATTCAATCGAATGTTTCTTGACCAAAACATCTTGCAATCATTCTTCAACATACTCCATAAGTTCCAAGCTCCATTTTAAGCTCCAAACGCGCATCCAACTGCTCCCAAAGCACTGCTCTACTCAAACTATTTGAAATTGACATAAAAACATGAGCAGTACGAGAATTCTTACGAATTACATGAGCTGAACATTATTTAAATAAATGAACTGCAAATGTACAAAATATGATCCTAAATTCTAATGAAAACTAACCTATAAGATGCATAAAATGACATCTAACAAATATCCCCAAGCTTAAACCTTACTTGCCCTCAAGTAAGAAAAAGATAAAGCATTATAAACAAATGGAAATATGTAGATAATCTAAAAAGAAATTTAGAATAAAAACTAAAACAAGATTAAGGAAACTAAAAATTTAAACTTTATCAAAACACTTCACTCTTTTCTTTTGTCACACAATCAAATTTCACAACGAGAAAGCTCCAATGAAATCACTACCTAGACAACAGTGTCAATACTTTATATTAACGATTCATAATTATATTCAATGAGTTAAACCAAGCTTGAGCAAATAATTTTTATGCCGAATTAAATTTGTGAAAACAATGTATTTTTAAAAATCATTTCACGAAAATTCATTTATGAAAACTTAGCTTGACCAACCCCTCCTTTTTTTTCCGAACTCATCCAGTAAACGCGGTAAGCTCCATTATGGACAGAAAATCCAAGCTTACCCCTATGATTCCACTATCGAGGGATCAATCTCATTATACCACACATCTTCTTTGTATTGATCAACTCTTCAGATTTAACTTGTTTGCTTCTTGATTTCGACTTGAACTTGACTTTGATTTAACTTTGACTTGCAGATTTCTTCAAGTTGCTTGATATACTATTTCTAATATATATATATATATATATATATATATATATATATATATATATATATATATATATATATATATATTGACTAGGCGCAGATTTTACTTTGAGGCCCACCATATCTTCAATACTTCAAAAATGATAACAAATTATGGGTATAACAAGAGTTCCCTCCTAACCTCAAAAGGCGCAGAAACTATAGGGTTCAGTACTTCAAGAAATGATAAGGGTTATCCAATCTAGGTTCTTTTTAAGGCATTCAAGGAAATTATTTTCAAAACACTGTTCGTTTTTCCATCCCACACTTCCATTGTAAAGATTATCCGACTCTTATGTTGGTTGATGTTGAAAACATTTAAAGCACTTGAAAATATAATTCTTACAATTGATTGTAATGAGACTGTTATTTTCGGTAACTATCACACTTCATCTTAACAGAACTATCGAATGTAAAAAATATCATCATCTCATGTAAAATATTTCAAATTTTTTCATTTTTTTTTACTTTTTAAAATTTTTATATGCAGAAAATAAAAATAAAAATAACTATAAATAAAATATTTTTGGGTTTTCTTGGTTTTTTTGAATGCAGAAAAATAAAAAGGAAAATATAATATTTTTTGGATTTTCAAAATTTTATGTGCAAATGCAATGCAGAAAATAAAATGCAAAAAGAAAAACAAAATTTGAAAATTTCAAATGAAAAACTGAAAAATTTAAAATTTTTAACAAAAAAAGCAATTTTTTACACTAACCCCCTCCCCAAACTTAAAATGATGCATTGTCCTTAATGGTTAGAAATGAATGAACAACTCAATAAAGAAAATAAAAGCAAAAAGTGTGCAACTAGGAAAGAATGTACCTGATAAATTGGCAGAAATCTGATTTTGACGATAATGTGGCGAAAAATCTAAATTTCAGCAAGTTTGAAGATCCTGTGATTTCCCCAAGCTTGCTTGGAACTGCGACCATCTCTTTATTGAAAGCATAAAAACTAAAAACTAATCATCGGGTTGCCTCCCAGAAAGCCGCCTATTTTTAAGGTCGTTGGCTCGACCATTCCTGAAGACTAGATTACCTCTACGTAAAGATTTTGGCACAAAACAATTAGCAGTATCGTGTCCCCGACAACGACGCCAATTTGTTAACACACTGTCGCGCGCGTATTAAACAAGTAAATTATCACTGCTTGTTGCACTAAAAATATAGCACAGGGAAGCAGTGTCAAATCCTTAGGGACACAGCCTAAAAGTCAATGCCTTTTTGCATCAGGCACATCTAGTCAAAACAGAAATTATAAAAGGGGGTTTTAATTGTAAACTAAAAACTAAAATGCAGTGATATTAAATTAAATGAAAGTCAATAATAAAAACAATTCCAGTTCTGCTGCGACTTTCCTAATCTTGCAACTGATCCAGATCTGATTATTTGAGATGCGTTCTATCTAAGCTGGTACTGAGAAAAACTAACAAGCTCTAGTAATCTCTTTTACCTAAACTAGTTAATTAAAACAAGCTCTTCAATTAACCCTAACTTTTTACTGTTCAATTAAATAGGCTCTTAATTAAATCAAAAAAGTTGCATTAAGTTCTTTATAAAATTCCCAACAATATCCAATACTTCTCACAAGCTCGGAAGCGTAAAGATATGATTTTTACAGTTTATACCAGAGTTAAATCCCAACACGGAACCAATCTGATACTTGTTACTTTTACCAATTTATTAGAATAATTACGGATTCTATTAATTGATTAACTAGAATGATAAAACCCTAGCTAGGTGATCAGACTAACAAGAATTCAAATCAAACATTCATTAAGCTCAAAACTGAAGAATCTAGATAGAAACACAAATCAAAAACCATATCTAATGATCAATCACATGAAATGTACTTGTCTTATGCAGAAATGAAAACTAGGGTTTAGCGAGACATGGCCAAAATCTGATGAAAACAGATGAAAAGAGACATCAAACAACTAATCTTACTAATCTACTCGAAGGAGATGATCCACAGTCTTCAGATCTTCAGAAATCGTTAAAATCGGAGAAGAAACGCCTCCAAAATCGTATTTTCGTCATCTGGTACCTCTAGGATCGCCAACTTAGGTTACTGGAATGCTATCAGGGTCTATTTATACGTCCAACAGCAAAAACGACGTGCATGCGATCGCATATAGACAACCTGCGATCGCAGGTTTTGAAGAAAACGCGTCACGGGCCTTTTTAATGAAGTAGGATGCTATTTTAACACTTTTTGGCCAACCTGCGATCGCATGTACACAACCTACGATCGCAGATTTTCATTTTTCACTTCCGGATGAATTTTTGGCACTAAAAAACCTCGAATCCAAGCTGCGACCTAACCTGCGATCGCATAAAGGCCCCATGCGATCGCATAGATACAACATGCGATCGCATGTTGTGCCTAAGACGTCCGAAATTTTGTCTACTTTTCAGATCATTTTGAATCACGTCAATCGGAGTTACGGTTCTCGAGATATGGTCAAAATACTGATAGGGGGTCAAAGCTGCCAGCAACATCCTTTAACTTTAGATTACATATTCTATCTTCGTGTGATCAATTCAATCGAATGTTTATTGACCAAAGCATCTTGAAATCATTCCTCAACATACTCCATAAGTTCCAAGCTCCATTTTAAGCTCCAAACGCGCATCCAACTGCTCCCAAAGCACCGCTCCACTCAAACTATCTGAAATTGACATAAAAACATGAGTAGTACGGGAATTCTTACGAATTACATGAGCTGAACATTATTTAAATAAATGAAATGCAAATGTACAAAATATGATCCTAAATGCTAATGAAAACTAACCTATAAGATGCATAAAATGACATCTAACAAGGGGCGTCCATAAGCTTTAGTGGTGCGACATGGAAAGAAGATGATCCATGTCCCGATGGTGTTTGAGATGTGGCATAGCTGAGATTACCAGATGCACTGTTTCCATCAAAGAGTTTTGCACAAAGCTCTGGAAACAATAATGGGACGATTTTCAAAGAAGCGGCTTTCGGATGTCCCTAAACCCAATTAATGTAACAAAAGTAATATAAGAACAAATGGCAACTATATAAACAAAATACATATAAATATGTGTGTGTGTGTGTGTATATATATATATATATATATATATATATATATATATAGGCTTAGTTTATTATATTAAAAGTAATTATTGTGTTATTGTATGCATAAATGTGGGCCAATCATTTTACTTATTTTAAGAAAGTGATTAATACATATTATTGAATTAAATATAATTGATAAATACCATCAAAATCTAACAAAGACACTAGTACATTCTAAAAGAATAATGTTGCTAAGAGGCGTCGTTCAAATTTCGTGGTCCGTTCTTCAAGCATCAGCTTCTGTGGAAACAAATCCAATGAATAAATTAGTGAGAAAATATCCATATTCCATTCCAACATAATTGGAATTCGTGATTCCATTATGATAGAATTGGAATCCATTTACCAATAATTATATTAATTCGGGGCATTCGAACAGAATATGTTCATGAGTATCATAAAAAGCATTCTTTTCTGATTGAATACTATAAACGAAGAAATACCATTCAGTTGAAGCATTTTAGCGAGCGCTTGGTGTGCATCAAAACAACTTTAAATTTCCTGTAAAAATTAAACAATCAGAACAAATTCTCAATTCACCAAAAATATTACACCTTGAAAGAATTAGACAATAAGCCTAAACACATCCAAAATTTCTTTGATTTCTGTCAAACAATCAACCCAAACATCCATTCTATATATTGAAATCAAATCAAATTAAAAAAAACCCATTTGAAGATTAAACTTCATTGGTTTACAGTAAATCAGTCAAAATAAGAAGAAAAAGAAAGAAACCTGTACCCATCGACCTCCTTGTCTCTCGTTCTCACCTCACCTGAAAAAAAAGGAAGAAGTGGCAGAGCCGCCTACTGCCACCGCTGATTTTGCTTGTCCCTGCCTAATCGATTTTGTTGTAATGGAATACACAGTGGTAGAGTGTGTAAAGATCGGAATCAGAGACCACGAAGGGGATGCTTTTTATCGTAATCAAAATTGAAGAAGAACATATAATAGAAACTTATCTGATTAGAGGGGTAGGGCACCGATCGATAACTGCTTCCTTCGAACCAACTGCCGCCTCTTCATCCCGTCGATTGAACCACCCACCTCTCTTAAGGTTATCATAGGCGTTTTTTAATTGTCGTTGATTCAAATCCACGCCATACTTTTCCTTAATGGTTGTTCCTAACTTGTGCCATGATTGTTTGTGAAAACTCAAACCTTTCCTACCCACAGTTTGTACTTCTTCAATACAAGTGAGCAATAAACATTTTGTTTGCTCATTGGTCCATGTATGTTTATCTCCCATTGCTAATAACAACAAAAAAATATGGAATACATACTTTAGCAACAAAGATTAATCATATTTCAACATAATCAACAAATAAGTTTAGCATATTCAACAACAATGCATCATGAATGAAAAAAAACATATAAGCAAAGATTATACAACACAATCAACAAATAAGTTTAGTATATTCAGCGATTTAAGCACAAACTTGCATATAAGCATAAACTTGATCTCCAGTCAAGAAGTACAAGTGATAACAATTCAGCAAATAATATATTTGTATTATAAATTCGATCATTAGATATTATTAAAAAGAATATATCCAACAAGTAAATATCGAATAACACAGTTAATGTTTTAAGTATGAGCAATATTTACTTTTTGAGATTTTTTTTATCATTCCAATCCACCATGAAGAATTCATGGTGACAAATGAACAAAAGAAATCAAATGTAATCAAGGGATTTAAAAGCAGCCTATGATATCATTGTTGAGAATTCATGGAAACTTAAAACAATTTATAAGAAACCAAACATCAAAGTGGAATAAAATTGTTTAATTAACAATTCCCAGTTAAGATTTTATCATAAATCAACATTCAACAAACATTTTAGCAATGATTCTTCACATCTCAGCAACATAATCGATACTCAAATCAGAAATTTGGTACTCAACAACATAGAATCGGTATTCAAATAAGAAATCAGAAAAAAAAACTAACCTGTTGAAGACGATGGCAGTGACGGTCGACTGGGCAGCGACGAGCGGCGACTGACGAGCGGCGACCGGCGATCGGCTGGCGGAGTTCTTCCGTTCTTCAACAGGATCGATGACGAGAAGGAAGATGGAGAACGAGAAGGGAACGCGACTACAATTTTGTCCGCTTTTTTTTTTGTTTAAATTAGGTTAGAAGTGGTGAGAAGAGCCAAGCCTAATGCTGTGTGGGACAGAGGACGGGAAGAGGTTTTTGAGCCCGAAGCCTTTTAAAAAACAAACTGTTGCAAACTTAAAATTGTTGCGCGTGTGCTGTGCCGCACAACACTAAGAGGTTAGAAGATTTTAAAAAAAAAAAAAAACAAACACCACCTTACTAATATTATTTCATCATAAATGGTTATTTCCTTGTAACACCATTAAGGCTAACCAATGATTCACCACTACCATAATACAGATCTTTGGATATACCCTGTCCAAAGTGAATACACCATATTCATCATCAACTATCACTTAGAATTATTTCATCAAACTACAATATAACATCACCTAAAAAATGCACAATATAATAATATCACAATATATCTAATCCACCTGTGCAACAAAACACATCAACATTATCAGATGTTAGAGTAGAGTTACTCACTTGGCTAGTAGTAAGGATAACTTCGACTAGTAGATTTACTCACTTGACAAAACCCACACTGTCAAAATCAATTTTCAACAGTCTAAATCGAGGTTGGGGTCTGCCAAAAAAAGGAGGCTAAATGGAGAGATGGAGCGGCGATTCTCCCTCTATCTTTGATTTTGAGTTTGCAGGTTCCATTGAATGCTTTGATTTTCGTTGTTTATATCTAGGTTTGATTTACAATGTGCCGATGGGAATAATGGGATGGGAGGAATACAGTGGTGGAAAGAACGATGGGTGAAAGTGGTGTCAAAGATCTATTAGGCGGCGAAAATGTAGGATTTACATATGAGGGGATGAACAATGGTTAAAGAAAGAGGGTGAGGACGATAGAGTTACTGTGGGCAATGAGGAAGAAATAAAAGGATGAGTGGGACCCATATTTATTAAAAACATTATTTTAATAAATATGTTAATAATAAAAAAAATAGTTAAAAGAATCCATAAGGGTATATTGGTCATGGACCAAAATTGAAACAAACACAAAAATTAAGTACAATTTGAATTAAAAATTCTTTATAGGGACCAACCACACAAACTAGGGTTGTAAACGAACTGAACGAACACGAACAAAAGCTTGTTCATATTCGTTCGTTTAAGTTAGCCGAACAATCGAACGAACACGAACGGATAAACGAACAAAATTTTCTTGTTCATGTTCGTTCGTTTAACAAATTGTCTTGTTCATGTTCGTTCGTTTATGTTCGTGAACATGCTAAACGAACATAAACGAACGAACATAAACGAACAAAGATAAACAAACACAATTGAACATATATGAACATAAACGAACTATAATATAGTAATGTAATAAAAAAAACAATTGAAAATATATGAACATAAAAAAACTTAAACGAACAAACATAAACGAACATAAACGAACGAACATAATGTTCACGAACGTAAATGAACAAACGAGACCATTGTTCATGTTCGTTCGTTTAACTAAACGAATGAGAATTTGTGTTCATGTTCGTTCATTTATTAAATAAACAAACATAAACAAACTTCCCGCCGAACAGTTCATGAACGGTTCGCCGAACGTTCAGTTCGTTTACGGCCCTAACACAAACTACCCTATGGACGTAGGTTACACTATGGTTTTTGTATTTTATGTTAACTATCGAAACATAAAATAATAATAATAATAATAATAATAATAATAATAAGGATAAAATACTCATTTAAAGTCATTCAAAATTTTGAATATTAAACCCACAAAAAAGAAAATTACATTTTGGACTAGCGGAGGCGAGCATAGAAAAAAGTAAAAAAGTAGACCGAAAGTGTACGTTTTTGTAAACCATAGGGTTTATTGTATAATCAATAATTTTGATGAAGTAAAATAAAATTCGTTACCCCTCGACCTCTATTATTATACAGTTTCTTGGCAGCTCACGTCGACTCCGCCCGCAATTTCAGAGAAAACAATCCATCATCTTATTACAAGATTCAATAAACCCTTTTTCAGAACCCTAAATTCAAAACCCAACTTACATATAACAGTATCGAACCCCACTCCAATTCGATGCTAATCCGAAGGTTTTGTGCCTCTATCCCCCATTTCAATCTCAGCCCAGTTTCTCTTACGAAAAAACCCGCCAACCATCTCGTCGTCTTCAACAAATTCACTCCACGAACACTAAATTCCCAAAACCCCAAGTCAATTTGTAGTATGGGTGAATCCCGGAGACCCGCAGCCGTCCCAATTCCGGCAGTGGAAACCGCCGACCGAATGGAGTTGTACCGCGCTCTGGAAACATCTGTAGGTTCATCGTTCAGTTTAGAGCCATTAGCTCCAAAGCCAAGACCTCTGATCGTAGTAATCAGTGGGCCTAGTGGTGTGGGGAAAGACTGTTTGATAAAAAGACTGAGAGAAGTTCGAGAAAACATCCACTTTGTTGTTACAGCAACGAGCAGGCCTATGAGAGAAGGTGAAGTTAATGGAAAAGATTACTTTTTTGTTAGTAAAGAAGAGTTCTTAACAATGGTAGAAAACGATGAGCTTTTAGAGTATGCATTAGTGTATGGGGATTACAAAGGGATACCAAAACAGCAGATTAGGGATTACATGGCAAAAGGGCATGACATTATATTGAGAGTAGACATACAGGGTGCTGCTACTTTAAGAAAGATTCTTGGGGATTCTGCTGTGTTCTTGTTTCTTGTGGCTGAAAGTGAGAGTGAGTTGGTGATGAGGTTGATTGACAGGAAGACAGAGAGTAAGGAAGCATTGCTGGTGAGGGTTGCTACAGCTAAAGAAGAGTTGAAGCAGATGAAGAATTTTGATTATGTGGTTGTGAATGCTGAAGGGAAGTTAGAGAATTGTGTTAAAATGGTGGAGTCGATCATGGATGCAGAAAAAGCTAAAGTGTGGCAAAAGAGAGCAATGATGTAGGCACAAATACAATGGCAATGTATGTTTTCTACTTCTTTTATTCTCTAAAATGGTTTCTGGTTGATTAGTAAAGTGGATGCTTGTTTTAAGAGCCGTTGTTATTGGTCATTTTAGTTTTGATCCATATTCTAACCATGAAAACATATAATCCAAAAGCTTGTTTTAGTGAGTTTTTGATTGGATTTTATGCGTTATACACTCAAATTAGTAAAGGAGCTTCTAAGGAAAGGAAATGACCTATTTTTAGTGATTTGTGATAAAACCTAACATTTTCTTGGTGGATTTGCACTTCAAATCAAAGGTTTTGTCCTCAAAGTTACTCTCTTTGATAATGAATTGAAGTTAGGATTCGTGGTGATTAGGGGGTGATGAATAATTCATGATGCATGTTGGAATTGTTAATGGGAAATGAATAAGCGGTTCATATTGTTTGTGAACAAGAACGCTTTCTATTTCAAGTAGTTAAATCTTCAAGAATCAAAGTGTTGACTTCGTGATGTTTTAGTCAAACTTTTGGTTACGTGATTTGTTGATGATATTTTTCGAATATGACGATGGAATTGTGTCAAATGACACTCAATTGTAAATGAATGGAAGAATGTTTGTGTAGTTTCATCAACTTTTAAAAAGTAGGTTGCCTAAATTTAAACTATGTTGTCTAATTTGGTAATTGACAAGAAATCATTCTTGTTGGAAATGAAAAGGGATGAAAAGATTGATGATGTAGTTAATACCTATCATTATTCTGATGGATTTGGGTTGCTTGGAATTAAAAATGGAAAGTATGTTATAAATGTCATTTTTTATGTATATGATATAACTTGTATGTCCCCAAACTCATTATCAACAATGTTCATTCTAGTACTGAAACATAGAATAATATTAAATAGTGTTCCTTTGTTTTGGGATACATACAATCATTAAAAACAAAAAGATGTTACAAAAGTGTTTCTTTGTGTGTTCTCAATTACAAACAAACATAGAAAAATAATGAAGATTGTTTCTTTGTTTGTTCTCCATTTGAAACATACAAACGTAGAAAAATGTTAAAAGGGTTTTTAAGTTTGTTATCGATTGGAAGATACAAACAAAGAAAAATATTTGCTTGTTTGTTCTTAATTAGAAACATAAAAACATAGAACAATGTTTTGTTTTTTCTCGATTAGCAAACATACAGCAACATATGATGCTGTACATCTTTGTTTCTATGTGTTTTGCGACAACACAGTTGTTTGTTATTCAATGTCACTTCTAGACACAAGGGTAAAATAGTCATTTTCTTATATCAAGATTCAAGATTGTTCATATAATCAAAGAAAGACACAATCTTTGTTTATACAACACTTATCATATTTGGAAGAATCAGCAAAGTAATCTTTTTTGCTCATTGATTAATACTTCGTTAAAGATTGGCTTCTCAAAGAACATCAATAAGATTGACAAAATAAAGTTTACACTACTAAAAACTACAAATATTGTTGAATGATTTCAGATATGGATGTGTAGGTTCCAAACGATAATGAGATCACACCAATTGCAATGATTAATATGCACATCGATACCTACCAATACAAACAAACAAAAAAAATTCAATATTTAAATTCATTTTTTTCTAAGACATGTTCACAGTTTATAAAAAGTCACGTGTGATACCTGGAAACGTGTCACATTGCCCCTTAAGATGCGCAAAAAGCAAGCACAAGGAAATATCAATGACTGGAATTACAAAAAAAAAAAAATGAACATTAATTAGTTTTTGTAATTTGCTCTTTTTACCAATGTATCTTATTTTTTACCCATCATATAAAGTACATTGCTATTAAAAACATAGAAAGAGAACTTACCACCAGCATTGAGAGTAAAGATCCGATCAATGACATCACCAGACCTGTGATAAGAAGAGTGTGTATAATAATAGTTTATCCAAAATCATTAATTTGTAAAAAATATAATATTTTGTTTTGTTTGCATTTTTAGTAGAAGGATAGATTGAAATAGTTAATGAAATGTAAGATGAAAGAAAGCTTACCAAAAAAGGGAACAGAAAGGGCCACGATTAAAGTAGAGATCACTAATGCTGTTCTAATGAGGATTGAGTACACGTGTGACTTTGAATGTTTTGATGGTATTAATTCCTCCAAACTTTTAGCCACTGGGGATATTACTAACGCATATGTGATTCTTTCTTGTTAAGATAAAATACAAAATAACATTCAGACAAAAACAAGGAAGAGTTGAAGGGTTTTAAGAGGCTTTAAGAAAAAGGATATTTGGTTACTGGAGTGATCACCTAAAAGAGAAGAAAAAATCGACAGAAATGAGTAAAAAAATAAATAAAAAGAAATTACACAAGTAAGTAAGAATTTATATACCGTAGCCCAAATAGCAATCTTGGAAGCAAGTAAATTTGGCGGGAGGTTGAGAGTGAATTGTGATTCTGTTGATTCTCCAAACATCATGTATCCCATTATGGCAACTCCAGCATAAATCAAAGTACATATCCCAAAGCTTCAACAACAACAAAAAAAAAAAAAAATTACCATTTTACGGTTTTACCCTTTTGGGTAATTAAGTTTTGTTATTTTTGAATTACCTGGCTAAAATGACTAGAGGATATTGACTTTTCTTTTCCATGGACATATAGATATTAGGAAGAACAGCATGTCCTGCATAACAGTAACCATACATCCCAATAGACACAGGCAAAGTCGATAGATTTAACATTTTTGTAGTTTCCATTTGAAACCCAATGTTATCCACCAAACCGATCCAAAACAAGGAACACACCAAAATAATTATTACAAAAACTCCTCCAGCTGCAACAACAACAAAAAAAGAAAAAAAAAAAAATACAGTTATTATTATTCTACTTATATATATATATATATATATATATATATATATATATATATATATATATATATATATATATATATTGTGAACTAACCGGAGATGTAACTGAGAACACTCAAGTCGCGAAGCCAAACTGTAGGAAGCACAACAAGAGTGATCATAATTGCAAAGAAAGAATGTGAATTTATTTGGTGTCCTCCAATGATTAGATTTGTATTTGGGAATAAAGAAGATATGTTATCACTCTCCAAGATTATGAATTCAACACATGATGCCTGTTGAAACCAAATTCAAAACCAAGCAAGTGATCATGAGATTATACTTATAGAATAAACAATGCATATATAGGATTTTGTTAGGGATACTTACATACAACTCCACATACAAAACTATCTGCAACAAAAGAATCCATGGTTAATTAATTAACAATCATTTATTTATTTTTTAAAATATATATAAAATTAAAAATTAAACTTACGGAGACGAGTAAGCGACCGGGTATGCCGAAGGCGGCTTCACCGATATCTGGATAAGTCTGAAGTCTGGGGTGAGTATCTAAGCAGTCACGGAGGAGGAGACCCGTGTAGAAACAAAGAACACAAAAGATAAACATGATAGATAATCCAAGCCATCCACCTTCTTTCACTGCATATGGAGTAGAAAGAAGTGCTACTCCACAAAGTAGATTTACACCTACATCGTTACAAATCAACATTTTTCTTATTTGTTGTGATTATGATATTGTTAATCTTGCACATGATGATTCAAGTTGGGGTGTTGATATCATTGCTTCGTGTCATGTTACATCATCAAGTGATATCTTACACTATCGGTCACTTTGGGATGTTAAGATGGTTAATAACAAGTTATTAAAGGTTGTTGTCATTTGGGATGTATGTTTGAAGTTTGATACTAGGATGAAGTTGATTTTACATAACCACAATCATGTTCAAGATATGAGACTACATATGATATTATTTGGTTCATATATCACTTTTAATGAGTTATGATGTTGTTTTAGTCAAATAAAATTAAGGTATCAACTTCAATTGGTTTAGCTGCTAACCTTGATCTTGAGGTTGAGAAGATGTTTTCCTTCTTGGTGAATTGGACAAGAAAATCTACATGGAGCAACTTAAAGGTTTTTGGGTTATGGGATATGAGGATTATGAATGTAAATTTTAAATTTGGTATATATGATTTAAAGCAAGTATCAAGATGATAACTAGTAAAAGGAATTTGAATCGGTTACAAGAAAACATAGCTACTAAAAAACGACTTTAGATCATTGTTTTATTCTTTCAGAAAGGTTTAATTGGTTTATTTCCACATCAGAATGAATTACTCTCACAGCTCTATAAATACAACTACTTAAATGCACAACTAAGTTGTTCGATATATTGACAAAGGATTTAGCATGAGAAAAGTTCGAGCTTTGTTACTCTATATTGCGGGATAGAAAACTCTTCTTCATAATAAAAAAAGAAGAATTTGTTGGGTTTTTTTTTCCTTTGTTATTTACCCATGAGGAAAGCCCACCAAATAAGCTCAAATAAAAGGCTTCTCAACCCGTGTACTTTTCTATATATGTGGAGCTTTTTTTTTTTGGGGTAGTAAGAAGCACTCAAGAGAAATAGAGAGAAAGTAGAGAAAAAAAAAAAAAAAGACAGAGCTCTCATTTTTTTGTTTTGAAAATCCTGCCTCTCTTATTTGTGGTAGTGGCTTTAAGCGGCCTAAGAGGTCCCGTGGTTTTTGGTTTTTACTGGTTTTCCATGCTAAAGTTTGGGTGTTCAAATTTGTGTTTTGGGCTGATTATATTCGCTTTTAAAAGGTTCATTCAAATTTTTCTCAAATGACTTTTTTTTAGGCTGATGATACTTTAAGAAGACATTAGTAAACAGGTTACTTGTGGCAGAATATATAAATTTTGTGTAATTAATTTGAATGAAGAAACATATATACATACCATTAACCACAGCTTGGGCGAAGGAACTCTGTTTAATCTGAGATTTCTGATGCTGTGACAACTTTCTAGCAGAAGATGTCCATTGAGAATGAAGTGAAAGATCAGAAGGATGACGTGATGGATGATGGTTGTCTGCTAAAGGTGGCAACAGAGGGTTGCCTAAACTGGTGGTTATTTTGGAATTTTGTCTCCTTTTAGGTGGTGATGAAAGGAATGAACCACCTAATGATGATAATGGAGGAGACCCCAGAAAGCTCAGACTCGGAGATGCTACAGTACCCAACAGATCCATCGACTTCCTGAAAATAAAAATAAAAATTACAAATATTGATCACACTGATGAAATTATGCCTCAATGACGAAAGCGGAAGGGTTGTTGGTTATACCTGTAACTTCGAGGCCATGATGGATCCGAAGATTGAGGTTCATCACCGGCATTATTAGAGGAATCACAGTCCTGCTCATCATCATTGGCTTTATTCCAGGAATCATCGTCATCACCTCCATCAAAATCCTTATCTCCATCTCTATCTAAATCCTTATCTTCATCGATCTCCTTGTTTTCGCTATCGACTAAAAGGATGCAGTCGGATTCCCCCGTAGTCTTCATTACCTTTCAATCTTCAACCTTCGATCCTTACAAAATCGCGTCTCTTGAGATAGGCTTCAAAACAGTATCCTGAAAATACACGAAGTTCTTAAATCAAATCGTAAGTCGATTCCCATGGAGTTCTAGAGACACAATTGAAAGCTATAAAATCGTACAATGAACCACGAAATAATGTGAAACGATATTCGATTACCAAATAGCGATCACTAGGGTTTTAATGTGAATTTCGAATTCATTAGGGAAATGTAACTCTATTTGATTGCGATTCTCTACAACATGGATGCATGAAGAGATACGTACGCAGTATTGAAAGGGTTGAAATTGAGGCAAAACTATTGCTGTTAATGTTCATACATGCAACAAAACTCTAACAGTTTCACGGATTTATAGAGCGAGAATCTTCTATTGATGCGAAAATCTGGGAAACAGAGGAGAGATAAGAAGAACAGATGGAGAGTGCTCTGTTTCGGAATTCTGCTAGCAACTCTTATGTATTATATTATATAGTGTAGATGATTGGATAGCAAGGCAGCCTAATGAAATAAAAATAAAAATTATAAAATTATCAAGAAAAATTCGATCATAAATAGACATAGAATTTTATAATTTTTGCAATTTTTTTGCCATTGGTTAGGGTATGTCACCATTTGTTGCCTCCATTTTTTTTTAAATTAGAAAAATGTAATATTTAGTATTTAAAATAAAAATAATAATTACATAAACATTAATTAATATAATATAATATTTCATTAAAAAACATAACAATACATTTAATTTAAAAAACATAACATGAAATTTAAAATAATTAAAATAATGAAATAGAAATGATAATTCAAATAACATAAAAGCTTTCAATAACATAATCTTTAATATCATTGTTTAAGGCTCATTCAAATCAATTTGATTAACTCTAAAGCCAGCAACTCAGTTTGGTCATGTTTCTATTTTGTTACAAGAATAAAGTAGGAGAAAACTTAGTACCAAATGCTTGGCAATCTTTTGGTAGAGTTTATATATGATTTGGTGCTTAACCTGGTAAACGAACAAAAAGGGGTTCTTTCCGAATTGTATATTAGTTTATATGTGTTTATAGGATTTATAGGTAATAAGGTATATGATTTATATGTAAATAAGATGGGTATATATTTACTAAAAGTGGATAAATATTTAGAAAGGGGAGATTTTCTTTTTATCCTTTGGAACTCGACGACGACTTCTCACCGATGGAGGATTGCTAATGATCAGGGGCGGTGTTTGCCGCTGACATTAAGTGTCACATGGGATGCCGACGACATCATATTGTCCACACCGTATAACTTTATAATGAGACCTATCAATCTGATACACAATACGACTGACACGCCACGAGTTTTTCGTGTACGGCGTTTAAAAATTCGTGTTTCATGTATGTTCGTGTCGACATGAGTTTTAAATTCGTGTTTTGTGTATTATACATGTTAAACACATTTACATATGTGTAAGACACAAATTAAATTCGTATAATACACGACATGTATAAACACGGTTATAGACCTAGAGACATAGGACACGCGACGCTTACATACACATATATACACAGATTAAATGCATGTTTTTCTAGCTTAAAAAATGGTATTGGATAATGCATGTCTAAATTCGTGCAAATTAATGTTTTCATGTAACATGGTTAAAAATGTGTATATTCATATCGTGTCACGTGTCATACTGATTAATTATGTGTCATGTTTGTGTTTGATACTCAAACATGTTTTACAATTAGTGTATGTTGTGTTTGTATTTCACAAATTCGTATCTTGTAAATTCATGTATGACATGTATACACGAACAAAAACTTATAATTGAAACTAAAATAGAGAACAATGAAATAACACGGTACATATATAAAAACTTAATGGTGAAAATAATTAATTGACATAAAAATATTTTATAAAAATAATAGTTATAATTTTCAAACATGTATAACATATGGGAATATGACTTATTAAGGTAATTAACTTTTCAGTATGTTTACATCTGGGTAATTATCTTTTTTTTGTATACATCTAGGTAACAAACTTGTTGGAAGTGTTCACATATGATCATTATGTACAAAAAAATAGTTACCTAAATATGAACAAAACGAAAAATAAAAATTAAATTAGACGAATGGTCCCTGTGGTTTGGGGGAATTTGTGTTTTTGTCCCTAACTTATTTTTTTAACTTGGATGGTCTCTACTGTTTATTTTTGTTGCGCGTTTGGTCTCTGTCTTACCTAAAAAGACTATTTTGCCCTTATTAATTTATTTTTTAATTAATTTTCTTATTTATGTATTTATTTTTTATATATTTAAAAAATTAATATACCTCACATATCATTCGTATAATTTAATTTTTACTTTTAGGTAATCTTAGGGGCCATTTGATAGTCTTTTTAGGTAAAACATGGTCCAAACGCGTAACAAAAATAAACAGTAGGGACCATCCGAGTTAAAAAAATAAATTAATTAAAAAATAAATAGTAGGGATCATCCGAGGAGATACAAATATGTGGGGTCTATTAATTTTTTTAAATATGTAAAAAAATAAATGCATAAATAAGAAAATTAATTAAAAAATAATTTAATACGGGCACAATAGTCTTTTTAGGTAAGACAGTAACTAAACGCGCAACAAAAATAAACAGTAGAGACCATCCAAGTTAAAAAAATAAGTTAGAGACCAAAAACACAAATTCCCCCAACCACAGAGACCCTTCGTGTAATTTAATTTTTATTGTTCATATTTGGGTAATTATTTTTTTTGTACGCATCTAGGTAACGAACTTGTTGAAAGCGTTCACATCTAGGATTTAACCTGCTATAGCAGGTCATAATGGTCATATGTGAACACTTCTAACAAGTTTGTTACCTAGAGTACAAAAAAAAAGATAATTATCCAGATATGAATATACCGAAAAGTTAATTACATTAATAAGTCATATTCCCGTAACATATCATATAAAGACAAACACATATACAAAAACATATGACAAAACGTGTTCATAATGAATTATCCAGGTTTCTTCTTTAAACTAATTCTTACTCTAAAAGTCAATATTTTCACTACTTTTTATGCATCGTAAATACATATATAATCTTAACTACCATGATTGCATATGGTGATCTTGATGGTGACAAAAATATAAAGGGAAAATTGCAAAACTAACCTTTTTCTTAATTACTTTTAAGTATTTAGCTAAAAATTAATATTTATTTCAAATTAGCCACTGAAAACGTAGGTGATTAAAAAACCTATGGTCAACGCAAGGTTAACGATGGTAAACGTTGTGTTGACTACTATTTTGGGCAATGAGCTACTATTTTGTGGGCCGTCTACTGTTTCAAGGTCTGCTATTTTTGCTTATTTTTTGTGTTTTTTAACTTAAGAAAAATTTCTCAATGGAGCCTTCAAAGAATAAACAAGTATTTATTTGAATCTTCGATTTTTTTTCTTGTTTGCGATGAGATTTAATACATATGTTTTTTTTTGAAAAGTCGCAAAAAAAAAAAAAAAAAAAACTCATAGGCTTCATAAGATACCTATGGTATACAATGAGTCAATGCACAAAACATGCATTGATTGCTTGTACTTCGTAGGTTTCTTACGAAGCCTACGGTTTTCGTAAATTGTTTTTCATTTTTTTTGTTTGTAGTCGTATACAATAACATATAATTATGATTTAGTGATTTTTTTACAAAAAACGCAAAAAAAATACAAGGGAAATCGTATGTTTCGTAAGAACCTACGATGTACAAGCAATCAATGCATGTTTTGTGCATTGACTGCTTGTACACCGTAGGTTCTTATTAAACCTACCATTTGGGAAACCGTAGACTTATCAGAGGATACGGTAGGTCATTTAGAAACCTACGGTTTCGTATGATATTTTGGAAAAAAAAATCTTATATATATATATATATATATATATATATATATATATATATATATATATATATATATATATATATATAGAATCCGTAGGTATCAAGACGAAACAGTAGACGATTTGAGATACCTACTATTTCAATGGCTATTTTAGAATAATAATATTTTTTTAGCTAAAAAATAATTTGTAATTAATAAAATTGACTAGTTTTAGTCATTTCCCCGATATAAAATGAACGTTAACCACCCTATTCCAAATACACATACAATATATCTTTTCATAATATTGAATGCCTTCTTATAGGACACTTTAACTCCGATAATTACACATGTCACATGATGATGGTGACAAAGCCATAAAATGAATATTACTCACCCAATTCCAAATTCTAAATATAAAATAAATAAAATTTTTCAAAACATTGCATGTGTTTATTCTAAAACACATCAATTCCGATTGTTACATATGGTGAAGGTGACAAATCCATAAAAGTGAACGGTACTAGGCAGTATCGAAGATCACATGGGCAAATATTTTTTATTGGTAAGTGAAGTGACAAACAGTTATTTTACTGAAGAATCGAAAATTAAAATTATATATATATATATATATATATATATATATATATATATATATATATATATATATATATATATAGAGAGAGAGAGAGAGAGAGAGAAGAGTTATTTGGAAAACAAAAAAACCCTAACAAAAACCCTAAAAATCATAAAAATACATAAAAAAAATACCTAGAGATCACAAAACTTTTTTTTGACATTTTTTATGAAAAAATCGCAGGTTTTTAAAGAAATTCGCTGAAAAAAATTTTGAAAAAAAAAAAAAATTTATAAAAAAAAAATTTGATTTTTTTTTTCAAATTTTTTTTCAACGAATTTTAATAAAAAGCTGCGATTTTTTATAAAAAAAATTAAAAAAAAAAGTTTTGTGATCTCTAAGTATTTTTTTTATGCATTTTTATGATTTTTAGGGTTTTTTTAAGGGTTGTTTTCCATAGAACCTAAATATATATATATATATATATATATATATATATATATATATATATATATATATATATATATATATATATATATATATATATATGAAAAAGTGAATATACCCCTAATGATATATAAGCTTAGGTACTCAAACTCACCATAATTTGTCGTTTTGTTTGATATATTCTTTATAATGTTATTGAACTTCAACCCCTAACTTGATTTACTTTTAAGATTTTCGAAATTTCACTATTATCTTACTCTTATATTACATCTTTTTTCCGAACACCTACTAGGCTATATATATTATAGATGAAAATGAAAATTATATAAGAGGAAGATAAATGTGAAATTTATAAAAATCTTAGAAGTAAATCAAGTTAGAAGTTGAATTATAAGAACATTGGACAATTACTATATATATATATATATATATATATATATATATATATATGATGCAAAACAATATGGTGAGATGATATATATATATATATATATATATATATATATATATGCTTAGGTTATTGTGTTTAAAGTAATTATTGTGTTATTGTATGCATAAATATGGGCCAATCATTTTACTTATTTTAAGAAAATGATTAATACATATTATTGAATTAAAAATAATCGAAAAATACCATCTAATTTAACTAGAAGGGTCATTCATTCAATTAATATAGATTTAATAAAGGAAATTTGCATATTTTAAGGGATCATAGATTCTATTACTTTTAAAAATCCGATTTTAGGAATTATAAAGTTTTTAATTCGGACATTCTGACAGAATATGTTTGAGTAAGTTCAAAAATAAAATATTCTTGAACCATAAAATAATAAAAATATTCTTGAACATATTTTTTGATCATGACTTTAAAAATTTCTTGTAGAATAACAAAATTCTCGAACCATCAATTGAAGAATTAAAACAAAAATTACATTAATTCTTATAGAATACATGTCAAAATTGCTAAGAATTACATTTATTGTTAAAGAATAAAACTAAAAAACTTTCAAATCGGGAAAAAAACATCAAAATCTGACAAATACAATAATAAATTCTAAAAGAATAATATTGCTAAGAAACACTTTCAATTTTGTTGTCCGTTCTTCAAGCATCAACTTTTTCAAGCATTAACTTCTGTGAAAACAAATCTAATTGTAGTTTAGAATCCAATAACGCATTAGCAAATGATAAATAAAAAACTATATTCGTTTGGAAAAATATGCGAACTTGTTAATTGCACCAAAACCAATAACCAAAAATTATAGAACATGTATAATCAATGAGAAAATATCCATATTCCATTAAACAGAATTAGAATTCGTGTTTCCATTCCGATAGAATTTGAATTCGTGATTCCATTCCGATAGACATGGAATTGTATAAAATACACAAATCACTAAGGAATTTGAATTCATGATTCCATTCCGATAGAATTTGAATTCGGTTCTCTCTAAACTATACTTGTAAGGAGCTTCATCCCAAGGGCTGAAAGGAGAATACAGATTATACATGCATTACAAATTACTACTACTAAAAGAACCAACAAGAAAGCACACAACATATATAGATGACAAAACTCACACCCTCTATAATTTAACTAAAATAATAGAAAATATACCATTAAATCAATACAAATGTAAAGTTTAAAAATCAACTCACCTTTCTGGTGCAGTTGAAAACAGCTCATCAACCTCAAATTCTTGTAGAGCTCCATCCTAGAAGGTGTAAACGTTTACATTTGAGATATATAAATAAATTGGAGTTGAATACAATCATATAAATTTGACAATTAACTAAAGTAGTTATGAAGAAAAGATCCACGATGTACAAGAAAATAAGTTAGAATAAAAAGTGAGAGAAATACTTACATTGTTAGAATTGAACAAACTGAAAATCCCCATCAGGAAGTCCATAGCTTCACTAGTCAACTCAATACTCTATATTATCACAACCATTAAGAGATTATTCCCAGTATTTATATGATTTACTAAATGTAATATTGAAAGAAAAAAAAGACTAAAAAATAACATGGAAATTTATTCGAAGTTAATAGGAGCATAACCTGGTCGGGAGCTTATCTAGAGGGAACATGAAGATTCTCCTTTCGTGCTCTTCAACATCAATCATGAAGCAACAAAACCCTAGAGAGAAAAAGAGGAATTGGGATGAATCAGAAGGGAACTCAATAAATGGACACAGAAGGGGAACTCATCGACTCCTTTCTTCTTCATTTATGCCTTCAATCTTCCCAGACCTCTCACACTCGTTCCAGAATCTCCTGGTGATCCTCTTCCGTTGCTGATTGGGACGAATTCGGTGAATCAGACGCCGATTGAGGGTGAAGATGTTTTACCGGCGGCCATAACAGCGAATTGCGGCTGGAGATCGGCGGCAACAACAAACAATGGTGGTGGCGGCAACAGCAAATGATGGTGGTGGATCTTCTGTGGGCGTTGGTCGATGGAGTGACTTGTAGGTTTTATAAACTAGAGAAATTAGGTTAAAAGTCAAATACCATGATTATAAGGATTATTTTTGGTAGTTATTAAACAAATTACTATATTATCCTTATTTATTTATTTAATTATTTAATTTTTTATTTAATTTTGATTGGCCCATATTTATGCATACAATAACACAATAAATACTTTAAACACCTGAACCTATCTCTCTGTCTCTCTCTGTCTCTCTCTCTCTCTCTCTCTCTCTATATATATATATATATATATATATATATATCCTCCCTAATAAATCAAAATCTTTTTGCCACATGTCCTCTTCTCCTTCATTTGGACACATTGCATTTTCTAGAATTTTTGAATTTTTTATTTTCCACTTGTCATTTTATTGCATTTTTCATTTTATTAAATTAAAATTTCACATTTAATATGTAAGGTAATATATATGTAAGGTATTTATTAAAAGAGGTTTATATATGTAATCTATTCAATGTATTAAAGCCTCATTAATTTTAATAATTAATTTTTTTTTCATTTTTCTTATAAATTCAAACTTCTCAAATTGTTAAATTTTATATTTAAATTTTTTTTAAATAAACCCATGTAATAAATGGGTCTCATACCTAATATATATATATATATATATATATATATATATATATATATATATATATATATATATATATATATATCTATATCTTATACACTAGCCGTTTACCCGCGCCAAGCGACGGGTGCAAATATTTTTTTTCAGAAATTAGTTTCTAGAGAGGATTAGTTCTTTTGCGTAAATATATTTACTACATCTAAACAATTATCAATAAGAGTCATGCTAGTTGAAACGGAATCAATAAGAATTAACATGAAAAGTTGAGATTATTTACAAATGTACATAGACACATGATTGATTGTGCATTATTAATCATGCAACACTTTTTTATGCACCACATTTGATGTGTAGACTTCACTGCCGTTGAATTGTTCATCAGGGTTCACTAATACTTTTGTATTGGCACGTGATATCCCTCCTGACAATGCCACATAAAGTTGGTCATGTGATAAAACCGATTTTGGAAGATACATACCTACATTTGGAATTGTTTGTCCCTTGACTATCATCATAAAACATAATCGAGTTGGAAATTGTTTTCTGTTTAGCTTGAAATGAAACATATCATCTTCAGATGAACATAGAATACTTATTGACAAAAAAAACCCTCTTTCTCACATGTTGACCAAGAGCTATTTCGGTTAAAATACTTTGTTTCTGGATTTCAAAAGAAAAGTATATTGTACAAAGTTGTCGAACTATCTCTCTTTTTGGAAACACGTTTCAAAGAACATGAAATCAATTCCTCGATAAATGATATTGGTGAATCACGATGGATGCTATGGGCATTGAATGCGTGGGGCGGTGAATAGTTTTCTTTTTGCTTGTAATTTTCTTTCGGAAAATAGTTTCAGAATGTTATATTGCAAAGGATATACAATCCTTGTAGTTTCCCTTTACGCAATTTTTGATATGTTCCTTAATATTTTCAAACGTCTACGATGTATGTAGTTTCCATTTAGACAGTTTTTGATATGTTCTTTATTCTTTTCTAATAGTTTCCATTTAGACAGTTTTTGATATGTTCTTTATTCTTTTCTAATAATTTATTTTAGTCATTTGACATTTTGTATATAAATGATAACTATTCAACTAATTTATAAATAAATTAGTAATCTAACACTTTTAATAGAACATTAAAATTTAATCTAGAATATAACATTTAGTATTTTGGATTGACTAAAAATAGAACATTAAAATTTTTGGTGTCCTAAAATACAACGTTTTTGTATTTTTAAACAAATTGATGCAAATTTAGTTGATTATTAGTTAATAGAGTTTGTTTATAAAAGGTTAATAAAAATAAAAGTAACGGCAATATTATACATGATAGTAATACTAATATATTTTGACATTTGGATATGAATTCTGATATGTACTATTTATTATATGAAATTTGAAACTTTTTTTTAACAAATTTCTATTATTAAAAATAGTTAATCCAAAATTTAAACCAATAAAGACTTTTTTTTAGTCAAATAGCCTTATACATAAGAAAATGTTGATAAAAATGAATAAAACATCTACTCAAAGTCTAGAAGCATATGTGGATCCTAAAATATAATCCAATCTTTCAAACAACTTTAAATACATTATTCTTCATAGGAGTAAAACATTCCAGCATAAAAAATAAATGTGTCAAATGAACATTCACACAAAAAGCAGTAAAGCACACCACATACACCTGTGATTGCCGAACGCCCCAAAAACACCAAAACTCAATTTAGAAAATTATCAAACCCATGCTCACACCCCTTGAATATGTTGTTTACCTACCATTAGAAGAAAAAAGCTCATTCATAAAAGAATTACAAAGTAAGAGTCGATATTAGATCATTACACCATTTAGTCCAACTCAAACCGCCTCTTTTATCCGTCTTTTAAATCCAAAAAGAAAAAAAAGTTGAATTTCATTTGTTGTCTTTAGTAGAAATTTGGACCCTTCAAATTTAAGGGCCCTGTGCAGCCTGCACTCCTTCATGGTAGGGCCAACCTTCCAAGATCACATAACATCATTTTCTTCCATTGCTTTCCTCCAAGTTCTTTAACAAACTGAAACTTCAAATATCAAATATTAGAGTTACAACAAACACCAAAAATATAGAAGAAAGGAGAGAACCAATTAGAATGTATGAAGAATCAAGCATTTACAATCAACTTTAACCCCGTTGGGGACAAGGGTGCCAAACCAATAGCAATGATTATAAGTTTATTACTTTCGATATTTAACCTTTTGTGAACATGCCAATGACAGGGTTTGCAACAAAATAATTTTAAGGTTTAAATCGTAATGATTTTCAAGAAACAGGTTCACAACAATATGTCAGCATCACAAATTCACAGCAACAAACCAAGTAACACTACTATGATCCTTCCTTGTATTTAATCAAAACTTTTGCTAAGTAAAACAACTTGGAAAATTTCAAATTTTAAAAAATATATAAAATCAAAAGAAAACTTAAACAATAAAGTAAAAATGATTACTCTTTAATTCCTTTATAAGAGAGTTGGAGAAAAGGACTAACCAAAGCTCACTTTGAGAACCCTTAACACCTTAAGGCCATTCTTGAATCTGCAAACTTTCGAAAATGCTACAGGGACTGTCATTAATTTAAATATATTTATTTTAGGTTATTTCCCATTATGAGCAACTAAAAAAATCTTATATAACCTATCATATTATATTTTAATCTCATTAAAAAAATGTAAAAAATAATTAAGATAAATATTAATACTTGTCAGAAAAATGTTTAAACTACTTTTCTGACCAAAAAGAAAACAAACAAAAGTGGTATACAAAAAAATAGCAATATACTTTCATTTATTTGACTATTTTAGCATCAAAGTTCATTTCTTTCTATTTCAACATTGGAAAACATACCCAATTCTAGCATTATAATTTTAATTTTTTCTTATTAGGATATTATACCTTGAAAATCTATCATGTTATCAGTGAATACCTGAGAGAGGATGTAGCCTGAAGCACCATGGGACAATTCAATAAAATTTTGCAAACAAAAGTGCCCCTGGAATGAGTTTAATAGAATCCAGAACTTTAAAACATCATCCATAAAAAAATATTTTTGGGCTAAGTCTGTTCAAACATGAAGAGATGTTGGTAACAAAGATTGGCTAAATAACTTCCTATATATGCATTAATGAATATTTTTGTATATATGTAGCCTTTTCGAAGCCTGAATGATGATCTAGCTCCATTTGTCAGACACTTGTTGTCAATGTCATATATATATATATATATATATATATATATATATATATATATATATATATATATATATATATATATATATATACACACACACACATACACACACACACCAATATCATGCTAATCATCATCAAATCAACATCACTTGCAAAGATGTTGGTAACAAAAAAAAGAAGACAATGAATGAGAATGTGGAGAGTGAGGTCATGCAGGTAACCCAATCGCTTTTCTTAAGGTATCTTCGAATCTCACACCGTGTAAATGCAATTAGTCTAGCAAACAGTCCTACTAAGCACAATTACTCATAAACTTAACATGATCATGATTAAAACAACTTGTAAACTTGAATTAAAAAAATGAGATTACCACATTGGAACTTGTATTACCAACGGTCTTGGCCTGCAAGTAAGATCAGATACAAAACCATTAAGTACAATAACTTAGGTAAGCCATGTCCGGTTCTTTAATCACAATGTAGGATCATTTGAATTGTCATGTTCAAGATATAGAAAACCAGGAAAAAGGTAAAGTGCAACATGTAGAGTGAATCCAACTAAACCTAGGTTCCTTACCAATATCTTTTACTTTTCATTTCCCTTCTCAACTCTCTCACATCACTCAATATTACACCAGAAGCATAAAGATTAGAAGAATAAAAAAACTACTGTCATTTTCCGGCTCTAAAGCAAGAATGTTCCAAAGATAAGATAATTCCATGAAGATAAAAAATAGAATTTAAGTAATATCGTGCATCATTGATATGTTGTTCATACATATGTAAACCATAATTAATAGCAAAAAAGCAAAATCCTAGATTAGTTTCACTGGGACATTTCCACAAACAGTTGGCATGCATTCTTTATCCATTAGAAACAAATAAGTACAAATAAGCAAGGGAATTAAAAAATACCTTGAAACAGAATCCCAAGAAACCAAATCAAAACCCATATCACACAAAATTAAATTCTACAAAAATAATATATAAGATGATGAAGATTGAGAGGTTTGAGTCTATTAACATACCTTTTTGCATTTCTCCTCCATCCTTAACCGAGAATCCTAATCGTCACTCCTACTGAAAAGCTCCATCTCACTTATCACCACGATTATGCAATTGAAACATCGTATATCAGAGACGCTTGATGAACATCTGAATCATAGAACCCTTTAGGTTTTAAATGGTTCATCTTCTTGTTAATCTTCATCCAGATCCGAACACATCTTTTAAAATCCTAGAGATAAAGAACAACGATAAACGGTTAAAGAAGAACCAGTGGCATTTGGTAGCGTCGATCTCCAGGGTGGGTGGGTGGCCGATGGAGGAGATAATGATGGCGGTTCATTGAGAGAAACATCCATGGGGAATCAAATCCCCTAAAAATCAAGAAAAAATAAGCAATTAGGGTTCTACATATGGTTAAGTATCTAACTGATAGGAAATTATGATTCTTCTATAAATACCTCATTGGTTGGATGGTGAAGGAAGCAACAAGCAACGATACGTATAGGTGGTGGTGTCTGATGACATTTTAAGAGAAATAGAGAGAAGCATCAGAGTTGGTTGTTTCTACCTGCATAGAAAAAAGAAATCGCAAGAACCCTAGATAAAGAAAGCATAAATTTTTTTCTCTTACTGTTCTAGACCGATGTGGGTGGAGAATGATCCAATGCTGGTGGTTATGGGTTTCTTGGAAGCACAAAAAGATGCAATGAACCTGAAAATGCTTTTTTTTCCGGCAACAACATGCGATGGAGACCGAGTGGTGAATGAAATCTTTTTTGATCAAACTGAGATAGTGGATGCAAAATATAAATCACATTTAGTGTTTGACCTGTTCAATGGACTTTAAGATAAGGGATGACCGATTCACTTGACACAGTTTGTTCTTGTTCGTTTAATGTTTATTTGACCTTTTCTATGGTTGACCAGATAAGATCTGATTTTTCTAGAATGCATAAAGTCGTTGTATATAATGTTTTAAGAGGTGTACCTCATATATATATATATATATATATATATATATATATATATATATATATATATATATATATATATATATATATATATATATATATATATATATATATATAAATTAACTAGATAGGTTTTGAGGGCCGTGATTAGGGATGATTTTAGTAAAAAAATAAATTATGAATAGCATGGAGCATCGACATGAAGATGATTTGGGCATTTCCTTTTGGCTCTCAAATCAGAAGATGTTCTGGAAGTATCAATACCTCATATAGGATGTTATAATAGAAAAAATCAAATGAAAGTAGAATTATATAATACACAAACAAATGAAAGTAGAATGATATAATACACAAATAAATGAAAGTAACGCCTGTTTTTAGGACAAGAAATCTAACAAAAGATTCACGAAGTAGAACATTACTCTATAATTGTTGTAACTGTAACTGTGAAAGAAAACTGAAAATTATCATAAATCTACAATTTTCAAGAAAGATATTAAGAACAAGGCATAAATTTGTTTCCTATCTTTTACTCTTATTTTTTGTTTGTTTTTACTTTCTAACATTCAATATGACATATAAACAAGCTTTGATGTATTTAAACTAAACTCATGCAAATATGTAAGATGCAGTAGGAAAAAAGTTAATCTAGCAAACATTTCCTACTAAATATATGAAAATAATAAATTCAAAAATCACAACCATTCATTTGTTTTCCGTATGAAGACATTTAAACGCCAACTATATGCAATGATTGATCTAAAATAGTCTTTTTTGTAAAAACTTTCAATAATTGTCAATTTTAAAGTAAAAATGAGTTATACCTTTTTTGTATTGGGAGTTGACCATTGATTGTGAAGACCATTTAGACCTAGAAGAGAATGTCTTTATAAAGCTTCTTGCTTAGGAAATTGTAACTGAGAGTTGTATATAGGGTAAAGTAAACATGTATTTTTTACATTTCATTTTTTTCAAGCCAGTATAAATTTGAAGTGCATGTCCATAGAACCTTGATTGTAAATTTTGAGGGATGACATGGTTCTGCTTCCTTCCTTCCTTCCTAGATGGAAGAATGGAACTGTTTAGTGACTACCAACAAAAGCATAAGAGGTAAATAGAACAAACACCTAGTAATCTAATTGGCTAAACATGCAAATAGTAAATATTACTTAATTAATATTTTATACTCTTCCTTCAATAAGCTTCAAACACCCCCAAAATGCACTCAAAATGGGCTCACAACGCTCAAGGAGGCTCTAGGGTTTCGAGATTAGTGTAAGAGGCAATGGAGGCTGGAAATGAGGCCAACACCTAAGACTTAAGGTGTTTAAATATGATGCAAAATCCCAAAATTAGGGTTTCTCAAATAACGTCCAACTCGTCAAGTTGGCATTCACTAACTCGTCGAGTTGATCCTCAAAAATGCGCGTGCCAAAGACCTCCAACACATCGAGTTTCCTTCCCTAAACTCGACGAGTTGGCCTTTATCATGGATGATTAATTTCCATAATTACCTTCTAGATTCTGGGCGTTACAACTCTCCCCCACTTAAATTAGATTTCATCCTCAAAATCGCTCCTTATTAACGCCCATCGAACGAACAACCTGATGACCACAACCGAAAATCCTGCGCATAACCAATCTTCCCAAGACAACCGAAACCTAAACCGACACTTCTAACCCGAAGACAACAAACATACCTTCTGCCCTGCAACCCACTTCTACCTTTATGAGACCTGAACTCCATAATGGTCTGACTCCCTGACAGACCGCTCACGCTGAAACCACTCCCTGCCAAACTCTCAATGAATAGCAAACCAATCATCACACTTCCAACAATGATCTATCCAGATCTACCGAAACCAACCTTAGAATAGTTCTCCGAACTCGATGAAGAACGAATCCTCAAGCTCTCGAATAAAAACCAACCCCACCTCATAATCCGAAACCTAAAGTCTCAATGGTATGACTCCCTGTTAAACCTCTCACACCGAACTGCCACCAAGCCATCCTCAAAGAGTCTCGCGCCACACAAAATGATTCCTATCCCTAATCACATTGCTACTTCGAAGAGAACAAGGTCACTGACCATAACAGCTGCAGAACACTTATACTTGACAGAAGGCTCAGATAATCCTTCTAGTAGAAGATTCATCCCTGCAACGATTAGACTCAGACGAGAGCTGTGCAACAGGGTCAAATCAATTACTCTGAGATTATTTAATCCCCCTGCGAGTGACTTAGCATTTCCCAATCAACCAGTTACTCCACACACACATGACACCCAAACCACTAATGCTACCCGAAACACTGATACGGCCCGAAACATTGAAACTGCCCGAAACACTGAAACTGCCTCCTGGCTGCTTTTGTAAAATCCACCGAGACCTCCCTGGTCCCAATGCGTCTGCCAGTCAACTGAATTACCGGGTTCTAGCCCGGTTGCTAAGTCAAAAGACTCCCACACAGTCGCTCCTCGCGAATTCCGACAGAAAGCCTCACAAGCAATAACTACCCACACCATCTCGACACTAACTCGATGCTAAACTGAACGCTACAGGACCAATTGTAGTCTTTCATCATACTTGGTCTCTCGCGACCTATAAATTCCTGATTCCAACATGTTGTGGCCCTCCCACAGTCGTGCGAACTGACCCACCCTGGCCTAAACCATCCAAAGAAAACCGCGAGCAAAACACAGGCTTGCCACAATATCACCACTGCACAAAGACCGGTGAATGCTACGGGCCACCCCTCAGTCTTACAACACTCCTCATGCTAACTGACCACTACCGCTAGTGAATGCTACAGGCCACCCTGCAGTCTTACAACACTTCCACTTACCATAATCGCATCCCAATGCCTTACCCCTAATCTATCAAATTGAACACACCCAGAGTCGAGCACACACACGACCGTACGCCCAAGCTGAACTCGAGCTATTCCTGGAACCCCAACTTGGTTCCCCAAAGCCTTCTATCAAGCACCAAGAGAACGTGATCTCAATGTTGGTAAGTTTCCCGAACTTCCAAATCACACAATCCTCAAACCAAAAAGCCACTTGGGTCGCCTTCCTCTCCGGCGGGGATGCGAAACTCATCCAAGTTTTAAAACCGCTTCTGCTTCTGAATCCATGGATGATTCTCCTCCACTTTGATTCGACTAAATTCTCACAGCACACGAGAATTAAAGAATTCCCAATCCTTCTTACTTTCCAACGATCGATCCGATGACAACCAACGCTTACCAAAGCTAGTGCTCCATCACTAGCCAAACCCCAAAAGACCACACAACTTCTAAAGATCAGATGAACACTTCCCGAATCCCAGCGAAACTGATATCCCCTGATGCTTGAAATGATACCACACTCAAATCTTGAAGCCCAAAAGACAGATGATCCAATAAATACCTCAGCTACAAGCCACTTCCCTTGGCGCTTCCAACAGCCAATCCAAGAACAATTACTAAAACCACTGAATCCCGACGATGCTGAATAACCATCCTGCAGAACCCTGACCGCAGACCTTCCACATAATACCCCCGATCCAACCTTGACCACGACCAAGATGTCACAGAACACTCCAAACCCGCAAAAGAAAACAACCTTTCACTAACCACTAACAAACCACGACATGCAAATGGCATTTGACATTACTTGAAGATACAACCCAAACATAACCAAAGAAATAAACCAGAGATACACTTACCCAAATTCGATGCAATATTCCAAACCAATGCAAGATTCTCACAACAGAATGAAGATAAAATTGGAAAGAAAGCAAAAGATACATACCCGCGAAATTGCCTGCTGGAGTCCTGACCTCCCCTGTCTGACACTTCAAAGCCCGACTCTTCTCCGCTGGGGCTCCTGCCCTACCCTCTCGTCTATTAGTGATCCTCAAAGTAATCGGAGCAGGCGCACTCACTGCTCCTCTCCTCAACATCAGATAGTCGGCCTTCTTGTGGCCCACCTGATCACAGAGAAAACATAACGGGCTTGCCCCCTGAGGACAATCCCTACTGACGTGACCAACCCTTCCACACTTGTAGCAGCCCAAACCCCTGGAATGACAAACTCCATCCTGCAGTTTCCCGCATGTGCAACACTGGATCCGACCCTGTTGGCCTCTTAAAAGCTGATCTGAAGTCTTGGGTCTCTTCCTGGGACCCTCCAATATATGTACCTGATCTGACCCCCTCTTCTCACTGTGCTCCAAATCAATCTCCCGCTCTCGGGCTCTAGTAATCATATCATTCAGGCTCTCACACCCCGAGATACTCACGAACTCCCTGATATCATCTCGCAACATATCATGATACCTCACTTTCTTCATTTCCTCATCTGTTGCATACTGCGGTACCAATAAAGCTGTAACATCCCAAAATTCAGGTACAACTATTTAGCCCTTCTTTTATTCAAAGTGTCAAGTTAAGCCCTTAAGAGGAATTGGTAGCAAATGAGTACGCTGGGCGTACTCAAGAGTATGTTGCGCGTACTCATGCGCTTATTTTGGACGCGGACTCGCCTGAGTACGCTGGGCGTACTCAGGGTTACGCTGGGCGTAATGTGTCCAGGTGCAAACCCTAATTTCTGACTTGTGCCCTATATATTGGATGCTAAGGCTCATTTCTCAGCCTCCCTAGCAGTGAGTAAAACCCTAAGAGAGAACTTCCCATCGTCCTTAGTGAGTATGTGTGATTTTGGAGCTAAAAGTGCCTTGGGGTGTTAGTGAAGAAGAAGGAGAGGAGCTTGTGGAGGCTAGAGCTTGAAGTGCAAGTTTGGATCTGAGATCTACAGAGGAAGGAGCTGCTTTTAGAGGTATAAAGTTCAAAGCTTTCCTCTTCTTTTGGTTTGTTGTTGCATGGGCCATTTCTAGGGTTAAAAGTCCCAAAGGTGGATACTTTATGAGTGTAAGGTGCTCCATGGTCCAAGATCTGTCCCCTTTTAGTGATATTTATGTTTTAGATCCATAAAGTTTCTATCTTGGTCGTTGATATGAGGACATGCTAGAGTTTTGAGCTTTCTAGGGCTAGAAGTGGTATATTTTGGGTGTTAGTGACTTGTTCAGCCATGCAAAGGCTTAAAGTTATCGACTTTATGGATTAAGAGGCTTAGAAACGGTCAGATCTAAAAGTTGGACGAGAGTCTTAACTGATTAAGACCTCAAGAGCTAAGGGACTGAAACTGAGAGTTACGCGGGGCGTAATCTCAGTACGCGCAGCGTAAGGGGTCGCGCACCCCGTTTCTGTGAGGACGCCGGGTACGCCCAACGTACGTGTTTGGTACGCGCAGCGTAACCCGGAGGGTTGACTTTTGTTGACTTTTAGGGTTTGGTCAACTTTAGGGCCTTTGAGCCATGGGAGGGGTAAAATGGTCTTTTACCCTTTTGAGAGTACTAAGAGGAGGAATAGTCTAGCCTTGAGAGATGTATTGATTTAGAGTGTATATTTCATATGATTAGGCGGGGGCTAGACCAGATTTTACAGAGTTCGAGCTTTACCGAGTTACCCGAGGTGAGTCTTCTCACTATACTTTACCTAGAGTGGTAATTAGAGCTATGAGACAGAGTATGATGTATGCTTTTGCATGATGTGATATCTATGTGATTTGTGGCACGACATTATTTCTATGTGATTTATGCTGTGTGTATACCAGAGTTAGGACCGGAAGGTCCAAAGAGCTAGGACCAGAGGGTCCACAGAGTTAGGGCCCAAGGGCCCACAGAGTTATAGCCTCGAGTGGCTAATGTGTGTTATGTTCTATAGTTATGTGCCAGTGTATTTATATGCTATTTATGTGTTGAGATTTATTGTGATATGTGATATGCATGATCCAGAGTTATCAGAGTTAGGACCTTTGGGTCCATAGAGTTAGGGCTAGAGAGCCCACAGAGAGTTGGGACTGGAGGGTCCCACTGAGACACACTGACCAGAGGGTCAGCAGAGTCATAGCCTCGAGTGGCTAATATGTGTTAGAGTGGTATTTTGGGGAACTCACTAAGCTTTATGCTTACGGTGTTATGTGTTATGTGTTTCAGGTACCAGTGGTGATCGCGAGAAGGCGCCGGCATGATCTGTACACACACCCGCAGAGTTTATTATGATTTGATCTTGGGATTTGTAGTGAGATAAAATTGATACATTGTTTTTGAAAGCAATTGTGGATGAATTTATATGGTTTTAAAAAGTGAAAAATTGTTTTGAAAATTTCGGTGTTACAAGTTGGTATCAGAGCCTTGGTTTGAGGGATTCGGATTCATCTCCGGGCGTATCTGAACTCAAACTGAGGATTTGAGAGAAATTTTGATGACTAAAAACTTTTTAAAAGAGTAAAAAGAGTTTTGAGACAAACAGAGCAGAGCCGTGTGTACGATCAGCCAGCGCCCGAACGGTGAATTCCTAAAATACCCTTGCAATTAGTGTTATGAGATATATTATGTTATGATATGCGATGAGTTATGCTATGCATGCTAGAGTAGACTAGGTATTCTTATTAGGACTAGAGTGGCCTGATATGTGATGCCTTAGTCTAGGAGTTTTGCTGCTAGGGATACTTGAGAGTGTTTAGATAGCAGCGAGGAGTTATGAGAGAGCTGCTAGTGAGTAGCATATGGTTAAAGAGAGTAGAGTACTTGGGACTTGGGATCCAAGGAGGAGGACTTAGAGCGAATACTGATGCGGTGTGGACGGTAGTATAGGGCCCGTACTACTGAAGACACCGGAGCAGTGCGCACCCTAAGTAAGAATCCATTGGGTACTCAGGAACAAGTAGGGTTGAGTTATCGAGTGCGAGTATACTCGATCGAGTCTCTGGTATCTTCATATTGTGTTTCAGAGACATCATGGTTGGAACACCGCACACGCCGGAGGGCAGCGGTATTAGCGATGAAGAGATTCGCAGTATGATTTTGACGAAATGACCGTGGCGATCCGGAGGATTATGAGTAGCGGATCGAGGGGTGATGTCATGGTTCGAGTACCATGATTAGTAGCAGATCGAGAGGTGATGTCATGGTTCGAGTACCATGATTGGTGGCAAAATGATAGGTGATGTCATGGTTCGAGTACCATGATTAGTAGCAGATCGAGAGGTGATGTCATGGTTCGAGTACCATGATTGGTGACAGATCGAGAGGTGATGTCATGGTTGGAGTACCATGATTAGTAGCAGATCGAGAGGTGATGTCATGGTTCGAGTACCATGATTGGTGACAGGTTGAGAAGTGATGTCATGGTTCGGGTACCATGATTGGTAGCAGATCAAGATGTGATGTCATGGTTCGAGTACCATGATTGGTGGCAGATCGAGGGGTGATTTTGTGGTTCGAGTACCATGATTTGAGGCGGGTTGAGAAGAGAGGACATGGTTCGAGTACCATGAAATGTGGCGGTGAGTGCTTCTGGTTTTGCCGGTTATTCCGCAGCGATTATCTAGACCAAGGTCGGATGTGAAGGAGTATGGGCCCAGAAGGCCAGGAAGAACGAGTTTTAGTGGAGCATCCCATGATAGGGAAACCGAGTTAGCTCCAAGGGATTGTTGGTGATATGCCATTCGAGTCGCAAGAATCAGAGTAGAGTAGGGACGGTGCGTTATGGAGGGATACGGTCTGAGCTGGAGAGTCGGCCGATAGTAGATATGTCACTTCCCGTGACCCGAGTGGTGCTATTTCTGTTTTTGTGGGAGACGTAAGGGGTATTGAGATTTCGGTTTCTGAGTTGGGGTGAACCCTGTGGAATCACACTGATGGTGACTTTTTAATCAGAGTATCCGGCAGCGGGCTGTCGCAATGGAATGGTATAGCTTGAGCAGGCTGACAGTCGAGACTGAAACGGTCAAGGATCAGGATACACCCTATTTGAGTATAATAGGGCAGGTGTTAGCTGCAGTGTTGGGTGATCAAGAGGGGTATATCAGGGCAGTGACTCCTATTGTTCTTGAGAGGTATAAGGAGTGGAAATGTGGTTTCTGCTCTTATGATAAGGGGCATGTTGGAACGTTGGGCAAGGAGTCAAGGATGAGGAGTATGATGGTTCATTATTTCCAGATCCAGGGTTAGTGATAACACTGGACAGTTGGGAGGTCCGGTGAGAGTATAGTGTGAGGTCCTGAATGACTAGAGGTAGTCACGATGGTAAGTTCTGAAGGTTGCATACGAGACCTTGGTATCTGGAGTTGTTTGATCCTTGTCAGAGAAATCATCAAGCGTTGCATAGCACCTTGCGGAATTAGGTGCGATGTTACTGGTGGAGACAGCATGAGGGATAGAGTGTTGGTGCACCAATTGGTGGTGGTTCGAACCCTAAGCGGGGAAGAACCGAGTATTTGAATTGAGGAATCCGCACCTGCTGCTAGAGTTACCGAGGTTCGGCCAGCGAAGGTCGAGGCACCGAAGGCTCGCGGGAGAGCTTTACAGTTGACAACGAAGGAGTTCCGCGCATCGCCTGATGTTGTGGCTGGTACTTTTTGTGGGTTCCGTACCTGTTTTGGTGATAATTGACTCGGGAGCGAGTCGATCATTTGTGCAATAACGTTTGGTCGGCACATCAGTAGCCGACGAGAGGCGTTGAGTCGACCTCTACGAGTTTCCATAGCGGACGAGTGAGCGGAGTATGTTATGAATGTGAGTCGAGGATGTGTACTCGAGATCTTCGGTGTTGAGTCCCCGATAGATCTGGTCCCGATATCGATGGGGGACGTGTGTGTCATAGTGGGCATGGTTGGGTTAAGCCGATTTGGGGCTGTCATAGACTGCGAGCGACAGTTGGTGACGATACGAGACCCTAGTGGGGGAGTACTTACAGTGTACAACGAGGGTAACCGATGTGGGTCGGCGTTTTGTTCAACCGCCAGAGCGAGACAGAGTTTTCAGCAAGGCTGCAGCGGGTATGTGTCCTATGTGATGGACACACGAGAGGCCGCTGGGAGGCCAAGTTCGATGGATGACGTTCCGATAGTGCGAGAGTCCCCAGATGTTTTTCCCGAGGAGTTGTCGGGTGTGCCTCCCGAGAGGCAAGTAGAGTTTCGCATCGAGTTGGTTCCGGGGGCAGCGCCTATCGCCAAGGCGCCTTATCGCCTTGCGCCGCCAGAGACACAGTAGTTATCCTCGCAGCTTCAGGAGCTACTAGGGAAGGGTGTTGTGATGTTACGGGAAGCCGTAGTACTCACTAGTCAGAGAGAGGTTGTTGTGATACTATGGGGAGCCGTAGTACTCACTAGTCAGAGAGAGGTTGTTGTGATACTATGGGGAGCCGTAGTACTCACTAGTCGGAGAGAGGTTGTTGTAATACTATGGGGAGCCGTAGTACTCACTAGTCAGAGAGAGGTTGTTGTGATACTATGGGGAGCCGTAGTACTCACTAGTCAGAGAGAGGTTGTTGTGATACTATGGGGAGCCGTAGTACTCACTAGTCAGAGAGAGGTTGTTGTGATACTATGGGGAGCCGTAGTACTCACTAGTCAGATAGAGGTTGTTGTGATACTATGGGGAGCCGTAGTACTCACTAGTCAGAGAGAGGTTGTTGTGATACTATGGGGAGCCGTAGTACTCACTAGTCAGAGAGAGGTTGTTGTGATACTATGGGGAGCTGTAGTACTCACTAGTCAGAGAGAGGTTGTTGTGATACTATGGGGAGCCGTAGTACTCACTAGTCAGTAGGAGGTTGTGGTGATGTTATGGGGAGCCGTAATACGCACTAATTAGCGAGAGGTTGTTATGAGGAAGCCTTCTTGATCTGAGCATGACACAGGAGGGTTTTAGGCTTGAAAAGCCCTACGCATGAGTTTTGGGAGCCTGGTGGTCGGACCAGGGGTGAGACCGGCGTCTCCTCAATGATTGGGAATCATTACATTCTGAGTAAGTGTGGACATCCAATCCGAAGGGATTGGATAAGTAAAGTACGCATGGGTTGCGGGTCCCCAAGCTATGAGTTGAATGAGTCATTGGAACGAGCGATTCCAACTACGGGCGGACCAAACTCTTGAGTTGAGTTGAGTCCTGGTGATGTGTTGTACAGACCGGACCGAAGGGTCCAACGATATAGACCGGACCGAAGGGTCCAACGATGAGTATCAGATGATAGAGGTCGGGGTTGAGTCGATCTCCAGTTGGGTACGAGGTTGCATTTCAGTACCGCCTACCACCCACAGACAGACGGGCAGAGCGGGCGGACGATTCGGACGCTCGAGGACATGCTTCGGGCATGTGTATTGGACTTCGGAGGAAGTTGGGACACGTATTTACCCTTGGTTGAGTTTTCCTATAACAACAGCCATCATTTGAGCATCAGTATGCCACCCTTTGAGCTGTTGTATGGGAGGAGGTGCCGGACTCCCATTTGTTGGGGTGAGGTCGGGCAGCGTGTGATGGGTAGTACATAGATAGTACTTCAGACGACTGAGCAGATTCAGCGGCTCAGACAGAGGTTGTTGAACCACTCAGAGTCGCCAGAAGAGTTATGCGGATAGGCGACGATCCGAGCTTGAGTTCCAGGTTGGTGATTTAGTACTCCTGAAGGTATCTCCTTGGAAGGGGGTGATCCGATTCAGGAAGAGGGGTAAGTTGGGACCTCGGTATATTGGTCCTTTCAGGGTGACTGCCAGGGTGGGCAGGGTAGCGTATCGTTTGGAGCTACCTACGGAGTTGAGCCAGATTCACGATACCTTCCACGTGTCTCAGTTGAGGAAGTGTATCGCTGATGAGTCGGCAGTGGTTCCGTTAGAGGACATTCAGGTGGATGCGAGCCTGAATTATGTTGAGAGACCGGTTGCGATTGTGGATCGACGGATCAAGACTTTGAGAAACAAGGAGGTGCCATTGGTTCAAGTCCAGTGGCAACATCGGAAGGGTTCTGAAATGACCTGGGAGCCGGAGTTAGAGATGCGCGAGCAGTATCCAGAGTTATTTGTTGAGTGAGACTTCGAGGGCGAAGTCTAGTTCTAGTGGGGGAGAATTGTAACATCCCGAAATTCAGGTACAACTATTTAGCCCTTCTTTTATTCAAAGTGTCAAGTTAAGCCCTTAAGAGGAATTGGTAGCAAATGAGTACGCTGGGCGTACTCAAGAGTACGCTGCGCGTACTCATGCGCTTATTTTGGACGCGGACTCGCCTGAGTACGCTGGGCGTACTCAGGGTTACGCTGGGCGTAATGTGTCCAGGTGCAAACCCTAATTTCTGACTTGTGCCCTATATATTGGATGCTAAGGCTCATTTCTCAGCCTCCCTAGCAGTGAGTAAAACCCTAAGAGAGAACTTCCCATCGTCCTTAGTGAGTAGGTGTGATTTTGGAGCTAAAAGTGCCTTGGGGTGTTAGTGAAGAAGAAGGAGAGGAGCTTGTGGAGGCTAGAGCTTGAAGTGCAAGTTTGGATCTGAGATCTACAGAGGAAGGAGCTGCTTTTAGAGGTATAAAGTTCAAAGCTTTCCTCTTCTTTTGGTTTGTTGTTGCATGGGCCATTTCTAGGGTTAAAAGTCCCAAAGGTGGAGACTTTATGAGTGTAAGGTGCTCCATGGTCCAAGATCTGTCCCCTTTCAGTGATATTTATGTTTTAGATCCATAAAGTTTCTATCTTGGTCGTTGATATGAGGACATGCTAGAGTTTTGAGCTTTCTAGGGCTAGAAGTGGTATATTTTGGGTGTTAGTGACTTGTTCAGCCATGCAAAGGCTTACAGTTATCGACTTTATGGATTAAGAGGCTTAGAAACGGTCAGATCTAAAAGTTGGACGAGAGTCTTAACTGATTAAGACCTCAAGAGCTAAGGGACTGAAACTGAGAGTTACGCGGGGCGTAATCTCAGTACGCGCAGCATAAGGGGTCGCGCACCCCGTTTCTGTGAGGACGCCGGGTACGCCCAACGTACGTGTTTGGTACGCGCAGCGTAACCCGGAGGGTTGACTTTTGTTGACTTTTAGGGTTTGGTCAACTTTAGGGCCTTTGAGCCATGGGAGGGGTAAAATGGTCTTTTACCCTTCTGAGAGTACTAAGAGGAGGAATAGTCTAGCCTTGAGAGATGTATTGATTTAGAGTGTATATTTCATATGATTAGGCGGGGGCTAGACCAGATTTTACAGAGTTCGAGCTTTACCGAGTTACCCGAGGTGAGTCTTCTCACTATACTTTACCTAGAGTGGTAATTAGAGCTATGAGACAGAGTATGATGTATGCTTTTGCATGATGTGATATCTATGTGATTTGTGGCACGACATTATTTCTATGTGATTTATGCTGTGTGTATACCAGAGTTAGGACCGGAAGGTCCAAAGAGCTAGGACCAGAGGGTCCACAGAGTTAGGGCCCAAGGGCCCACAGAGTTATAGCCTCGAGTGGCTAATGTGTGTTATGTTCTATAGTTATGTGCCAGTGTATTTGTATGCTATTTATGTGTTGAGATTTATTGTGATATGTGATATGCATGATCCAGAGTTATCAGAGTTAGGACCTTTGGGTCCATAGAGTTAGGGCTAGAGAGCCCACAGAGAGTTGGGACTGGAGGGTCCCACTGAGACACACTGACCAGAGGGTCAGCAGAGTCATAGCCTCGAGTGGCTAATATGTGTTAGAGTGGTATTTTGGGGAACTCACTAAGCTTTATGCTTACGGTGTTATGTGTTATGTGTTTCAGGTACCAGTGGTGATCGCGGGAAGGCGCCGGCATGATCTGTACACACACCCGCAGAGTTTATTATGATTTGATCTTGAGATTTGTAGTGAGATAAAATTGATACATTGTTTTTGAAAGCAATTGTGGATGAATTTATATGGTTTTAAAAAGTGAAAAATTGTTTTGAAAATTTGGGTGTTACAAAAGCCCTCTCTCAGAACTTGGCAGTGATCTCTGCCACAGTCTTAGTAGTCTGGCGGAGATCCAGAAACTCTCGTGCCAACTGTTTTACCACAATCGCTGGTGCAAACTCAGCTCGGAACCTGATAGAGAAGTCATCCCATGACATAGCTGATGGGTTTTAGGTGAAACAAATAAACTAGAAAACAATTCCTAAGTTCACATGCAACCTACTTTGGATCTATGTTTTAACTATTGAACATATAACTTTGAATTGCAAAACAAGAACCCTAGAGGAGAGAGGCTATTTTCGAAATTAACAAACTAGGTTTTTAGAATTACATACCTTTCAATTGTTATAGCAAACAATTGTTGATCCTCTTGAACTTGATCTTCTTGGAAGCCTAGCACCACAAATGTAATGCCTCTAATGGAGTCACACCCAAAAGCTAGCAAGAAGGAAACTTGAAGGAGAGAGAGTAGGGTATGCAAAAATCGGCCCTAGGGTTTCACAAGGGAAGGAGTGGCTGAATTTAGGAGCTGGGAGGCTCCTTATATAGCTGAGGGATCTAGGGTTTAGGGAAAGCCCTAATACTCCTTTGCTTGGGGCCTAAGCTAATCCAAAGGCCTTATCCAAGCCCCTTGGACGAAATCCTTAGGGTTTCCCCTATAGATTTCGTCCACCTCCTTCCAAGGAGGTTCTGGAGCCTTCCACTCAACTATTTGATAATTGCAAACTAGTCCCTGCACTTTAAAATTAATACAATTAATCCCAAAATTAATTCTAATTAATTTCTGGCTAACTTTTAATTAAACCTTATGATTTCTAATTAATATATTAATCTTTTAACATATTAATAAATCATTTATATTAATTTATTAATCTTATAATAAATTAATATCTCTCATTTCATAATTTCCTTGTCCAGTTGCTAGGTTTGAGGGCAACCCAAAAAGACTGTGCTGCTATCAATTCAAGTACATACCAATTATAGTTATGAGCTTAGACACCTAATCCAACAGTCTCCCACTTGGATAAGTCTGTAACTATGATTGCTAGTATGACTTCTAAATTTGACCAGCAAATTGTAGCTTCCAAAAGCTGCTGCTGAACTCTGACCCAGTCAGTTATGTGTCCTTAGATAAGTGATCATATAATCCTTCGTTCTGCAAGATATCCCCAGACACAAGACATGGAATGTAATCAATCTCTTTGTCCAGAATCTATGTTTCCCGATTTCTGATTTGTGACGATGTAGGACTTCTAATTGAACACATCAATTTAGTCCTGGCTGGGCCCAACACATAAGTCAACACCAAATCATCGAGGGGCCCATAGATATCGCTTTTCCGGTTAGGGTAAAAGGAACGAATAAACGTTGACTCATATGCTTGTATCTTTTACTCATCAAATTATACATGACAATACGTTTTATAACACCAAGTTACTGATGCGTTTTCGTATCACCACTGTATAACCGACTTTGTAAATTACAACCCATATATCTTCGTTTCAAGATTATAAGATATTATCGTCTCAGTATTACTCGTGATGAATTCCATGAAGTGATACTCTGAGCGAGGGTTTATCCAATACTCAAATCTCAATTTCTGAGTACTCATGAACATTGCAACAATTCTATTGTCATGTCTATCCTTAGACAATCTGCAATCCAATTCACGACAGTCTTAATTCACTACTTACTTCTAAAAGTACGAGCGACTGTGGAGTTTGAATAATCATATTATTCGGGAAGTAAAAACATGCAAAAAAATGAAACACAATAATAAACAATTGACAAAAGGCAGTAAACAAACTCATAAATAATACTTTATTATTTAATCACCAAAAGTCAATTACATTTACTTTGTAACAAGTTTCTGAACTAGACTAATCTAACTACTAAAACTAATATCATCTTTCAGTCCTATGCTCCGAGCATGCTGGATATGCTTAGGCCTACTCAGACCCTTTGTGAGGGGGTCTGCTGGGTTATCTTCAGATGACACCCTCTTTACTACAAGATGGCCTTCTTCTACTCTATGCTTGATGAAATGGTACTTTCTGTCGATATGCCTGGTTTTACCATGATCTCTGGGTTCCTTAGTTAAGGCAACCGCTCCCTAATTATCGTAGAACAGTTCCATAGGCTCCTGGCTGGTTGGAACAACTCCGAGATCTCCGATGAAGTTCCTCAACCAAGCTGCTTCTTTCGACGCTTCACTCGCTGCTATGTACTCTGATTCACAGGTAGAATCAGCCACGGTATCTTGCTTGGAACTTTTCCAAGTAACTGCTCCTCCATTCAGTAAAAATACCCAGCCTGATTGAGAACGGAAATTATCTCTATCCGTTTGAAAGCTGGCATCACTGTAACCATCTACTCTCAAAGTATCATTGCCACCAAGCACAAGGACCCAGTCCTTTGTCCTTCGCAAATACTTGAGTATATTCTTAACCGCTATCCAATGAGCTCTACCCGGGTTTCCCTGATAGCGACTGACCATGCTTAAAGCAAATGCTACATCAGGGCAAGTACATGTCATAGCGTACATGATCGATCCGACAGCGGAAGCATAAGGTACACGACTCATGTCAACTATTTCCTCATCTGTACTCGGGCATTGAGTCTTACTCAATTTGGTATTGCTTTGGATATGTAGCTCTCTCTTCTTGGAATTTTCCATACTAAACCTCTTTAGTACCTTATCCAAGTATGTGCACTGACTAAGTCCAGTTAGTCTCTTCTTTCTATCTCTCAATATTCTAATCTCAAGAATATAGGCAACTTCTCCAAGGTCTTTCATGGCAAAACACTTTCCAAGCCAAGACTTAACATCTTTCAAGGTTATAACGTCGTTACCAATGAGTAATATGCCATCGACATATAAAACCAGAAAAGTTACTATACTCCCACTAGCCTTGATATACACACAAAACTCATCTTCACTTCTAGAGAAACCAAACTCTTTGACTTTCTCATGGAAGCAAAGATTCCAGCTGCGAGATGCTTGTTTCAATCCATAAATGGATTTCTAAAGCTTGCACACTCTATTGGGAAACTTTGCATCAACAAAACCCTCTGGCTGATTCATGTAAACATCCTCAGCCAACTTCCCGTTAAGGAAAGCAGTCTTGACATCCATCTGCCAGATTTCATAGTCATGAATGGCAGCTATGGCGAGCAATATCCTAATAGATTTAATCTTAGCTACTGGCGAGAAGGTCTCATCATAGTCAACCCCTGGGGTTTGAGTGAAACCTTTTGCAACCACTCGAGCTTTCAATGTGTGCACATTTCCATCCATTTCTGTCTTCTTCTTGAAGATCCATTTGCACCCAACTGTCTTACGACCTGGTGCATTATCAACCAAATTCCAAACTTGGTTGTCATACATGGACTTAATCTCGCTGTCCATTGCCTCTTTCCACTTGGAAGCCTCTGGGCCTGCCATTGCTTCCTTGTAAGTAACTGGTTCATCTAAATTTACCATTGTCCTATCACTAATGAATGTGTCACCATCTGAAGTAATATGAAAACCATACAACTCAGGTGGCACACTCACCCTAGTGGATCTTCGAAGAGGTAATGAGTTATCAACTGGTTCAACAGGAACTGTTTCCTATAGTTGAGTGCTAGTGTCATCTAAGGTTCCTTCATTGGCCAACTCTTGAATTTCTTCAAGGTCTATGGTGCTCCCACTGTCCTATTTGAATATGAGCTCTCTTTCTAGAAAGACTCCTCTTCGTGCTACAAAGACCATGTTTTCACTAGGTCTGTAGAACAAATATCCAAAAGACTGCTTTGGGTAACCAATGAAAACACATTTCTCACTTCTAGCTGCTAGCTTGTCGTGAGTCTCTCGTCTTACGAAAGCTTCACAACCCCAGACTTTAATATGTGCTAACGAGGGAACTTTCCCCGTCCACATTTCGTGAGGTGTTTTGGCAACCTTCTTTGTAGGGACTAGATTGAGGATGTGGGCGGCTGTCTCTAAGGCATACCCCCAGAAGTGAATAGGAAGCGAAGCATGACTCATCATAGAACGAACCAGTCTAACAAGGTTCAATTACGCCTCTCAGCTACACCATTTAAATGTGGTGTCTTAGGAGGAGTTAATTGTGAGACCGTCCCACATTCTTTTAGATAGTCGTTGAACTCGATACTAAGATACTCTCCGCCTCTATCGGATCTAAGTACCTTTATCTTCCTGCCTAATTGATTCTCGACCTCATGTTTAAACTCCTTGAACTTTTCAAAGGTTTCTGACTTATGTTTGATTAAGTAGATATAGCCATATCTGCTATAATCATCAGTGAAAGTCATATATAATCGATTAGCATCCCTTGTAGTTGATCTGAAGGGCCCACATACATCTGTATGTATGAGGTCCAACAGACCCTCACCTCTTTCACAAGACCATGTGAATGGTGATTTCGTCATCTTTCCCAAAAGACAAGATTCACACATATGATCTGATTTTAGGTCAAATGATTCCAAGACTCCATCCTTTTAGAGTTGTGTTATGCGTTTCTTGTTAATGTGTCCAAGGCGACAATGCCACAAGCATGCCTTGTCTACACTATTAGACAAGTCAATATTAAATACACTATTTCCTAAGCTATCAACACAAAAGCACTGTTTCATACACACCATCACAAGGTAAAGCTTCAAACATGAAATCACCATTCTTATAAACAAAAATTGAACCATTCAAATCATTAAAAGAATATTTAAAACCTTGTCTGAACAATGCATGAAATGAAATAATGTTTCTCGTCATCTCAGACGAATAGCAACAATTCAATAAATCTAATCTAACATCATTACTAAGCAAAAGTTGATAAACTCCTATCTTAGTTACTGGTGAATACTTCTTTTTTCACATGATCAAGTTTATCCTTCCTCACTCTATCTCCTCACTTTCTTTTAGCCCCTACAAATCAGAACAGATGTGAAAACCACATCCTGTATCAAGGACCCATGAACGAGAAGATAATGAGTTTGTAAGTACCTGCTGAAGATGGCTTCACTTTGCCATCTTTGATATCCTGCAAATATTTTGGGCAGCTTCTCTTCCAGTGCCCTTTGTCATTGCAATAAAAGCAATCAACATCCTTTGGATCAGAAACATGGGGAATGGTAGCATTGGGCTTAGCCTTTGGGCCATTTGTAGATGACCCAGCTTGAGCCTTGCTCTTCCAATTTTTCTTAGGAGGACCTTTCCTCTTTTTCCCCTTTCCCCGTCCAATAGCCAAGACAGGGGCACTTGCAGGAGTGGAGGCTATACTTTTACCCTTCATCCCTGCTTCAGCTGTCTACAACAAGTTGTGCAATTGGGCCAGTGTCTGCTCAGTGTTGTTCAAATGGTAAGTTAGGATAAACTGACCATAACAATTAGATAATGAGTTCAAGACCATGTCAATGGCCAATTCCTCATCAAAGTGAATGTTGAGCTTGACCAAATGCTCTATGTAGCGTTGCATTCTTTGCACATGAGATACAACCGACTCCCCTTCTTTCATCTTGCAAGCCATGAGTGACTTGACTACTTCAAACTTTTCTTGACGAGCTCGCTTATGGTACTTTTCCATAAGGTCCTTATTCATATCAAAGGGCCAGTAGTCCTCATAGTACCTCTGCAGTTCTGGGGACATGGTTGCGACCATGATGCATGCCACTTTGGTAGCACCATCATAGTGTTTCTTGTAGGCAACATATTCTTCAGGAGTAACTTTAGACTCATCAAGCTCTTTGAGCTCCTTTTCAAGAACATATTCTTTGTCCTCAAATCGAAGCGCCATTTTGATGTTACGCATCTAATCGTTATAGTTTGAGCCATCCATAACGACTTTGGAGCAAATGTTGAGCAAAGAGAAGTTGTGGTTGGAGGATGATGAAGCAGAAGTGTTTCCAGGAGTAGACATCTGAAAAGAAAGAAAGTTTTAGTTAGATTTCAAGAAACCTCAATATTATAACCCAAAGATATAATATCAAGGTTAGGATCCAACTATGAAGATTCACAACTTAGAAATGGGATGCCGAGATCCAAGTGTAAATTTCATAAAGGTAGGTGAATGACGATTCACCAATTCCACCATTAGACAAAAATAAATGAAGTGAAATTCCTAAATCCTTTTGAGATACATTGAAACTATTCAATGGCATGTTTTAATCTCGGATTATGCTCTTCTATTTGTGACTGGGATATCGAGGATCACAAACAAGATGTGAATAACCATGCAAATGTGCTTGGTAACCTCATTGTCTTTATCATTAATTATTGATGTGCCGGTAAACCACACACGCTCCACCAAAATGATAATTATGAGATACCCATTACTACTCTTTATTAGTGCCTATTAGTGTGCTGGTAATCCACACACGCTCCACTAACGACCAATAAAGCATAATGTGCAATTTCATGGATTAGCATACTTTTCACATTTTTCCTAAAGTAACTAGAGTTGGGATTTTGTAAAATAATGTTCTAGTACTTTATTTAATGACATTATACTTTTAATGAGATGTAGTTGTCCTATCAAATCCGTTCTGCTAACGACCCTCCACTAATCAAGGAAGCGGTGGGTGAGAGTGGACACCCATTCAACTACCATTTTATAGGCAGTTTCTTTATACCTCCTTATAGACTAGCTTCGTGAATGAGGCATACTAGCGATTTGACTGACCATATTCTTATATATATATAATACTTAACTTTTAATTATAATATATATATATATATATATATATATATATATATATATATAAGGTGTGTTTTAAACTTTTTAAAACTTTAGGGTTTATATATAAATTTCGAAAATTAAGCTATTAATTTTAAATTTAAAAATAAACCAAATAACTAGATTTAATATTTATCTATTAATTAACTTTTAACTAATTTATTAAATCTTGTAAGGATTATCTAATTAAATTAAACAATTAATTTAATCCTAATCCATATCCCTTCTAGATTTCGAAAATAAGGGGATAGGATAATTTCCTTATTTTTCTTAATTATCCAATAAGGCAACAATTATCCCAAAACAAGAAACCCTAAATTACCATGTAAAATTCGGAAATCAAGGGAGGAGGCTAGGGTTTCCAAAACCCTAACCCTAATTTCGATTAGGGTTAATGGAGGCTAGGCTTTTTCGAAAACCCTATGAATCAAAACCCTAAAAATCGAAAATCTTGGCCTTTAGGGTTTAATGGCTATAAACCCTAATTTGCAATTCAACTATTATAGCAATTCAATTTAAAACAAACAATGGCTCTGATACCATTGATGGGTTTTAGGTGAAACAAATAAACTAGAAAACAATTCCTAAGTTCACATGCAACCTACTTTGGATCTATGTTTTAACTATTGAACATATAACTTTGAATTGCAAAATAAGAACCTAGAGGAGAGAGGCTATTTTTGAAATTAACAAACTAGGGTTTTAGAATTACATACCTTTCAATTGTTATAGCAAAAAATTGTTGATCCTCTTGAACTTGATCTTCTTGGAAGCCTAGCACCACAAATGTAATGCCTATAATGGAGTCACACCCAAAAGCTAGCAAGAAGGAAACTTGAAGGAGAGAGAGTAGGGTATGCAAAAATTGGCCCTAGGGTTTCACAAGGGAAGGAGTGGCCGAATTTAGGAGCTGGGAGGCTCCTTATATAGCTGAGGGATCTAGGGTTTAGGGAAAGCCCTAATACTCCTTTGCTTGGGGCCTAAGCTAATCTAAAGGCCTTATCCAAGCCCCTTGGACGAAATCCTTAGGGTTTCCCCTATAGATTTCGTCCACCTCCTTCCAAGGAGGTTCTGGAGCCTTCCACTCAACTATTTGATAATTGCAAACTAGTCCCTACACTTTATAATTAATACAATTAATCCCAAAATTAATTCTAATTAATTTCTGGCTAACTATTAATTAAACCTTATGATTTCTAATTAATATATTAATCTTTTAACATATTAATAAATCATTTATATTAATTTATTAATCTTATAATAAATCAATATCTCTCATTTCATAATTTCCTTGTCCAGTTGCTAGGTTTGAGGGCAACCCAAAAGGACTGTGCTGCTATCAATTCAAGTACATACCAATTATAGTTATGGGCTTAAACACCTAATCCAACAATAGGATCCACAACATCATCACCCAACTCACTACCGACTTCCTCCCACCAATCTCGTGCCCTGTCCTTCAGTAGGCAGGAAGCATATCTGACCTTCGCCTCCTCAGGGCAGAAACTCATCCTGAACGCGTTAGCCACATCCGCTAACCACCTCCTACTGACAATGGGGTCCCTCTCCCCATGGAATGCTGGATCTCCACAAGCATGGAACTCCCGAAAAGAAGGAGTGCGAGCTCCAACGATAGCCATAATCTCAACACAAAACGCGCCCAAGCGCTCATCCAATAACTCTGAAACACAGCGATAAACCTCCGATGAGATGAACTCCCGCAACTGATCACTAATCGACTCAGTACCTGCACTTGAGTCGGAACCTGAACCAGAACCAAAACCAGAACCACCTCCATGAGAACTCATCTGCAAACTGAAATACCAGAAGACAACAATCAGAACAAGCTCGAAAATTTCTTCCCACAAGCTCCTTAGATTCTCCAAGGCTCTCGCTGATTCGAGTATGGATCCTGTGATTTCAGTAGTACGGGCCCAATACTACCTTCCACACCTATCCATACTTTCCTCAGCAATCCTCCCGAATCCTCTAAGTCACTCTCCCAAACCAAAGCATAAAACTCACTAAACCGCTTCACTAACCCACTGAAGCATAACCTAGGCTCTCCTGGGTTCCCGACCTCACCCAACCCTCAGCTGCTGAAAGACTTCCACTAAGGTCTACTAACTTCCTCATGAATATAGTCACATGAAACAAAGATCAGATAATACTTCGAGTAAAAGACTCAACCCTAGAATGGTTGGACTCAGACAAGAGCTGCGCAATAGGGTCTAATCCATCATTCTAAGATTATTTAACCTGTGCCACATGTGACTTAGCATATTCACTTAGCAATCAGTTCACACCACCAAAAGTCCCACAAAGCACAAAGCAAGCAACATTCAGGCAACGGAAAATCGAACCAACATACTCTAATCAAGCCATTCTATCCACTTATCAGACATACAAACTAGCATGTAATACTAAAGCTCATACAATCAGGCATATAAAGGCATCCCTCCCATCATATAATACTGAGCAGATCCTTAACCCTAATCTAGCATGCGATTCACATGGTCATATCATATCACATAATAAACATGTATTGGTACTTTGGGAACCACTTACTTGAGCTCGGCCGATTGCACGCATTACACCCCTTTTTTTTTATTAAAATTCCTTTTTAGTTAAATGATTATTTTAGAAAAAATTTCACCAAGCCCTCAATTTGAGTTCAGGCACACCCGATAGTATGCCCAAATCCCTCAAACTAAGGCTCTGATACCGACTTGTAATGACCCAAAAATCAAGGGTAAAATTTTCATTTTTATTATATTCCAAACACTAATATAACTTTTGATCAAACATAGAAAAGCATTTCGAATAAAACAATTATCAGAGTTAATTCCCAGAAATCACACATTGCGGAAAACACGGGTGTATGCGCTGCGATCGTCCCGAGCTCTCTCATTTGAAAACTAGAGTACCTGAAACATAAACTGAAAACCGTAAGCACAAAGCTCAGTGAGTTCCCCAAGTACCACATACCATATATATCAACCGATCCATACATGTCATACATAATCATGAACCATACATGTCATCCATATACCATAATCAATAAGAGTGCTATGTGCCAACCATAGTCTTGCCATTATGCCACGAGCCGCCTCGTGGTCTTTCTTGCCAGGCCGGGGGCCACAACCCTGGGTCTTACAGACAAGTGCCAAGAGCCACCTCTTGGTCTTCCATGCAAGCATCACAAAGACAACTAGCATACAAACTATACTACTTAACTAATTACTTGCTAGAGTTCAGACTCTGGTCTTGCATATAGTGTGCCAGGAGCCACCTCCTGGTCTTTCATGGATGCAAATCTGGACCTTAAAGGTTGAAAGGTCATGTAAAGTTTCCAACTTTACTCTCATGCAAGGCTAGAAGAAGCTCAAAAGCTCAAAAGAGACCAAAAGAAGGGCTTAATGGATTCATGGAGCCCTTAAGACCATAAAGTTGGCACCTTTATGCCACAAGAGCTCCCAAGAACCATGGATCTGAAAGAATAACTCCTTTGGGAAGACCAACACCCCCATCAACCTAACAAACTTGGCTAGACCGTGGAAACTAGCCCTAACAAGGAGATCTAAGCATATAATAAGCAAGGTTGAGACTTTATACCCGAAAAATGATGGAAATGGAGCAAGGAATCGAGATCTGAAAGCTCCTTCTTGAATCCCCACCTTGCACTAAGATCCTCTTCCTTCAATATGCTTCAAACACCCCAAAATGTACTTAAAATGGGCTCACAACACTCAAGGAGGCTCTAGGTTTTCGAGATTAAGGTAAGAGGCTGGAAATGAGGCCAAAACCTGGGACTTAAGGTGTTTAAATAAGGTACAAAACCCCGAAATTAGGGTTTCTCAAATAACGTCCAAATCGTCGAGTTGGCCTTCACCAACTCGTCGAGTTGATCCTCAAAAATGCGCGTGCCAAAGACCTTCAACACGTTGAGTTTCCTTCCCTAAACTCGACGAGTTGGCCTTTAGCATGGGTGATTAATTTCCATAATTAGTTTCTAGATTCTGGGCGTTACAATAGGGACCATGATTGCACGGATTTCTATCAAGGGCTGATTTTGATTTAATATCACAACTAAAGGGATTGTTATCGCCAAATTTCTCTAATGTACAAATGGGGGGAACGGTGCATCTTGGCGGTGGCTTGCGATCGCGAGAACTGTTGGCAGAAGCTCTGGAGGTGGCTTGCGAACGCAAGAAGGGAAGACATCGATCTCCGACGAGCTCCCTTTGGTTCTTTCGTTCCGTCGCCGACAACCACAATTCGCGGAAATGGAAGAAACATGAACGACAACAGATCAGGGAAGTGGGAGGGTGGTTCGGTGGTGGAAAATTTTGTTGTGCAAGGGAGCGAACACTATTGGTGCTTGATTTTTTCGGAGTAAGAAGGGAAATGAAAGCAGTAAGAGCTGCCATCAACGGTCACTGCTAGGAGGATGCTCCGGCGGTCTCTTGGCGGTTCCTTCCTGACCCGATTAGAAGAAAACAAAAAGGGAGGGATAGGGTGGAGCAAATTGGAGGCAGCACAACAAATAATGGATGGAGACAATGGTTTTTATGAATATGAAATGGCGAGAGGGAGAGGGGACAACAAATTTGAGGGCGTGTCTTCTCTTGGCTGCAAGCTTACAACATAGTTGTTGCCTTCGATCCATGGTGCTAGTGGGAGCAGTGGGTGATTAATTGGGGTGGTTGTGTGAGGCATTTGAAGGATAGATGGAGAGCTATTGCTCTTTCCCGGCAGCCGGTTACGACCTCTGGTGGTGGCTCTATAAGGAAGAGAGAACAAGATGTAGAGAGAGAGAGAGAGACTAGAGAGGGATTGAGTATGGGGTAGTGAAAAAGTAGTTGATGCAGCTTCCATTTGAAGACTCCAACATTATTGAAAGTCTAAAGTTTGACTTTTAGAGATATTTTAGGAAACAAACAAGGGTTATGTACTTTTGGGGTTTAAATCTCATTTATCGATTCTCGTGTCATCATATCGTCTTGTGAAATTTTTCTGAAAGTGCCTGATTAATGTATGGGTTGTTGTAATTCCAGAAATGCAGACTAAAATCAATTCGGATATACCAAACTTCGGGAATCGACATTTAAAGTTTCACGATTAATTGCTTCAGTATCGACAGATTTTACGAATCTAATTTTGGTCGAGATTAAAAATGTTATAAAAATGTAATAAAATAATAGACCTTAGTCTTAGTTCAAAAATGTGCTCAAAAGCGATTTACGAGGTTCGTAGCTATTTCAAACGAAGCACTGCACAATTCGTTTAAGAAAAAATGAGATAAATACTGATTTTTATAAGTTTAAAGAGGCATAACTTTTTCATACGATCTTCGTTTTGGACGTTCTTTATATCCACAAAATTAGGAGAACATAATCTATTCGATTTTATTATAAATAGTTGTCAAGTATACTTAATGCAAAAAATTATTTTTAAAGTTACAAATAGAATTAATTTTTCTTGATTTTCGATTCGATCTTCAGCGATAGATGATTTGAACAGTTTGAGATGTTTTGAAAGTAATTATGAATACAATATCTTTAGTATACAACATGAACATAAAATTACACACATTGGTCTTTAATACACAACAGTTCGCAGTGATTTGACCGTCGAACACTAACGAATTTTTACCAATTGTTACAAACATGGATAGTTGGATTTCACTTAGCCCTCTAAGGTACATATCAAATAAAAAACCGGATATAATAGATAACATTTGGCCATCATTTTCGGCTGCTGCAAGACTTGTCACATGTTTTTCCATGTTGGAAACTTCAATATAAGATTTATGCACTTAAAATGAAACTTCAACACCATATGTCTCGCTTAATAACCGATACAAGGTAAATGCACATATAAAATAATAAAACTCGTTAGTAAAGTGTAACACCTAGACATCAGGTATTTTCCTTCCTGGTTTCAAAGTATAAATTTGTTGCAAAAATGGTCCTTATTCCATGCATGGCATACACATGGCATAGTTCATTAAAAGGAATGTGGAATCATGTGAGTACATCAGGCGTACTCATAGTATATGCAATGCATACAAAGCTGGTGAGCAAACCCTAATTTTGAGGGTTTGAACCCTATTTAAGCAACCTTAACTCTCATAATCCCTCCCACTTCTAGCCTCCATCCTCCCAAATCGATCCATCACAAACTCTAGTGTTCATTTGTGAGTTTTTGAGCCACATGTGTGTTTGGTGTCCATCCTTGAAGGAAGAAGATCTTTGTAGTGCTTTTGGACAACTTCAAACCTAGTAGATCTGAGTTTTTCACCTTGCAAGCAACCTCCATAAGGTATAAAGTTATGAACTTGATGAATGTTTCCGTAGATCTTGCAAGTTCTTAAGTTTTTATGCATTTTGGTCCCATAATCTTGGTATTCATGAGTATGGATTGCTCTAAACCATAAGAGTTGTCATTTCGGACGTTTTTGAGTGCTAGGAACCATAAAAATGTGATCTTGATCCCTTTTTTCCCTCCATGAAAGAGTTATGATGCTTGGGTTTGCGTATTAAGTTAGGGTATTGGTTTTTGGACTCCTTCTAGCCATGCAAAGTCATAAAGTTTGAAATTTATGAATTAGAATGATATTTGGGACTAAATATGAGTTATGGACGTGAGATCTTAATGTAATAAGCACTTAAATAAGTCTGTGTTATAGACGTGAGTACGCATCGTGTACTGATGACGTGCCCCATAACCAGGGAAGGGTCTCACTATGCCGTGCGTAGTGACTGAGTACGCATGACGTACTCAACCTGTATGGACCCTTTGACTTTTTGACTTTCAGCTTTGACCAAGAAGTTGACCAAGTTTGACTTAGGGGTATTTTGGGTAATTTGAATGGTAGTTTGAGTTTAGGTCAATGTTTATTGTATAGGTGACCGGTAGGGGCATCATTTGGAGCAATGATCTGTTCAGCTATATTTCGGTCTGTGAGGTGAGTTTTACTCATTGTAATTGTGGGTCGAAGGCACCAATGCCGACCTACTAGACTATGTATCCAGGTATATTGGATATTATTATGCTGGTTATATGATAGATAAGAAGATTTGTATGATTACTTGTATTCACTGGATATGTGTTAGACTGGTAGATATGTATGATTACCTGTACTTGTTGGTTATTGATTGTTATTATATATGTAGACATGTTATGGTTTGTTGGGTTGAGGAAGTTCTACTTTGTGCTGAAGGCCAAGATACCCGGGGCGGTCCGGATAGGCTGTAGGCCCTACGAGGTGGTCCAGTCAAGATGAAGGCCCAAAAGGCGGTCCAGATAGGCTGTAGGCCCTACAAGATGGTCCAGTCAGGCCGAAGGCCCAGAGAGCAGTCTTGATAGGCGGTAGGCCCTGATGTATGATGCCTGGTGGCCTGGGAGAATTTTGTAACAACGTAAATTTTCAAAACAACTTTTCATTTTCAAATCAAACTTTCAACCACATGACAATCACAAAACATAATGTATCACTGTGTCATAACAAAAACATGTCCCAAGATCTCATATACATAATTCCATCATTATATACGGATCATGCTAGCGCCTTCCCGCGATCCTCGCTAGTACCTGAAACACATCACACAACAACTGTAAGCATAAATGCTTAGTAAGTTCCCCAAAATACCACATACTACACATACGCCACTCGAGGCTACAATACGACCCTCCGGTCGATGTGTCTCAGCGGGACCCTCCAGTCCCGTAGCTCATTGGACCCTCTGGTCTGGTCATAGCTCGTTGGACCCTTCGGTCCGGTCTGTATCGTTGGACCCTTCGGTCCGGTCTATATCATTGGACCCTCCGGTCCGGTCTATACAACACATAGCATACATATATCACAATGCACATAATTATACATAACACATAGCACACAAGACCCTTTGGTCTACACATAAATACCACTCTAGGTAATATATAGTGAGAAGACTCACCTCGGGTATCTCGGATGATCTCGCACACGAATCTACTGATCTAGCCCCCGCCTAATCACATACACAATATCCTCAAATAAGTAATGGCTCTCAAAGGCTAGATTAAACCCCCTTCTACGATCCCTCAGAAAGGTAAAAGACCATTTTACCCCTCCTTGACTCAAAAGTCCAACTGTTGACCGAAACCCTAAAAGTCAACGAAAGTCAACAGCCACACTTTGACCCGACTCGCTGAGTGCACTAGGGTGACTCGACGAGTACACGCCTGCCCTCTTCGCCCCTGATCCTCCCTTGACTCGCTGAGTCAACCCTATACTCCATGGGTCGTCACAGGTCGCGAGTCACGGGGCAACCCGACTCGACTCGTCGAGTCCCTTATGGACTCGGCGAGTTCCTCCCATGAAAACTCTCAAAAGATCTCTTGAGGTCAGATCTGCTTCACCAAACAGTAGATCCATCCTTCTAACATTCAAAAGTCACGTAAAGGTGCAACCTTTACGTGCATGCAACCCATATCAAGCCTCAAATGGAGAAATATCACTAGAAGTGGCAACCTAGTCTCCAATTGCTTATTTGCTTGCAAAAAGCTAGAAGGTAGTGACTCTATGGACCTCTCAAGGTCCAGATCTGATATTTTCAACACAAAGGGGACCTCATACTCACTAGATCTTATATAAAAGGGAGGTAAAAACCCTAAAATCATGAAATCTGTCATATCAACACGAAAAAGAAGGAATTATACCTCCAGATACAATATCTCAAGATGATTAGCTCCAATCCAAGCTCCCTTCACGTTCTAGATGGATCCTCTCTTCTTTTTCTAGCAAAAACCACCCCAAAATGAAGATTATAAGCCCTTTCTTGCACTCAAGCCTTCCTCACTCTCTCTAGGGTTTCTCTGGAACAAGGTGGCCTCAAATGACGGCCATAAAGGCCTTTAAATAGGGCACAAGCCCCGAAAATTAGGGCTTCATTTAACAACGCGGAATCGCCGAGTCCAAGCATGGACTCGCCGAGTCCATTCATTAAATCCAGGCTGACAATGCGCGATTCTACTCGGCGAGTCTGAGCACCTACTCGCCGAGTCCCTCTCTAAAATTCACTAAAAACACTTAAAATAAGATACCTGGGTATCCGGATGTTACAAATTTATTGTATGTTAGATGTAATTGACATCATCAATGTAGTTGCTTAGTGTGTTAATCAGAGCCGGTCCTGAAAAAGTAAATATTCTCAAAGGCCCAGGACGAACAAGAAAAAAAGGCCCTTATCTTTATTATAATTTTTTATTTTTAAATAAAAATATATAATGAAAAAAATTGGGCCCTGTGCAGCTGCCCACTTTGCCCTCCCTCAAAGCCCCCCATGGTGTTAATCATAGTTGTATATAACTAAGGCCCTGTTTGTTTACCTCTTAATTGCAAAATTAAGAGGCAATGTCTTAAAAATTCAGATTCATATTGTTTGTTTGCATCTTATTTTTTACCTCTTAAAGTTGTTAATACCTCTTAATTTTTCAGATATTAAACAACATCTGAATTTTAAAAAAACACACGCGTTCCTATTATGCCCTAAACGATCGACCCTTTACCAAAACAACGCCTCCTTTTCTCCTCCTTATATGTGTTCTTCTTCCCTTCACCACCAGATTGGCCGACGACGCTGCTAGCCGACGACGCCGCCTGCAACGCCGCCGCTGCACCCCAACGTCGCCGCCACCGTCGTTCTTTCCTCCTCTTCTCCTCCCTCTGTGCGTTCTTCTTCCCTTCACCACCATATTCGCCGACGACTCCTCCTGCAACGCCGCTGCTGCACCTCAACGTCGTCATCACCGTCTAGAACGACGCTTTCGTATCCGTCTCCGACAAACCAGGTTTATTTCTTCCTTCTTTTCCCCAAAATCGATATTTTTTCTGTTTTTATGAAGGGTATGGTCTGAAATAAACGAAATCAACTTTCTCTTGTTCATCTAAAAAATCGATTTCTCTTCAAACTCGAGTTCCAATCGATAGTTTATCTCTTTTTTTGTTCAAATCAATTTTTTTTTTCTAATTTTTTCAATTTTTTCATGTTCAAAACTATTTTCTGTATTTTATGCTTGATTATTATGTGTTCAGTGGATATGATATTTGTAAATAATTGATATGATTTACTAAAATCATATTTATGTTATGCTGAAATATTGAAATCATATTTGTTGATGTGATGCTGAAATGTTGATGCTGAAATCATATTTGTGTTTGATGTTATGCTGAAATCATATATGTTCTTGTTGTTATCATGAAATATGCATTACTTTTGTTGAATTGTGCATTTGTTTTGTTGAAATTGTTGCTAAAAATGTGCCTTTGCATTGCTTAAATTGTTGTTGAAAATGTGCATTTGCAATGCTTAAATTGTTGCTAAAACATGCATTTGTTTGTTGAATTGATGAAAGAAATGGGAGAATACGGGTCAAGCACGAGAGGGAGATAATGATGGCTAAAACTTACACGATATAGAATGGGGTTCACAAGGCAACGAATACATGGATAATTTACGTGACCATATTGCAAATCAATTGGGGTCCAATTAAATTTGTAGGATTTTATTTGGATTTTAGTCTTATTTTTTGGATTTAAAAATATTTATGTTTGATTTGGATTTGTGTTTAATTTTGATTTATGCTAAATTTGGATTTTATATCGTGTTTATATTTTTTTATACTTATTTTAGAAATTGATTAGGTTATTTTATAAATAAACACTTGAATTCAATAAAAAAATAGAAGGGTAAAATAGTTGTTTTAATAATTCAGCATAACAATTCAAAGGTCCCAACCAAACAACATGTTAAACATTTAGCTCTTAAAATTTCAAACACTCTTAGAAATTCAGATCTCTTAAAAATTCAGATCCTGCCAAACAGCCCCTAAGATGTTATAGCTTGAGAATGTTTGATTTCGCCTTATTTATTGTTCCTTGTCTGTTTTTGGGCTTAGGTTAGAATCAAGTATTCGACTGTCTATGAAATCTAGTGTTTTGTATGATTAGCATGCACGAGCTACTGCAGGTTTGGTGGAAGTTTCATGAGTGAGTGTGATTGTAGCAGGCCACCTTGAGGGATGACCAGCCACTCTCGAGAGAGTGAGTCAAGGATGTATGCGTATCCTACTTGTAGGTTTTTGTATTCGGGTGGTCTGTAATGATCCATTGAGACAAATACAGGTAGGTGTGGAAGATAGTATGGGCCCGTACTACTGGAAGCACATGACTTGTACACATAGCAAGGAAGTCAGAGACAAATACAGGTCGGTGTGGAAGATAGTATGGGCCCGTACTACTGGAAGCACATGACTCGTACACATAGCAAGGAAGTCACAAACCCTGAGGGTTTAGTTTTCTATAATGGTTGTAATAGCATGAATTATGACGTTTCTAATATATTTGGTTCATTTTCGGTATGGTGTACACGAGAGGTTCCAGATCAGGAGCTATCTTCCCAGAGAGACCATTATTCATAGATGATGACATTCACGAGTTGATCGCCACTAAGGTGGCCACGACTATTTGGGGTGCCATCTTGGAGGTTTTTGGGACTATCAAGACTGCGATGTGTAACATCCCGATTTTCCGATATAAGTTTAAAGCTTCTAGAGTCATGTTTCAAGGGCGACTCGACGAGTTCGAAGGCCCAACTCACCGAGTAGAGACCAAATCAGCCGCGTGGGTTTTAGACCCTCTTTTGGTCTCACACACTCAAGAATAGAGGCTAGCTAGCTATTACGGTTTCTCTCGACGAGTTGGAGGACCCGACTCGACTAGTAGGTGCTGGAAAGTGAAAACCTTAATTTTTAGGGTTTGCACCCTATTTAAAGGCCCTTAACTTTCCTCCTCAGCCTCCCTTGTCACCTTGACGTCCAGAGAAACCCTAATAGCTAGCTAGCCTCTATTCTTGAGTGTGTGAGACCAAAAGAGAGTGTATTGGAGCATTTCTTGAGGAGTTAAGAGCTTGGAACAAGGAAGAGCTTGTAGATCCAGCCTTTCCAGTGTTGTGACAACAAGATTGAGGTATAAAGCTACCACCTTTACATTTCATTGCTTAGATCCCCCTTTTTGGTAAAAGAAATGGTCATTTCTAGGGCAAGGGATCACATTTGGGTTTGAGCTTGTCACAAGGGCATAGTTTCAGATCTTGACTTCCCAAGGCCTTATGGACATAAAGCCTCAAGCTTTAGCCCTCCTTCATGTCCAAAACCTTCTCCTAATGCTAGTTATGAGTGTTTTAGCTTCATAGAACCTTGCATGCACGTAAAGTAAGCAACTTTACGTGATAAAAACACCCTAGGAGCTTAGATCTACTGTTTGGAGCTTTGGAGCAGCTTAAAATCGTCTGAATGAGTGATGGGCTGAATGGGACTCGACGAGTTGCATGGTCGACTCGACGATTCGGTTGAAGATTTTCGTATTGGTTTTTGCATGGACTCGGCGACTCAGTAAGAAGACTCGACGAGTCAGTTAGGGTTCTTCCCGACATTTAGACATGCGTAGACTCGACGAGTTGGTGGGAAACTCGGTGAGTTGACTAAGGGTTTTCGCGGTTTTCTGAGTTTTAGAGGAACTCGACGAGTCAGTAGTTGGACTCGACGAGTTGGGTCAACATGGACTGTTGACCTTGACTGTTGACTTGGACTTTGACCAGGGTTGACCATGTTTGACTCTTGAGGGTATTTGGTAAATGAGTATTTATGGAAATGGATCATTGGTGGTTATAGGTGTTGGAGTTTGGGGCAGTATTTTCGGGAGCGTGATTTCGTGGTTCAGTCGGCATTGCAAGGTGAGTTATCCTCACTATACTAAGGGATCTAAGTCACCAATGCCGACCCATTGGATTTGATATCCCAATAGTTGATTACGTGTTAATTATGAGATGATTATACATGCTAGTTTGATATTCCAGTTAGGTAGATCTGTAGGACTACCTGTGTTACTGCTTGATTATCTGTATGTGCCATTAGCTGTATATGTAGACATGTTGTGTGGGTAGGGTTGAGGTTGCACTGTCTCGTGCGGTGACCAACAAACCCTGGAGTATGCCAGATATGAGCTACGGACCGGGAAGGCATACCAGTCTCATACTGAGGACTCATTAGCATACCAGATACGAGCTGAGGACCGAGTGGTACACCAGACTCGTACTGAGGGCTTAAGCGTATTAGAGCATTCCAGTTGCGGGCTGAGGGCCATGGGAGCATGCCAGACTCGCACTGAGGCCTGATCAGTTATATTTCAGTCTTAGGACTGCAGGGTGCAAGCCAGTCATAAGCTGTGGGCTCGACAACAAACCAGACTTATGCTGTGGGCTCGGAGGCAAGCCAGATGTGAGCTATGGGTTCGAAAGGCAAGCCAGACTCACACTGTGGGCCTAGGGGGTAATGCAGATTGTAGAGTTGTGGACCCATTACATGCTGTTATTATGTGTACTGTTTGTTATGTATCGGTATTTTTGGGGAACTCACTAAGCTGTGTGCTTACGGTTTCAGTTTATTGTTTCAGGTGCTCCAGATGTTTCGGCAAGGGGAAGACGTGATCGTACACATCCTCATGAATTGGACATATGGTTTCTGGGATACTCTTATACTAAACTATTTTGAAATCATTTTTGTAATAACTATTGGCTTTTGAATGTTTGAAAAAGTTTTAAATTGGCTTGATTTTTATGGGTGTTACAAGTTGGTATCAGAGCCTTGGTTTGAGTGAATTGGAGGAACACTCGTGTGAATCCAGTCTCAAACTAAGGAAAATATTTTTTTCAAAATAAATTTTAAATGGTTTTCAAAATAAGAAAAGGAGGATGCAGAGTGTACGATCAGCCGGAGCCAGTAAGTAGACCCCAAAATACCATACAATTATTTGATATTGTGATATGTTAGAATAGCATAAGAGTACTAGGCTAGGGATCTTCAGGAATTGCATGATAGAATTGCCTGATTGTATGATGCCTGGTAGCCTAGGGTTTTCACTGTATGAAATTGACATCATTACTGTAGTTGCTTAGTGTATGCATCACGACCGTACATAATTAAGATCTTATAGCCCTAGAATGTTTGGTTTGGCCTTATTTCTTGTTCTTGTCTGATGAAGGGCTTAGGGTAGGATCAGGTATTCGAAAGTCTATAGGGTCCAACGTTATGTATGACTAGCATACAATAGTGCTGCATGGTTGGTGGAAGTTTCATAGGTGGGTTGTGCGAGGTCGGTAGGACTGTATGAGATATTTAGTATTCCTCTAGGAGTGAGGATTGAGCATTCGATATGTTTATGTATATGGTTAGGGTGTTGTGGTGATACTTGAGACAAATATGGGTAGGTGTGGAAGGTAGTATGGGCCCGTACTACTGAAAGCATAGGACCCATACGCGTAGCAAGGAAGTCACAACCCCTGGGGTTTAGTTGGGAGTGGTTCCCTGTTATTGCATGGATTATCCGAGAACTCTCTAATGTATTATCGGAATGGTGGTTACGAGACGTCTTGAGATCGGATCCGGGTTAGGATCGGGAGCTGGCAGCCAGGATAGGCCAGCATTGTCAGAGGATCGTGTCAGTGAGATCATTCGGGAGGAGGTGATCGAGATTGTCCGGGGTCAGATTCTGGAGATGTTTGGGTCTAACAAGACCGCCATGGTTGAGTATTTCGACGAGTGCTACACAACCATTGCTGAGACGACTGCTGCAACAGCTTCAACAGCTGTAACGTCAGCAGGGGGAGGAGGTGGTCGATCTTTCTAGTACTGGGACTTGTTACTGGGACATATTCTGATGAGCAGAGGGCTGCAATTACTTGGGACCAGGGAGATGTTCCGTACTCGTTACATTCCGCGGGTTGAGTGGGAGAGACTGGCGCATGAGTTTTTGGATCTACGACAGGATTCAGAGTCGGTGACGGAGATCACCCGCATGTTTACTGAGAGGGCGATGTTTTGCCCGGAGTTGCATCCGAGCAGGCTTAGATGACTTGTTATCTGAGTATTCTCAAGACGGACATCAGACAGTTCGTGTCCATGCAGAGATGTGATACTTTACTAGATTTACAGGAGGCCACCAGGGAGCGTGAGTTGGATATTGTGCTTCAGCTGAGAGAGCAGAGACAGGCCCCGATGCAGTCACAGCCTGCGCCGAAAAGGTTTAGGGCCGCTGATTACAGACAGGAAAGTCAGAGGGGTCGCACTTGTGTGAAGTGCGGCAAGGTGCATGATGGGGTTTGCCGATCTTCTTCAGGATGCCACAAGTGTGGCAAGGAGGGTCACATCACGAAAGATTGTAGGCATCCGACTCCAAGGGCTGGTGTCAGGCTTTGTTACCATTATGAGCAGGTGGGCCATATGAAGGCCTAGTGCCCCTACTAGCTGCCAGGCCGGTGCAGGCTCCAGCGCCAGCTACCCTGAGGATTACTGGCGGGGGCCAGGGTAGAGCAGAGCCTCCGAAGGCTCAAGGACGCGCCTTCCAGCTTACAGTCGAGGAGGCCAGGACAATACCTGATGTGGCGACCGATATGTTCTTTCTCCTATCTATTTGTTTATGATTGTATTAGGAGCTTTCGTTTTCTTTATGCATAAGTTATTAGGACATAGGAGATGTTAGTTGGAATTTATTGTCAAGGGATTGTAGATGGTTAGGATCTAGAGATGCATTCGACGATAAGAAGTTAGGATAGAGAATCGCCAGTTTAGGATGAGAGGTCGTAATTTAGAAATTCAGAGGTCATCAACAGGAATTCAGATTCTCTTGAGGTTCGGTTACTTCGCATCGGGAGGATCGTCTTGCGTGGGTTAACCCCTCTAAGGTTAAGTATGGTAATACTCAATTGGGACGGTTAAGTCGCGTAGCAGCTTCACCACCAGTGGGTAGTGGTAAGTACCCTAAGTGGGGGAGAATTGGGAATTCTTAGATGGAGCATCAGCCATTGAGGGTTTTGTTTAGCTGCCAGGGCTCGACAGTACTTTCAGCACGGGTGTGCGGGCTATTTAGCGTATGTGGTGGATACGCGAGTCAGGGATCATACCACGGAGGGTGGACGATCAACATGAGTTCCAGAGTTAGGCCGTGATTACAGTCTATGGATTAGATCAGGAGTTCGAAACCCCAAGTGGAGGAGAACTAACTATATGGGAGAAGGAACCATGATGGGTCCAGGGTTATGCTCAATCGACTTAGGGCGGTCTGGATAGACTGCAGGCCCATCGGGGCAAACCAGTCAGGCCGAAGGTTCAGAGAATGGTCCAGATAGGCTGAAGGCCCGGAGAGGCGGTCCAGACATGCTGAAGGTTCTGAGAGTGGTCCAGATAGGATGAAGGCTCGGTGAGGCGGTCCGGTCATGTTGAAGACTGTGTATGTACTTTGTTAGATTTATTTCGGGTATTGAGCATGTTGCTTGGTGACAACAACCCGTAGGACTATATGTTACTTATGCTAGCTGATTATAGAATGTCCTTGGGGATTGTCGGTGGTTATGAATGAGAGCTTGGAAACTCTTGGGGTAGCAACTTGTTTTACAAGTGGATAGTGTATGGTGAGGTTTCAGTACTTTGGCACTTGTTGATGTTGTGAACGACATGGATTAGGCCTTCTTAGGCAATGAAGGAGGTGAGTATCTCCAGGATGGAGTGTTGGGCAACTGAAGTGACGACAGCAGTGTCGATAGGTTATCGGGAGCATTCCAGTCATGACCTGAGGGCCGGAGAGGGCATACCAGACTCATGCTGTGGACTCAGAAGCAATCCAGACCTATGCTGAGGACCATGTAAGGGTATTCCAATCATAGGCTGTGGGCATAGAGATTATGATGGTTATGTCTCTTGTTAGAGCGCGTTCGGAATGGATGTATTGTTGAGATTCGGGTGGGTTGTCCTCGGTTGTGGCAAATCAGAGGATTAAGGATGAGACGCAAAGATAGATCCTTGGATCTCAAGTTATAAGTAGACCTGAGTTATGTTCATAGAGGTATTCTAATCTAGGTTATTCCATCTTGAGGATGACCGGACCCTAGGATTGATTGGACCTGACATGCTTGGTAATCCAACCCGAGGGTTGATTAGGCCAAACACGTGTGTGATACGAGGGTATTCCATCCTAGGGATGAATGGATCCGTCGTAGGCATGCCTGGTATTCCAGCCCAAGGCAGATTGGGCCAGGTATGAGTGTTCATGCTAGTTAGCTGGTTGTGTATGTGAGTTGTTTCGGGAGCTAAAGGACGCATTATCCTGTCAGCACAGGGATGATTCGCTTCATGAAGGAAGGGGGATGATGAGTCCCCAATTCTTCGAGTCGTCAGGATTATTGCCAGGATTGGCAAAGTGGCAGATAGATTAGGCCTTTTGGAGGAGCTTAGCCGGATTATGGCGATTTCCATCATTCACAAGTTGCAAAAGTGCGTGTAGAACGGGAATGTTGTGGTATCATTGGGTGATACTTAGGTTGATGCATGCTGAAATTAAGTTGAGAGATAGGTGGTCGTCTTGGAAAGGAAAAGTAAGAGTCCTGTACAGAGAAGAGTTACCTTGGAAAAGGTACAATAGCAGTGCCTGGAGGGATTTGAGTTGACTGGGAAGCCGGAGGTTGCAGTGTGAGGGCATTATCCGAATTTATGCACTGCAGCAGGCTTCGAGGACAAAGCCTAGTTTAAGTGGGGAAGAGTTGTAACATCCCGATTTTCCAATATAAGTTTAAAGCTTCTAGAGTCATGTTTCAAGGGTGACTCGACGAGTTGGAAGGCCCAACTCGCCGAGTAGAGACCAAATCAGCTGCGTGGGTTTTAGACCCTACTCGACGAGTTGGAGGACCCGAATCGACAAGTAGGTGCTGGAAAGTGAAAAACCTAATTTTTAGGGTTTGCACCCTATTTAAAGGCCCTTAACTTTCCTCCTCAGCCTCCCTTGTCACCTTATCGTCCAGAGGAACCCTAATAGCTAGCTAGCCTCTATTCTTGAGTGTGTGAGACCAAAAGAGAGTGTATTGGAGCATTTATTGAGGAGTTCAGAGCTTGGAACAAGGAAGAGCTTGTGGATCCAGCCTTTCCAGTGTTGTGACAACAAGATTGAGGTATAAAGCTACCACCTTTACATTTCATTGCTTAGATCCCCTTTTTGGTAAAAGAAATGGTCATTTCTAGGGCAAGGGATCACATTTGGGTTTGAGCTTGTCACAAGGGCATAGTTTCAGATCTTGACTTCCCAAGGCCTTATGGACATAAAGCCTCAAGCTTTAGCCCTCCTTCATGTCCAAAACCTTCTCCTAATGCTAGTTATGAGTGTTTTAGCTTCATAGAACCTTGCATGCACGTAAAGTAAGCAACTTTACGTGATAAAAACACCCTAGGAGCTTATATCTACTGTTTGGAGCTTTGGAGCAGCTTAAAATCGTCTGAATGAGTGATGGGCTGAATGGGACTCGACGAGTTGCATGGTCGACTCGACGATTCGGTTGAAGATTTTCGTATTGGTTTTTGCATGGACTCGGCGACTCAGTAAGAAGACTCGACGAGTCAGTTAGGGTTCTTCCCGACATTTAGACATGCGTAGACTCGACGAGTTGGTGGGAAACTCGGTGAGTTGACTCAGGGTTTTCGCGGTTTTCTGAGTTTTAGAGGAACTCGACGAGTCAGTAGTTGGACTCGACGAGTTGGGTCAACATGGACTGTTGACCTTGACTGTTGACTTGGACTTTGACCAAGGTTGACCATGTTTGACTCTTGAGGGTATTTGGTAAATGAGTATTTATGGAAATGGATCATTGGTGGTTATATGTGTTGGAGTTTGGGGCAGTATTTCAGGAGCGTGATTTCGTGGTTCAGTCGGCATTGCAAGGTGAGTTATCCTCACTATACTAAGGGATCTAAGGAACCAAGGCCGACCCATTGGATTTGATATCCCAGTAATTGATTACGTGTTGATTATGAGATGATTATACATGCTAGTTTGCTATGCCAGTTAGGTAGATCTGTAGGACTACCTGTGTTACTGCTTGATTATCTGTATGTGCCATTAGCTATATATGTAGACATGTTGTGTGGGTAGGGTTAAGGTTGCACTGTCTCATGTTGATTATGAGATGATTATACATGCTATTTTGAAATCATTTTTGTAATAACTAATGGCTTTTGGATGTTTGAAAAAGTTTTAAATTGGCTTGATTTTTATGGGTGTTACACGATGATTGAGTTGTTTGATGAGTGGTACGTCGTCGTGTCTGAGGCTGCTGCTGCTGCAGCTACCATAGTTATTGTTACGGGGGTTTAGAGGAGAGGTTCATTCCAGTACCAAGACTTCAGCAACATGAAGCCCGAGGAGTTCGAATGGGTTATGAGATGGATTTTTGATGTGGAGGGATTCTTTTTCACTTGTTCCTGTCTGGAGGACTGGAAGGTCAAGTGCGCCCTGAACCTTCTTTGTCTAGGCACGAAGGACTTGTGGACCCTGGTGATTGGTTCTTATACTCCAGAGCAGAGGGTTGATGTTACTTAGGTGTAGTTTCTGGAGATGTTTCGCACGGAGTATATTCCCTTGGTAGAGAGAGAGAGGGAGATAGATAGGTTGGATCAGGAGTATTTGGCACTGAGGTATACGTCATATTCGGTAACTGAGTTCACCAAGATGTTTACTGTGAGAGCTCTTTTCTATCATGAGTATTCTGCCTCGAAGCAGACCAATGGCGTGGTACTTGAGAATTCTCAAGACTGAGTTTCAGAAGCTTGTGTCTACCCAACGTTACAGTACCCTCTCCGAGCTTCAGGATTCTGTACGGAGGCGGGAGATTGAGATTGAGATCCATACGAGGGACGAGAGGCAGGCTCCGGTGCAGCCACAAACTGCAGCAAAGCAGTTCAAGCCCGATGATTCATGATCTGGAGGTTATAGGGGTCGTACTTGTGGCAAGTGCGGAAAGAAGTATGAGGGTCTTTTTCGATCATCTAGTGGTTGCTACAAATATGGAAAAGAGGGGCATTTTATGAGGGATTGTCGCCAGTAGGCCCCAGTACCTGACTACTTTGAGGATTACAGATGGAAGAACGTGGAGATCTGAGGCAATGAAGGCCAGGGGTCATGCCTTTCAGCTCATGACAGAGGAGGCTAGGGCGGCATCATACGTTGTTACTGGTATGTTTTCATTTATAATTTTGTAAAGTTATTTTATTGTATGCTTATGATTGTATTTCTGTGAGGTACCTTCTTGGTGAACTCCTTTCTTGCTCTTGTGCTTTTTGACTCAATTGCAAGTCGGTCCTTTGTGTCTCAATCCTTCAGTAATAGTTTTGATATGTCTTTTGGAGAGTTGGAGTGCCTGTTGCGAGTTTCCATCGCCAACGAGCATGGGGTTTCTGCATCCCATGTTTTTTAGGATTGTAACTTTTAGATTTTCGGGGTGTCTTACCCAATCGATTTGATCCCTATCCATATGGGGTATGTTTGCGTGATAGTATGGATGGACTGGTTGAGCAGGTTTGGTGCCATGCTATATTGTGAGGGGCAGCGGGTGGTGGTTCGAACCCCAAGTGGGGGAGAATTGACTATTTATGGTGAGGGTACCAGGGTTGGATCATCCTTTTGTTTTGTTGCTAGGGCTCGACAATATCTACAACATGGGTGTATGAGTTATCTTGCGTATGTGGTTGACCCTCAGGTAGAGAAGGGGGTTTCGATTTTGGATGTACCTATAGTCAGAGAGTTTCCAAATGTATTTTTGGAGGAATTACCTGACATGCCTCCCATAAGGTAAGTGGAGTTCATGATCGATCTGATCCCTGGTGCATCGCGATTGCTAAGGCGTCGTACCGATTAGCACCAACAGTGATGCAATAGTTTTCCTCTCAACTTTAGGAGCTATTGGGCAAGCAGTTAATCAGACCGAGCAGTTCACTTTGGGGAGCGTCGATTTTTGTTTGTTAAGAAGAATGATGGTTCACACCGGATGTGTATTGATTACCGAGAGTCGAACAAGTTGACAGTGAATAATTGTTACCCACTTCCACGTATTGATGAACTCTTCGATCAGCTGCAGGGTGCATCTTGGTTCTCCAAGATCAATTTGAGGTTAGGGTATCATCATATGAGAGTCAGGGAGGAGGACATGGAGAAGACAACGTTCCAAACTCGTTATGGTCATTATGATTTCGTGGTGATGCTGTTTGAGCTTACCAATGCACCGGCGACATTTATGGATTTGATGAATCAGGTATTCTGGCCGATGCTCGACCGATTGGTCATTGTTTTTATCGATGATATCTTGGTCTACTCCAAGACCAGGGAACAACAGGAGGAGCACCTTCGAGAGCTGCTGGGAGTTTTGAGGAGGGAGAGGCCTTATGCCAAGTTCTTGAAGTGTGAGTTCTGGTTATAGGAGGTCTAGTTCTTGGGATACCTCATTAACTAGAAAGAGATTCTGGTCGACCCGGCCAAGATTGAGGCAGTTATGTAGTGGGAGGTCCCGAAGTATCCTTCGTAGATTAGGAGTTTTATGGGTTTAGTAGGGTATTATCGAAGGTTTATTCAGGATTTCTCCAAGGTTGTTGTGCCTCTCACTCGTTTTGACGAGGAAGGGCATGGATTTTCGTCGGGGGACTGAGCAGCAGGCTGCGTTCGAGACGCTGATACGGATATTATGTGAGGCCCCAGAGTTCACCCTCCCGGAGGGTGTGGAGGATTTTATTGTGTATTATGATGCTTCTATAACCGGTTTAGGGGCAGTACTCATGCAATGAGGGAGAGTTATTGCGTATGCTTCTAGGTAGCTGAAGCCTCACGAGGTTTGGTATCAGACGCATGATCTGGAGTTGGGGGTATTAGTGTTTTCCCTCAAGATTTGGCGACACTATCTAGATAGGTTCCGATGTACCATCTACACAGATCACAAGAGTCTGAGATATCTCATGGATAACCCGAATCTGAATATTAGACAATGTAGATGGCTTGACGTGGTCAAGGATTATGACTGTGAGATTCTTTATCACCCGGGGAAAGCGAATGTGGTCACTGATGCTTTGAGCCGCAAGTTGGCTATCACATCTGTTCTGGGATTATGTATGAGGATTTCTATCGATTCGCCGCTTATGTATTTGATCAGGGAGGCTCCGTCCGGGGAGTCAAGAAGGAAAATTGGAAGCAGGAGAGAATTTAGGGTGAGATTGACAGGTTTTCTATCGATAGTCGCGGTTTGTTGACTTGGTGTGGTTAGGTTTGTGTACCAAATTTTGGCGTGGTCAAGCAGACTGTGATGGAGGAGGCACATAAGTCCATATTTTCGATACACCCTGGAGCCACAAAGTTGTATTAGGATTTGAGACTTAGTTACTGGTGGTCGTGAATGAAGAGGGAGATAACCGGGTACGTTGAGAGGTGCTTGACCTATCATATGGTCAAGGCTGAACACCAGAGGCTGCAGGGAAAATTGTAGCCTTTGGAGGTTCCCATATGGAAATGGGAACATATCACAATGGATTTTATCTCCAAGTTACCTATGAAGGCTAAGGGGTTTGATGCGATATGGGTCATTGTGGATTGTATGACCAAGAGGGCCCACTTTCTAGCTATTCGGGAGAGCTCCTCAGTCGAGAAATTGGCCGATATATATATATATATATATACATATATATATATATATATATATATATATATATATATATATATATATATATATATATATATATATATATATATATGCGTGAGATTGTTTCTCGTCATGGTGTTCCATTTTCCATTGTATCTGATCGAGATGTGCGATTCACTTCTCGATTTTGGCAGAGGTTCCACAAGGAAATGGGTACGAGATTGCACTTTAGCACTGCTTATCATCCGCATATTTACGGCCAGAGTGAGCGGACCATCCATATGCTCGAGGATATGTTGACTGCACGTGGTATAGATTTTGGTGGCAATTGGGACTCCTACCTTCCTCTGGTTGATTTTCTTACAACAACAACTATCACTCTAGTATTGGTGCGCCGCCTTTTGAGCTTCTTTTTGGGAGGAAGTGTCGTACCCTAATTTGTTGGGGGGGGGGGGGTCGGTCACAAGTTTATGCGAAGGACCGATGTGTTCCTTTAGAAGACAGAGCTTATCCAACAGATCAGACAGAGGTTGTAGACAACTCAGAGTTGACATAAGAGTTATGTTGATAGACGTCGATCAGATTTGGAGTTCCAGGTCGGTGGTATGGTTTTACTGAAGGTATCACAACTTGGAAGGGTGTAATATGCTTTAGGAAGAGGGGTAAGTTGGGGCCCCGATTCGTCGATCGTTTCGAGTAGTTGCCAGGATAGGCAGGGTGGCCTATCGACTGTATCTGCCAGAGGAGCTTAGTCAGATTCACAATACCTTCCATGTTTCTCATCTTCAGAAGTGTGTGGCTGATGATTCAGTAGTGGTTCCTTTAGACGATATCCGGGTTGATGATCGCCAGTACTATGTTGAGAGGCCAGTGGCGATTTTGGATAGGAAGACGAAGGAATTGCGCAACAATGGGGTCCCATTAGTCAAAGTTTAGTGGCAGCATCGGAAGGGTTCCGAATGGACTTGGTAACCTGAGGCAGAGATGTGGGAGCACTACCTAGAGTTATTCACAACACCAAACTTCGAGGATAAAGTCTGATTCAAGTGGGGGAGAATTGTAACACCCAGACATCATATATTTTCCTTCTTGGAATCAAAGTATAAGTTTGTTGCAAAAATGGTCCTTACGCCATGTGTACTTGGGGCTTACGCATGGCGTAACTCATTAAAAGGAACATAAAATCATGTGAGTACTTCGTGCGTACTCATAGTGTACACAGGGCGTACTAGGCTGGTGAGAAAACCCTAATTTTGAGGGTTTGAACCCTATTTAAGCAACTCTCATAATCCCTCCCACCTCCAGCCTCCGTCCTCCTAAATCGATCCATTGCAAACCCTAGTGTTCATTTGTGAGTTTTTGAGCCATTTGTGTGTTTGGTGTCCATCCTTGAAGGAAGAAGATCTTTAGAGTGATTTTGGAAAGCTTCAAGCCTTGTATATCTAAATTTTTTACCTTGCAAGCAACCTCCAGAAGGTATAAAGTTATGAAATTGATGAAATATTCCTTAGATCTTGCTAGTTCTTAAGTTTTTATGCATTTTGGTCCCATAATCTTGGTATTCATGAGTATGGGTTACTCTAAACAAAGAGTTGTCCTTTTAGATGTTTTTGAGTGCTAGGAACCATAAAAATGTGATCTTTGTCCCTTTCTTCCCTCCATGCATGAGTTATGATGCTTGGATTTGTGTATTAAGTTAGGGTTTTTGATTTTGGACTCCTTCTAGCCATGCAAAGTCATAAAGTTGGAAACTTTATGACTTAGAATGATATTTGGGACTAGATCCAAGTTATGGGTGTGAGATCTTAATGGAATAAGCACTTAAAGAAGAGTGTGTTACGGATGTAAGTACGTCAGACATACCTTAGAGTACACAACACATACTGATAAAGAGCCTCGTAACCAGGGAAGGGTCTCACTACGCGGTGCATAGTGACTAAGTACGCAGGGCGTACTCAGCCTGTATCGACCCTTTGACTTTTTGACTTTGACAATTGACTAGGAAGTTGACCAAGTTTGACTTGGGGGTATTTTTGGTAATTTGAATGGTAGTTGGAGTTTAGGTCACTATTTATTGTATAGTTGACTGGTAGGGACATTATTTGGAGCAATGATCTGTTCAGCTATATTCTGGACTGTGAGGTGAGTTTTCCACTCTGTACTTATGGGTTGAAGACACCAATGTCAACCCACTAGATTATGTATCCTGGTATATTAGATGATGTTATGCTGGTTATATGATAGACTGGAAGATCTGTATGATTACTTGTGTTCACTGGATATGTGTTAGACTGGTAGATTTGTATGATTACATATACTTGTTGGTTATTGATTGTAATTGTATATGTCGACATGTTATGGTTTGTTAGGTTGAGGCGGTCCTACTTTGTGCTGAAGGCCAAGATACCCGGGGGCAGTCCAGATAGGCCGTAGGCCCTACGAGGCGGTCCAGTCAGGCCGAAGGACCAGAGGGCGGTCCAGATAGGCTTTAGGCCCTACGAGGCGGTCTGGTCAGGTCGAAGGCCCATAGAGCGGTCCAGATAGGCTGTAGGCCATGCAAGGCGGTCTAGTAAGGCTGAAGGCTCATATATGCATCTTGTTATCTATTTGGTTGTGTGTGGTACTTTGGGGGAACTCACTAAGCTTTTGCTTACAGTTTGGTTGCTATGGTTTCATGTACTTCAAAGGATAGGGGCAAGGCGAATGCTTGATTGTGCACATCCTCCCAGATTTTTATGAGATTTTGATTTTAGGATACTATGATTCATGTTTATGACTTTTGGAAACTATGTTTTGTAAACACTTATGGTTTTTGGATTGATTTTAAAAATGAAAATTTTACCTTGATTTTTGGGATGTTACATAAAGAGGACATTTGCACACCGTTTTAGGTCGTCGTACAAATCGTCACTTTTTTTATGTAAAACTAACGTGAATGTGTGAAGTCTTATGTACAATGGTGACTCATTTTCAATAAACTGTCATGGAAACAATCATGTGAATTAGTTTATGACCCTTAGTGATGAGAAAAATGAAAACCGAGACGACCTGCTTTTCAAAAACCGACGCCATAACGCACTTTTGTACTAGTTTTATGATAATTAATGGTACTAATGACACTAGTTGATTAATAATGATATATATATATATATATATATATATATATATATATATATATATGTCATATTGGTAGATTATGTTGGTAGAGTTTTGAGAATTATGGGTGATTGTCTCGTAGATTAAAGGCTTAAAAAAGATTGCATGTGGATATATCATATCAAGGGATATGATGTCAAGATGCATGTGAGATGTATACAATTATTTCAAGTTTTCTACCAGACTAAAATCGTATTGATATTATCATTATTTTATTGACATTATTATGATGTTCATTTTTTGGTATTATCTAATTTACAGAGTCTTATAGAATATTTGAATTGTAATGGAGATGTAAGATGATGATATATTTCTAGAATGTTGTTTGTTATCTTTCTTAATCCCTTATAAAATGGTTGGATTTGATATCTTGAGTCACAATGAGTGTTAGACTATTTTTTTTCATTCGTAGAAACATATAAAGAAAAAACCAAGGCAAGAAAGATGCGAACCCCATCAATGTTTCGAGAGTTCTCTTGCATCTAGCAAACTTCGAACATTTATATGTATGAACTATTCACACTGTTATTGAGTGATGCGAACACTCTTAGGTTAACCAAATATTACTTTTCGTGTAAGTTATGAGATTTCCACTCATTTTTAGCTTAATTATATATTTATATTCTTATTTGTAAATATTCAACTAATATGTTTTATTTTCATTAAAAAGTGTTCAACATTATGCCAAAACTTTTTCAAAATGAATAAAAACATATTCCTTTTTAACTTATATTTTTTAATTAGTAAGTACTCAAATTAATATAGTATAAGTTATGAATATTGAAAAATTCAATAGGTTTTAACTAAATGTTTTTTACTAATGACTTTTCATTTATTAAGATATTAAATTAATTGCCGCAAATATCATTCATATTATTTTATTTTATTTATATAAGTTTTAAACATGTGTTATTTTATAAGAAGTTAAGTAATATTATTTTAGAATAATAATTATTTTTTACAATATTAATTGACAATGTTTATTTCATAATTTATAACAACTAGAAAAGTGTCCCCCGCTTTGCGGGGGTCGGAAGCCATCAATGTCGTTTTTCCGGAATCCTTCAATGTTGGTTTTTTTTATGCGCTACGGACATTGGTTACATAGGTAAGGCATACAAAAAGATGTTAGTAATAGACATAATGTTCAAAAGATGGGTCTTCATTCTAGGCTTCTTTTTTTAAGATTTCTTTCACCTCCTGATACATGCACATTCAGAGGCAGTGTATGGTATTCTCATCTGTTTTGCTGGATGGTGACAGTAGGAGTTGTACATTAATCACCTCTTTCAGGCGAAATTCTGCTGCAGCCTACAAGAAATAGTAACATACTTTCGTTACTTTATTTGTTATAACATGTTGCTTTAAAGTACAATGCGTTAGGAAGAAAAAAAATAGAGAAAGTAGAATGTTGTAAATGGAAATCTGACATGACTCTTGTTATGTTAAAACTGGTGAAATATATATTTTGGAATGTAAGGGTAAAATTGTCATTTAGTCTCTTATTCAGACACTTAAAAAAAAGAAACTGGTTTTATGTATACATTACTCTGTCATTTCGTATCCAACCACTTTACTGAGATAGATACAAGATGTAGAGTAGAGGTTTTTTCTTTTTTCACCTCATCAGGTCCTGTATAGATGAAGTAAAGCAGTTGAATGGGTAATGATGTTTGTAAATTTCTTTTCTACCTTGAATGAGACTAAAACTGTCTATACTCACCATTTATAGCACTGTACTTTCCAATTTACCATTTTATGTAAGAAAATAGTTTTCTACATATGATTTGCAACCACATTTCATTATAAGACCAAAGCATGATTGTTGCATAAATTGGTAAACCAAAAAGTACAACATTGTTGAATAAATGGTAAAAATGTAAATCATTGTTGCATTAATTGGGAAAAATGAAACATTATTACATAAATAAACATTTGACCAGTGTATGTGATTGTTTTATGTAATTTCTTACCCATAATAGCAATGTACTTACATTTATTACCGATAATAGCAATATACTTCATTTTTTACTTATAAATTATAATAAGAACATACTTATGACGGTGATTTTTCTTGCAATTTCTGCCCATTTTAGTCATTGTTTCAAGTTCTTTTTGACCGGAATTGAAACAAAACCATGAAATAAGGTTCAAAATTGAAAAACGTTTTGATTTGGACTATACACAACAAACATAAGAAAGAATAGCGACCGTTTTTGTATTTTACTCTAGTTTTTAACTGAATTTGAAAAAGTGACTTTCCTAATAGAAGACCGGTATCTAAAATGAAAAGAATTAATAAAAAAAGTTATTTTAATAAATTTAAAAAATATAATTTGAAAGAAAAAACATGAAACACTTACTAAATGGGTCGGAACTTTCAAGTCTTGTTCCCTGCATTTAAAAATTCAATGAAAGAGAATAAAGTTAACATTTCTTTTAATCAATCTGATCTATTTTGTGACTTTGATATATTATATATATATATATATATATATATATATATATATATAATATAGTTTTGGTTCCTTTAGAATACATAGGCTTCACGTTCACAGGCTTAAAGTTCTCTATGTCACGTTAAATAGCAAGAAGCACAGGTAATTGCTATAAAGATTTATGAACCTATAACTGCTCCGACATTGACACATAGTGGACACTTTTGCCCTTACTTGAAAGTTGAAAGTAATTGCTATAATGATTTTATATTTTCGTTATGGTAATGCAATGCTAGAGGTCGGAAATCAGGTTGTTTCTGATGATGAAAGAAAAAGTAAAAGGAAACATCATATAGTTTCCATAATCCTGTACACTAATGTATTTACTTTATTAGAAATTAAGTAGATTAAGAACAGATAGAAAGATTCGTTATATTGATATCCAGCTCATTAAAGATCACCAATATTGAATTTTACAACTAAAAACCGTTGTTTCAGGGATCAAACATCAACGTGAAGCTTCTTAATTGGCTGGGAATCGAAGAACATAAACAAGGCTTCATTTTTCTTCAAGGTTTTTTTTTTTTGTGAAAAATATTAAGAAGTGTAGCAAAAGGTGTGATAGAGGGTAGAACGGTACATGAAATTGAGAGTGCAACTGTGCAACGAAGATATTCTACAGACTTCAACATCCCTTCTTTCTTCACAATTTGACTATTGAACTCTAAAAACTTTAAAACAAAATCAATTAAAGAAGCTAATCAGTAGTTAAAATGATGAAAGCATCAAAGATGTATTTTTCATGTCTATTTTATCAAACCTTAAATTTGCAACCGCCATCTACATCTATGGCTTCTGGTGGATATTCTACCAACAAATAACATCCAAGAACATCTGCTCTTTTTGTTTCAACACCCTTCAACATAAACTTTACAAAAAGAAATTTGTGAGATTAAAAACAAATCCCTTTATATATATAAAAGAAAAAAAGTCAAATTGTAAAAGGATTAGTTAGAACGAACCAACCTGTCATTGAATGAATTCCATAGTCGATATCAGTCCTTCAATATTGTTCTGCAATTATGTAACCAAAATTAATAAAATTAAGAATATAAAATTTCAGTTAGAATAATAATTGACTTCAAAATACATTATCATACCTTTTGTTTGCATCATCATCAGGTCCATTAACTTCTTAACTACAATACTATGGAGCTACTATATCCGACTGGACTGCGTTGCTCTACCAACCATAAAAAAACACTTACAACTTCAAACGAAAACTTCACCGTAAGCATCTACACACAAACTATAAACCAATTTTTTCAAGTTGAACATCTTGATATCGTTGATAATAGCTGTTAAGAAATGGTATAAGGTCTTGACAAATGTAATAGATAAAAAGGAATTAATAATTAGATTGAAAGTTACGGTTGAATTCCGGGCTTCTTCTCGAATAAGCTGAATAGAAAACCAACTTTACTCTGTTTCCGCCAGTGTTTTGTACGACATGCAGTTACATACGCCTGAAAAAAAAGTAATTTATTGGATAAAGAAGAAAGAAGAAGGTAGAAGGGAAGTAAAAGATGTGTCAGGATAAGAAGCGGAGGTGACGAAAGGGGATTGACCTACTTGCATCATCGGGTGACCACGGTGTTTACTATTTTACTTCTCAATCCTTCCACAATATTCCTTTTATCCCTCTTCCAAATTCCACCGAACAATATGAATAATATTCCTTTTATCCTTCCACTAAGTTTATTGTCAAAAACATATGTTCATATGTCTTCTACAATACAAAAGCTTCTTTTTAAAAATAATCTATTTTTTTGTTGTTGAAGCACACGTCATATTTCTGAAAAAAAAATGTCGGATCTTTTTTTTATGTATAAAAGCTAGTAAAATTGTGACTTATGTAATTAATCAAGCTGAAGTGTCATTCAGGCATTTCATCGAGCATCTAAAGTGCGATTGGGTTTTCTACTAAACTCATATGTATAAGATGATAATAGTATTCCACGATGCAAACCATAATGTATAAACAGCAGAAAATGTTTTAGCAGAGTTACCAGAGTCAATTAATGCGAAATTTGAAATGAATAAAGCATGAAAGTGGAAAAAATTACGGCTGAAGTGTACCTGAATCAAGTTCCTGGGTGCTTGCTTGTGTCAGAATTATTGTTCTTCGCAGATAAGATTCATCATCGCCTCAATCTGGTAAAGAAGAATCAAAATCGGAACCCATCAAACAAATCAGAAATGAAATACATCATGGCGTCAATGATGGTAAAGAACAATGGAAATCGGAACACATCATAGGAAGCAATCAAAGCCGGAGGTTTGTCATCAGGTTCTTCTCCACCGGTGAGAGGCTGGGAAAGACGGAGGCGGTGAAAAGGCGGCGTCTGAAGCTTTGAGAATGGTCGTGACCAAGGTGAGTATTCTGAAACACGCCTTGTAGGAAGTAAGCAGTGAAGCCGCTATAGAGTTACAGTAACCCTATGATCGGTTACTCCATCTCTGTTATCAGAAAAAAAAAATGGGAAAAAAACCATACCTGCGGTGGAGATGAGTCGGTGGTGGGGCCGACGATTCTGAAACACTCTTTCTAGGGTAGGACATGGTGGAGGTTGATAATTCTAAGAAGAAGAAGAAACGAAGAGGGTGAGGCGAGAAGAGGAGAAAAGGCTGTGTATTTTGGGAGGAGGGAAAGAAGCAAAGACCTGTTGGTGGCATGCGGAGGCAACCGATTCCGCGTTCTATGCAAGAACCAAAGAGCTGTTGGTCGTTTGAGAGGAGCGAAAGAAAATCGGGAACATTGTAGAAGATACCGGATGAGAGAGACACTGGGGGAAGATAATGACGCCTTCAAACACAAACAAAAGGATATGAAGAAATTAATTAAAGAAGTACAGGGGCCGGATATGTAAATGAAGGGACCAAAGGTGGACAAAATGTGCCAATTTTACTGTTCTTTTCCTCCACAATTTTAATATATATATATATATATATATATATATATATATATATATATATATATATATATATATATATATATATATATATATAATAATGACTTAAATATTTTAACAAATTATTAAGATATTAAATTTAGTACGACACATATCATTCATATTATTTTATTTTATTTATAGAAGTGTTACACTTATGTTATCTTATAAGGATTAAAGTAATGTGGTTTAAGAATAATAATTATTTTTTACAATTCTAATAGAAAGTGTTTATTTCATAGTTAATGATATTAACTTAAATATTTTAAAGAAAATATGTTTGTTATTATTTATCTATATAAATATAATTTTGCGCAACACGCGATAATTCGCCTAGTATCTATATATCTATATATCTATTACAATAAATTCAAAATTTTTTGAAACCCATCTATTTGAAACTCTCACTACAACTTAAAAGTTTTTTACTTTATGTATACTTATGATTTCGAAGTTAAAGTAATTAATCATTACAATTCAGGAGTTTTTTTTAACTTATGAGTATGAATTGTTAATATTTTTTATTTTATGTTATTTATACGTGTTTAACTACATAAGTAGTATATAAGTAAGTTTTGTTAATAAAAAAATTCATGTATTTGAAAAGATTTTTCATTTAAATATGAAGAGTTACAAAAACGAGTTTTGCCGCATGCATCAATGGTTATTGCAACACAAATTTTTATTAAGATAATAGTGTTTCTATATATTAAATATATGTTGATTTCTATATTATTTTTGTATGATTTATTTAATAAGTTCTCTGATACAAATATTATAGTAGATGTTGTAGTGTTTTTATTTTATTAAAAGTTACTATCTTTTTATACTATGTGTTATATATATATATATATATATATATATATATATATATATATATATATATATATATATATATATAAGGATAGGTTATAATGTGGATGGACAACTATTGTGCAGACGTGTGGACGGTGCTATTCTATGATAATTACTAAGATAATAGGTTGTTTAGTAATGTGAATACGTTCAACCTCACACAACTATTGTCATTTTCATTCATTCTCACTAATTCTTATTCATTTTTGTTCTCACATATCGTTTTTCACTCATTGTCATTCTTACAGAATACGACTCAATAAACATTCTGACAGAATGATAATAATAATAAAAAAAATCTATAATAACCTTATAGTCGATTTAATTAGTGAAAATGAATGATAATGACAATAGTTATGTAAGATTGAACGTATTCACATTATCAAACAACATATTTTCTTCGTCATTCTCACAGAATAACACTGTTCACACGTCCGCACAATAGATGTCAATCCACATTTGAACATATATATATATATATATATATATATATATATATATATATATATACTCTCCATAAATTATCAAAAGTTTTAGTATTTATTTTATTATATTATTTGTTATTCGTTATATATAGAAATTAACATATGTTTTATATACAATTTACACATCTTAAAACGATATATAAAATCATCAATTAATGGTAGATACAACCAATTATTTAAAACTATTGCGTTTAATAACAGTATAAGTTAACTATAGGTTTGTGTTAATAACATTGATTTTTCATGTATAAATATTCAATAATAATCTCTTAAAAGTTATTATTTTATCTATATAATCCTAGTTGTATTAGATAACTTTTTATATTTTTTTTTGCTTATTATCTTTGTAAAAGTTGTATAAGACACTTTAGATTTATGTTTATTATTGTCGTTGAAATAACAATTTGGTATTTATTGTCTTGGATATTTTCTTCATTCTATATAGAAAAAATCTGAATTTTAGCAATCTTTCTATAATGACTTTTTTCCAAATGCTATTTTACGTACCAACAAATTAATGATGTAACTATGTCTCTAAATCATCCATATAATATGTCTCTAAAGATTATCCGTCTGAAATATGTATTAAAAATGATCCATCGGTAACGTCATAAGAAAATAACCACCAATGATTTTACTGACGGATAGTGGCAGATTTGCGGTCGAAATTTGCCCTTTTTATGTAGTAATGTATTATATATCTTCACCTTATAGAAATGGAAATCATTTACTACAGTACAAGCTATTGATCCAAAGTATTGATCACGCCATACTAACGTTGGAATCCCTCATAAATTGTAAATTTCCATTAGTATATCGATCCAACCCTTTCCCACATTAGTATCTAACCTCAAATCAACACATTCTAATCATCCAGATCCACTTCATTAGTCTTCTAAGGTAGTATCGGCCGTTTGATATTTATTCTTGCGTAGTAGGTTAATATCCTTTTCCTTAAGAGAATGCAATGTTAAACAAAGAAAACTCATATCATACATACTTATAAAGCTAGCATTTTTTCTTGAATCTCATGCATTTGAAACCCTATTTTTTAACTTCCTCAAACCACATTCATTTGAAACCCCATTTTTTAACTAATACAACTCAAAAGTTTTCTTAATTATGATTTAACACTCAAAAGTTTTATAACTTATATTATGTTTAATTAGCATTTAGTGAAAAATTTACTATAAAAGACCAATCTTTTGTGTCTTTTGTGTTTTATAAAATCTTACATGTAAGAAGGATTTGAAGATATTGTGATTCAAAAGTTTTCATATAGTTGAAGCATTCACGATCCAAATATGATGATTTGAAGAAATGAGTTATGTCGCATCGATGGTAATTGTAATATGATTTTTTCTTTCAACCAAAACAAATGAAGCTTTTCTATTCTTTCTTTATATTTAGTTTCTCATTTAATCTTTATATGTGATTTGTGTGTATTACTCAATCTTGAATGTGACTCTCCAAACATCAATGTTTTGCTTGGAATATCTTTCTGATTCTTCTTTTTCAAGAAAAATATTTTGATTGCAGGTTAGTGAAGAATTGTCATCAAGTTTCTATGGTTGAATGGTGTTAAATGAAGAAAGAAGATTCATAAAATGGATATATGTTTTTTTGTTTGAGCAAAGTTGACAAATGTTAGTTTTTTCTTTTGATTTAAATGTATGTTATGTAACATCTTTATTTATATATTCAACCACCCAATGCTCTTATTTATTTGATTGTAGTTTTTCTATTTTGATTATGTTTATTTTCTATTATTTTTTTGTTGGGTTATCCTACACAACATATTTAAAAGACAATATTTAAAAGATAACATAATTTTGAACATTTGATATGTCATTATGATAGACTTATCATGATATGTTCTTCATATGAAAGTAATTTATCCATATTACTACGACAAGAATTACATATGACAATTACGAAAATATATATATATTATATGTGATTTGTTTAACATGTATATGCACATATGTATGTTATAAATTTATAATTAAATATCTTTATGTTTAATAATTGAAGGGATTAAAATGATGCATCAAAACCAATTATTTAGACGAATATAATAATAATAATAATAATAATAATAATAATAATAATAATAATAATAAATATACATTTCCAAGTACCGCATTCATTTGAAACTCACACTACAACTCAAGAGTTTTCTAACTTATGTATATTTATTAGTTACAACTCAAGAGTTTTTAACTTATGATTATTAATTAGTAATCACTAATAACTTTTTATTTTCCTTTCTTTTATAAGGTTGTAAAGTTTTGCTCATTAAAAACATTAATGTATTTGAAGAGATTTGTGATTTAAATATAAAGAGTTAATATAAATGTTATCATAGATGTTTTAGTGTTTTTATGTTATTAAAAGTTATAGTGTTTATTTTTCATATTTTTTATTATTCGTTGTATATATATATATATATATATTTTTAATACAAATGTTATAATAAATGTTTTTCTATTTTTATGTTACTAAAAGTTGCAGTTCATATTTTTGTTCATATGTTTTGTTACCCGTTATATTATCATTCATTTGATATATAATTTACACAATTTTAAACGGTTTATAAAATTATCAAATAATTCTATATATCACAATGACTTAAAAATTAAACTATAATGTTTAATAAAACTAATATGTTAACTATATGTTTGCTTTACTACTAACATTTTGTTTCAAAGTAGAAATATTAACTAATAATTTGGTAAAAGTTATTATTTCAACTATATAATTCTACTCTCGCGCAACGCGTGGGGATTCGCCTATTATCTTATAATATATGCATTTTTCTAAGCACTACATTGATTTGAAACTTATGTCTTTTCATATTTCGTTGTAATAATGATTTTTAATTACCATTTAAGAGTTTTATACTTAATGGTACTTATGACACTAATTGATTAATCTTGGTATATATATAATTCACATTGGTAGATTATTTTGGTAGGATTTATAATTTTTTGAGTGATTGTATGGTAGATTGGAAGCTTCAAACAAAATGATTTATGTGAAGAAAACAATTTTTTTTTCAAGGTCTATTTTAATATTATGCATGTTCGTCTTTCGAACAAAAACTTTGATTTGTTTTATTTAACGTTTTAACATGAATTTTCTTTTACATGTAATATTGTCTTATATATGAAAAAAGTAAGCGGAAGATGATTTTCTTCATTGTATGACAACTAACCGATGATGAACAAATCTGAGCACAATAAATGAAGAATATTTCATTAAGTTTGGAAAATAACTTAAGATGGATTTCTTTCTCTTTTCCAAAAAGATCAAGACAAGAAGCAAAATAAGTAAGGAAGACTTCGTGAAGATGGGTTATCTAGGTTATTGGTGACTAAAATGTTTGTGTGTATGTGTGTGTCTGTGTGTATATATATATATATATATATATATATATATATATATATATATATATATATAAACACATTTGTAACATCACATTTATAGTATATTTTTATTATTATTTTGAGTTATTATAATTGTATATAAAGATTAGACTTATGCATGTTATTATTTAAATATTTACACATTCAAGAGTTTTTAACATATGGTTATTAATATGTAATGTCTTTTATTTTCCTCTTACCTATACACATTATAACTATATTAGTAGTATACAAGTAAGTTGTGGTAGAAAAAATCATGTGTTTGAAGAGATTTGTGATTTTAAATATGAAGTGTCGAAAAAATGAGTTTTATCGCATCAATGGTTATTACAACACCATTTTGTTTTAGGGGATAATAATGTTTATGTATACCAAATGTATGTTGATTTCTATATATTTTTGTATGATTTATAAGGGTTTAATAAGTTTTGTTGATATAAATGTTATAGTAGATGTTGTAGAGGTTTTATATAATTAAAAGTTGTAGTTTTTTTTCCATACTATTTGTTATTCATTATATTAGATATTAGCATGCATTTATATACAAGCTACACAACTTAATACGTTTGATATAAAATTTACACAACTTAAAACGGTTTATAAAATTATCAATTTATAGTAGAAATAACCAATGACATAAAACCATGGTTATTCATAAAACGAACAGGGTAACTATATGTTCTGTTTTGCTAGTAACATTGGTTTTTCATATATAAATAATAAATTAAAGTTTGTTAAAAGTTATTATTTTAATTAAATAATTAAATGCTCGCGCAACGCGCGGGGATTCGCCTAGTACTATATTATAAAGGAAACATTTTTTCTTTCACCACATTTATTTGAAACTCCCAACTTTTCATATTTCCATATAATATACTTAATTTATTAACTTAAATATGTTTTTAGTTGTAAACATTATCATAAATGGAAGAATTTGTGACTTATCAATATGATATACTTAATTTGTTAACTTCAATATATAGTTAAATAAATAACCTACATTAATATATCAAATAAGCTTAAAAATTTAGTGTAAAATTTAAAACCTAAAGTAAAATATCAAACAATGTTTAAAAAAAATTCAATATATATTTTTTAACATAGTTAAAAGGAAAACATTAAATATAATAATAATAAAAAAACCTAAATTGATGAATCGAATTAACTAAAAGGTGTCTGAAAACTATATTGTAACAATATATTTTTAACATGTGTCGCGCAACGCGCGAGAATTCATCTAGTATATATATATATATATATATATATATATATATATATATATATATATATATATATATATATATATATATATATATATATATATATATATATATATATATATATATATATATATATATACTGTTACACAAACTCAAATGAACAAACAGTTGTATGTCCAACATGTTTAATTTGTTTAACACGGTTATTCGGGTTTTCCTCTCAATATTTCTGTCCATCTATCTCTCTCACACAAACACATATTCTTAGAATCCAAGTAAAACACGCCTAAAGAATATCATGGACATACAAAGCAATTACACACATATATATGCACAAAGGAAATCAAATAATTTACATGACGGGTGTTCAAGACAAACCGAGACATAACAGAAGCAGAAGAAAAGACCAACTTAAACCCAATATAGAGAAGAGAAAATTTTAATTAGGTGCATTCAAGTTTGGACCTTTTATTATACATACATTTTAGAGAGCTTCCGCTTTCAAATTCATAACAAATTTTACCATTCCGAAATGAACAAATAAATCTAAACCCCTCGATGATGTAGAAACATTCAAGTCTTTGTACACCATAAGCAAAACAATTAATAAAAGCTATATAAAAGCAAAAACACAAATATATGTAAAAGCATAAAAATATTTTCTAAAAAAAACTTGAATATATACAGTGTTATAGATTCTTTTCAATGAAAAATACATGGGTACCCAACACGGGTTGAGACTCCTTCATCACAACATGCAGTTTATGAATCTACATACCAAATAAACACCATGTTGCATCAATAGAAAACTTATTTCCTCGTATGTGGTTTCTCTTTCTAAAAAAGAGTACAAACCTGAAACCGAGATATCTAACTTTACTGTCAAGTTTGTAAAACCCTAAAAAATAACAATACTGACAATTGTTTAGCCAGGACACTTCACGTGTATAAACAACTCAGTTTGAATTGATACAATCCAAATATTCGTATCTTTTTTCAGGATAAATGTTTGTGATGGGAAATATATAGAATAAAAGAGTTCCATTGTCAAACACTGACACATCTACGTACATACACGCATGTGCGAATCGAATTTAACAAATGAGATCGGAAAGAATCCTAACCTTGTTTGTGTAAGGTAGGTCGTAGATCTAGCCGTTGTATTCTTGTATTGAATTGTGGTACAGTCAATTGATTTCTGATGCAGCATCATCAAGATTCTCATTTCCCAAAGATTTACATGTAGGGCAACCATGTGAATCTTGATGATGCCGCACCTGTAAACAATGACATTATTCTCGGAAAAGGGATGGCTTCAAAATATATGTTGATTTGAAGCTAGCTAGTTGAATTAGTTTAAAGAACCCTAAATCTATGAAAACGATTAAAGAAAGAAGGAAGAATACCCACAAACAATATACACAGAAGTATATGATTAATTAGTACTTGTTTGTCATGTTAGTTTTTGAAAATGGATTTTCTAAAAATTTATGAACCAATATTTTAAGTTGGTCTGCTTTCATAACTGAGGACGAGGTAAAATCGATGCTCAAATAAGAGAAAACACATAAAGATATATAAAAGGAAATAATCAAATGAAGGATGAAAACATGTACAATACAAAATAAAGAGGTTTTAAGAAAGGGGGTTTAACCAATTATAACTTGTTCTTTGGGAAGCTAAGATCTAGAGAAGAAAGCAGTAATTTGATGAAGGGTTTGGGCTGGGGAAGAAGATATATAGAACTGGGGGAGTGTGTGGAGAGTGGAGCCCATGTGAAGTGGAAACCAATTTGTGCGAGTAAATAGGATCTTTCGACTTCAAGGATTCTAGCTGGATATTAATGGTAATTACTAGCTAATTAATTAGAAAACGAGGTTCCGGACCTCTCTATATATCACCTAGTACCATGCATTAATTAACACATTAAAATCCTTAAATATATATAGCCTCAAATATCTCGTGCATCATTTCAATCTATTATTCAGAATTTGATCGATAAACTTGTCAACGGATCGACATTGCATCATTTGTCCGCGTTTTCAAAATATTCAAATTTTAGATTTCTATATTTGAGCGAATCGATAGGCATATATATTTACTGTATACTGAGTAACACAAGAACCGAAATATATAGTCACTGCTGAGTCGCTGTGGTCCTATAACAAGCAGATACAAATTAAAGAAAGAAAAGCATCCCTTTATTTGCTTTTTTTTGGCAAAGATCATGAAATCTTAGGTAGGACATAAAGGCTTTTAGGAAAAATAAAGTCTCATCGTACATATGATATAAAATGAATCACTGTACGAAAGGCTTGAAACCATCCATCGTGTTCAATATCATGTGACTCTCAATAATTACCACAAAAGTATATATGAGTGAATATAAATTGCAGGTTTTCCCTTGTGACAATTGGTGGGGCACGATGCGACCAATACATGTTTTTATTTTTGAAAGAAGGAACGAACGAGGTAAAAGTTCTTAGTAACACATGAATCTGCGGGTTGGTGTCTGAATCAACTAGTAGCTACCACAATTATTGTAGAAAGATAGTGGAGTACTACACGCAATAATTCAAGAGGCATTACGTTTGGTTGAAACCACAAATATATTTTTCTTCTTCATTCATGTGGCAGAAAGATTTCTGCAAACTAACCATTATGCATTAACCACTTGGTCAATAATGGCCTAATGGTAAGAAGTGAATACTTTCAAATGAGAGGTCATAACTTTAAATCTCGGTGAAACATAGGTGGTATTTAGAAATAGTTCCGGTTAAAAAAAACAAAAAAAAGTATGCATTAATTCTAATGATAGATTAATCCTGACTTTTTAATATATAGTAATCTTGTGATTTTCTATATATATCTAGCTAGGTTACATCTAATTAGTTATCAACATAAATCAGTGCCAATTCATTTAATCATTTCGTTTTCTTGATCAAACCAGTTGAGAAGGAGAATATTCTTACATACTGAAATATGACTAGGACTAACTTATAAAACCAGGGACGGTTTTAAGGGGTTCCCGGTGTGGCACCGGCAACCCCTAACTTTTCTGGCCGCAGTGGAAAAAATTTCGATTTTTCGATTTTTTTTACTTATTTTTCATGTATCGGCAACACCTATTCATCCCGGCAACACCTGCAATGTATTCATGCGTCCGTCCTTGTATAAAACTATTGGTTAAGACAGATGACTGAATGTCCAATAAGAATTAATAGCCGCGATGCCCATAGTCCCACATTAGCGTGCATGATGGGCACTCATCATATATGTAAATATCACGTTCTTAAAACTTCAAAGTAACATACAGCAAATGGTGCCCAAATATACTGGCACCTAAAAAACTAAAATCATGAGCTGAACTTATTAATTTAGTTAACAGTGATAAATTAGAGTAGCTATGTGTTGCAAGTATATATGATTCATATAAAATACCCAAAGTCGAGATTAAGGGGTCATCATATATAGTAACAGGTAACCAGTTAGGTCATATATATTGTAGCTAGATCAGCCGTTAGGTTAAGCAATATGGCATCTACGTACATACGTGTGAACAGCCATAGAGGTTGAATCTATAAGTACATATATACATTCTCTACTCTGTGTTTTCTTCAGTCAAGGTTAGCCGAAGATCTAACCTAATTAAAATAACCTTTTATAATTTCTTTGAAAATAAATAAATAAATAAATAAAAATCCAGCAATAATTAAGCTGGGAAAAATACAGAATAAAACAGGGATACAACAACCGAACAAAAGAGATGAAAGAGCAACTCGATCGATAGGCTGTAATGTACCTGCGCATAATTATAAACTCCTGCATGCACATATCAATATAACAAATTCATGCATTAGTTTCAAATCGACACTAAACTAGTCTACAAAATTAGGGTTGAAGATTAAGTCTGATTCAAGTTATGATTGGAACATATTTATAATATAATATAATATTTATAATATAAATGACACCCAACTATGGTTGAGTTTAATAACAACTACATATGCTCCTTCACTTAATCAGTATTCATTCCATTACACTATACTATGCATTGTGGATGCTATTAGCATATGGTAGTGTTACAACTTAGGAAAAATGATTCAGGAGGATAAACAATCGATGATTTTGTTTATATTTGGTCATTTTCATTTTTTTATATGCAATATACCATCAAACTTGTTGTTTGTGTTCACTATAACCATTTTGACCGACTATCACAAGTGATAGTCGGTCAAAAAGGTTATGGTAAACACAAACAACAAATTCGATGGTATATTGCATACAAAACAAAATTGACCAAATGTGAATAAAATCAACAGTTGGTTTCTGAGACATTTTCCATTTTATTACAAATGAGTTGAAAAATATGAATTGGAAATCAATGAGATAGTATATATGTCAAGGCCAATTACACGTTTGGGGGAATAAAAGGGTTCTTCAACTGTTATTGGCAAAATCATTCAACAAGTGCAAAATCGAAGTACACATAACTGTAATAAAAACATTAAGTAAGTTTTGATGGTTAGTTCTTTTCATATGGATGTGAATTCGACGAACATGTATAACATCAACATGAAATGCTAAAGTTGATGTTGAACATATTAATCAGACTTATGGCAACTTTTGTTAAACTTTTTCTAATGATTTCAGGGAGGACATTTATAGGGTTTCTTTAGATGATGAGAATGGTACAAACCTTTATAAATAAGGAAAACTATATTTTATCTTTTTTGAATATCCTAGTATGTCAAGAGATGGATTTAATTGAGATATCTAATGAGTATCAATGGACCCTATCTAATGATACCGTTGATACGAGGAGAAGAGGACAATGAGTAAAACGTAAACATCGGGGCCTGATTCACTATACATAAATGTTTTCTTTAGTTAAGTTAAATGAAACCTTGCTTTTGGGAAAATAAGGAAAATGACTCAGGAGGGTAACCAATTGTTGATTTTGTTCATATTTAGTCATTTTCCTTTTTTTGTATGCAATATATCATCGAACTTGTTGTTTGTGTTCACCATTACCCTTTTGACCAACTATCACATGTTATAGCCGGTTAAAAGGGTTATGGTGAACACAAACAAGAAGTTCGATGGTATATTGCGTACAAAAAAATGAAATTAACCAAATGTGAACAAAATCAACAGTTGGTTACCCTCCTAATTCATTTTCTCTACAACTTACAAGGACTTCGGCAAAGTATATGCTTGGTTGATTAATTAGTTTTTTTTGGTGTTCCGGTACATAAACTTATCATTTTGCAGGTATTTTACCATATTATCATGAATTGATAGAAATGGAAATCATTTCCACCTAATCTATTATTTCCCCACATTAATACAACCAAGAACCCCAATCGTTCAACACATTCTAATCATACAATTCCTCTTGATCAACTGTTAATTTGTCTATATGTCAATCTTAGCATGTTTCAAATGTAATCATTTTCCATTAATCCTCACAATGTGCATTTAGGAGTTATGATCCTTTTATTTTTGCTTTGGGTCATCTGGAACTATAGGAACAAGATTGTGTTAAAACTAAAGAACACATGTTTGAGAAAAGGTGTTTCTATTTCATTATACAAACTAGTGTATATAATACAAGGAGATAACAAGATTTCATATGATGTAGTGATTCACTAACTGGTTATTCTATCTAAGATAATATCACGAATAGGTTAATACGGAGGATATATTCAAGAATCAAATATTCAATATACATATATATATATATATATATATATATATATATATATATATATATATTCAATATGATCCCTAAAGATAGGCCAATCTTGTCATGTAACCAATGTAATTGAGATGTGTGTAACGATTTAGTGATCAGATCACCGAGTTGATCGAAGGATGAGACTTGAGCAATACGCAGCAGACCAGATTGAACTTGATCTTTAATGAACTGATAATTAACTGCCACATGATTCATTCGAGAATGGAATAAAGGAATGGAACTCAATTGTGTTGCGCCTTTATTGTCATGATACACTATCGGAGAAGTCGGTAAGATGATACCATGTTTAGACAGAAGAGAACAAACCCACCTAATTTCTGCTACAGTTGAAGCGATCAAACGATACTCCACTTCTGTAGAGGAACGAGCAATAGTTGGTTGCTTCTTTGAACTCCATGATACAAGGTTTCACCTAAGATAAACTAGATAATCACTTGTAGAAGAATAATTGTCTTTATTACCAGCCCAATCTATATCCAATAATGCATGAAGAACTAAAGATGTATTGCGAAAGAGGAGAAAGCCCTTGTCTAATGTACCATGTAGGTATCGTAAACTCTGTTTAATGAGTACCCAATGTTCATCAGTAGGCATGTGCATAAATTGAGCCATTTTATTAACTGCAAATGAGATATCATGTCGGATTAAAGAAATGTATTGAAGGCTACCAACTACAACACGATACTGAGGTTGCATCTGGAAGAGGTGTGCCCGATAAGCTGATATAGTTCTGGAAATACGAAAGTGAACTGAGATCTTTAAGAAAAAATTCATAGGAAAGACTTCGCACAAACTCAAAGATAAGATTTGTATTACTACCTAATAGGATATAGCCCTGGAACAACTATATCCTTTCTAAACATACTGAACCAGAATGTTGAAAAGTCGCTCGAAGTTACCCTCCCCGCTTGTCTCGAAGTTGTTTGTATGTATACCGAACTGACATGACAACTTGAAAGGAAAAGAAAGAGCGACGAGAAGGTACAAGATGACGTCGAAACAGTAGCGACAGTACCTCGAAACTCTGAGAATACAGCATGTACGAGGATACACAACTGGTTGATCTTGGAACTACCACAACACAACTGTGCAATGATATATACAATACCAATAGTCGTACCTTCGGGCATAATGCCATAAATGCGATAGGATGGCATGTCAGAGTCGATATGGGAAGAACTCGCTACTTCTTCCCATGCTACTATAAATAGAAAACCCGACTCGTCAAGAAGGCAAGTGCATAGAATCACTCTCAACTCTCTTGTATAACCACTAATTTCAAATCCTCTCACTAACTTAACCGTCAGAGAGTCGTCCGGGATCCCCTCCCGGTCGACTTACTTACGGTTTGTTTGTAGTCTTCAGGTCAATCTATTAGTCTCGGAAGAACCAAATCTCAAGTAAAAGATGGAATACGGACCTGAGGGTGCATCAAGTGGCACCATCTGTGGGACTCTGCAACAAACAACAGGCGCCAGCACACCAGCAGTTGGAGCGAGTCATGTCGCGAGAATGCAAAACCTAGAAGGCCTAGAACCAACCCCATAGGTTGCTACCGTGGTGAGATATCAGAACGAAGTTGTCAGAAAGTTTGCCAGTAACGAGGGAACAAATTCGCAAGGCAAAACGACAGAAGAAGTGGAGTTAGAAGAATTTGAAGCATTCAAAAGCTTTAGGTCTATGAGGAAATTACGAAGTGAAAGACAACTCCAGAAAGATAAAGAATGAGATTGAGTTTCGGTTCACACAGACAAACGAAAGATTATGATGAAGAAGGAAGGGAGTCAGACCCTCGTGAAAAAAGATCAACCAAGAATGAGAAAAATGCAGATCGACTACCCAATGCATAAGACATCCATAATAAGCAAGAAAGGCTACCTGAAGTAATAGAAGCAAAGAAATACTACCAAGCTTTCAAGAATCTAAATTTCCGCTATCCTTTTACGGACAACATTAATGAAACGCCTATCCCCAGAGGGTTGAAAGGACCGAGGGTGCCACCTTACGATGGCACCGGAGATCTGGAAGATCATGTATCCAATTTCCAGTGGGCAATAAAAATGATACCAATAGATCCAAAATTGTGGACCCTATACTTCACGGGAACTTTAGACGGGTCTGCTCGATATTGGCTTGCCGGCCTACCACCTCGAAGTATAGGGAGCTTTGAAGAGCTCTGTCAGAAATTCTAATAGTTTCATACAGCAACGAAGGTTCCAGCAACAAGCACACGCGATATTTGCATGTCGACGGCGTGAAGGAGAATCGAATAAAGCGTACTTTAAAAGGTTCAATGAGATCAGTAGAAAGATGCCGACCTGGGATGACCCTATGATCATAGCAGCGTTCGCTTATGGGCTCCTAGAGGGGGAGTTATTTCGAAAGTTGGTAGGGAGAGAATGGACCAACGCAGAAGAAATGATACGAAAAGTTAATCGGTTCCTAAGGTAAGAAGCTGAAAGTGCTGAAAAGGCGAGAGCTGAAGGAAAGGCCATAGCGGGAAGAGGAAGAAAAGAAGAACAAATTAAAACATACCAGCCTCAATCCAAGGGGCTGCCTCGCCACAGCTACGATAGAAGGTCACACCAAAACGAGAGGGGAAGGAGGAATGGTCGTTATCAGCCATATCGACAGGAAGCTTATGAAGCTTATACTTCACAAAGTGTAACATCCGGATTTCCAGGTATCATAATTTAAATATTTGTTTTTTAGATGAGAAGAGGGACTCGACGAGTTGACGCCTAAACTCGTCGAGTAGGATCGCGACTGATGACTCAGATCAATGAATGGACTCGACGAGTCGGAGAGTCGACTCGACGTGTCCGCGCTGTTGGCAGAAACCCTAAATCTTTAGGCCTGAGCCCTATTTAAAGGCACTTATGGCCTTCAATTGCGGCTACCTTTCCAGAAGAGAGAACCCTAGCGAGCTTGAGTGTGTAGAGTGAGAGGAAGAGTTATCTTGAGCTATTTGGTGTGATTTTGCAAAGGAGGAGAAGAGTTCCAGCAAGAAGGACCAGAGGAGGTTGTTGTTCTGAGTTAGTCAAGCAAGGAGCTTCATTCTGAGGTACCAAATCGAACCCCTCTTCTTCCCTATTGTGTAGATTCCATTTTTGGGGTTAGGGCTTGAATCACTTCATTTTTGGGGTCTTGAATGCATCAAATCCCTCTTCCTAGTTGTGTTATTGATCTGGACCTTTCTAGGTCCAGGGAGCCAGAGAGTATGAAGCTTTAGTCGAGTAATCATATGGTCTTGAAGCTAGGAAGCATTAATGGGGTTTCTATGGTATATAATGCAAGATACACCATGCATGGACACCAAGTTCAGACCTTTACGTGATTTTTGGGTGTTAGAAGGCCATATCTATAAGTTAGAGAAACAGATCTGACCTCAGAAGGTCGTTTGAGCATTTTCTGTTGGATTAATGTCTAAGTCCATAACGATATTTGGTATGTACTTGACCCGACCCGACATGGTCCATTTGGGTTGCACTTCACTGGCATAATTTATATGGATAGTCTTTTGAGAATAGTATATTTATGATTTATATTAATATATTATAAGTTCTAATATATTAATATGGAATCATATTATTTAATTAGTATTGATCAAGAATTAATTTAGAATTAATTAAGTGATCAAAAAGAACTAATTAAATATGGACTCTTATATATATGGAATGGGCCAAGTTCATTTAGGTTGGGCTAAGCTTTCATGGATGGTCCATGGAGCTTTTAACCCATGGATCCTATGTAAATGAAAGGTTATGGGTATTAGGGTTTACATGGATGTAACCCTAATCCTCCATAATATATAAAGGGGTCCTTGGCTCACAAAATTGGCACAAGTGTGTGAAAATAAGAGTGGGCTGATTTTAGTGTGCATACATATTCTCTCAAGTTCTTCCAAGGTGTTTTGGTGATTTGTGATTCCATTTGAGGCTTCCACACTATTGGGGCTAAGCTCTTAAAGCTTGAAGACATCAAGCTACATCAAAAGGTATGTCATCTAACTAGAACTTTGTAGTATAGGTGCTTCATAATATGCTAGTTAGGATGAAATCTTGGAATTGTTAATATTTGCATGTATAATAGAGAAAACATAGATCCAAGGTTTATAGGGTTGCATGTACACCATAGGAGTGTTTGAATGCTCAAAACCCAACAGTGGTATCAGAGCCATGGGTTGTTTTCTGTTATATTGATGCAAATGTTTTATTTTCAAGTTGAAAAAAAAAGGAAAAAAAACATGACGTTTGTCAAATTTTAAGATAATTACTTGTTTTGTGAAAAACGAATTATTTGTAAAATTTGAATAATTTGTTATATGAGTTGAATTAGGTCAAATTTAGTAAAAGATAAAATGATATGATTATTTTATTAGTTTTAAAAGTTTGATCTAAATGTTTTAAGGAGTTTCAAATTTTGTCATAAAATTTTGGAGCTCAAAAGTTTTTTTAAAGTTGTGATCTTAAGGGTTTTTGAAACTTCCATAAGTTATGGATATGAAAGTTTTTTTTTAAAAAAAAATTTGATTCAAAGTTTTTATGGAGTTACAAAATTTGGTGTTAATGTTTTAAAGAATTTCATAACTTGTTCTTAAATTATGGAACATGGAAAGTTTTCAAGAATTACAAAGTTATGGAACACCATTAATTCCATAAGTTATGGAATCCAAAGGTTTTCAAGAATTACAAAACTTGCCCTCAAGTTTTGGAATTTGAGAAAAGTTTTTTATGAAAAAAAGAATTGAATTCTAAAACTCTTGGGTTCATAACTTAAACAATTAATTAAATAGTTTTAATTTTGAGTTTAATAATTGGAATTATGATGTTTTGTTGAATAGTTCAAATTAACTCTTATGGACTTTATTAATAGTTAATTATAGCGTTTAATTAAAAGAGTATTATTAAATCCATAAATATATGGTTTGAGTTTAATTAAATTAAAAGTTTAGTTTAATTAATAGATTAAACCACCAAGTATTTTAAATGTCTAAAATACACCCTTATACTATTATAATATTAAAAGTTTAATATATTATATGTATAAGAGCAAGTCGTCTTACCATTAGTATGCCTCATTCACGAAGCCGGTCTATAAGGGGGGTATAAGGTTACTGCCAATAAAAAATGGCAGTTTAATGGGTGTCCACTCTCACTCACCGCTTCCTTGACCGGTGGAGGGTCGTTAGCCGAACAGGTAGGACAAGGACTATAATTCTCCCTTCATTATAAGTATAATGATAAATACTAAGTAACTAAACACTTATAAATTCCCAATCTTAGTTACTTAGGAAAATGTGAATAAGGTGCTAATCCATGAAATTACACTTTACACTTTGTTTAAGCTGTTAGTGGAACGTGTGTGGTTAACCGACACACTAACCTGGACTTAACAAGGTAGGCAAAGGGTAACTTAATGTTTATCATAGTATCGTTGGAGCGTGTGTGGTTAACCGGCACATCGATTGAGGGGTAAATATTAAGGGTACCAAGTATATTTGCATGGTTACTTCACACCTTGTTTTGTGATCCTCGGCATCCCAGTCACAAAACCTGAAGGGCACACTCGAGATTGAAACATGCCATTGAAAAGTTCAATGAATCTCAAAAGAATCTAGGAGTTTCAAAACCAATTAAAACCTAATAATACATTTCGTTTATCTTGGTGGAAATTGGTGAATCGTCATTCACCTACCTTCAAATATTTTATAGCTTGGATTACGACATCCCTCTTCCAAGTTATAAAATAGTTTGTTGGGTCCTAGCCTTAATATATCATATTGGGTGTTATATTAAGGACTTAAATCAACTTTACGTGAATTTCTCCCATTGTTGATGTCTGGTTTAGACAACAATGATCTTCCCAAACCAAGCTTTCCTAATGAATATGACTTCCCGAGTTTGGCTCATGGAAGTCATACTTCTCTTCCTCCACCTCCTCCAATTATTCTCCCTAACCCACAAGTTCAAGGTCACTCAAGCCCTAATAGCAAGCAAGGTCTATGTGTGATCACATCTTAGAGATGAAGTCACATATTGACAAGCCGGGAGAGTTGGGTGTCAAAGTCTTGAGAAAGTTGGATGTTCAATCACTTTCTAAGTCACATAGTGAGTTCCTTTGGGACTACTATGAAACAGACTATGACATGAACCTTAATGATCATATCTATTTGCTTGGTGCTGCTGAATCAGCAATGATTTGGAACGATAGTAAAGCAAATTTGATTAGAAGATCAACTTCCCAAAAACTTTATGGACAGTGACAATGGTGACACTAGAAATCCAGAAAAAGCATTCTCTTCCCAATGGAAAGGGATTGGCCATAGTCAACCCGGTTGACCAAATGGTAAAGAGAAAGGCTAAGTCTGAGATAGTCCCATTACCAAAGGGTCCATATGTTTATTTTGCCAAAGGATGGGGCGTTGATTGCAAAGCTGCCAAATTTACCTAAGGATGTTAAAGTCAATAAGTTTGACTCTACATCAGATAGAGCCCATTATCTAACTCTGTTAAGTTCTATTCTGAGATCCTCATTACATGATGTGACTGGGTCACATGTTGATGTTTTAAGAATCAAAGAATGGAGAGAAATCTTAAAGGAAGTATATGCTGATTCTGATCGCGAAGGTGGATTTCGATCGCATCCGAATTTTGAGCAGTTGCTTAAGAAGTTATGATATATTGCTAAGGAATAGATAACAACAATTTTCCATGTGGATTGTAAGGATAAGTTTTTCCGCAAAGTTTTAAAATAAAAGAAAATTGTTTAATTTTATTTATTTGAAGTATCCTTACAATGGCATTTGTGGAAAATTGTTGCTTATATGATTCCACTGACAGCAATATTGGAAAGTGGATTTGATTCTTTCATTTGTGGTAGTGTCTAAATTTACCAAATCAGGAAAGTTCCTCATCACCCAAGTTTCAATTGGACCGAAACTTGGAATCATGCAAGTTGAATAGTATGATGAATGAGAACTTTTAAGCATTGGAAAATCAAGACTAATTACTTGTTCACATGGATGTGTGAGTCAAGTGAAGGACTAAAGGGATCGAGTACACATTCTTATGCACTGGTCATGTCCACCACAAAGCTCGTTAACACTATTTGATTTACTAAAGTTTAGTAAATATGGTTATACTTACAAGTTTAAGTATAATTCTGAAACATTGGAAAAGTCTCAATGTATGGCAGAACGAATGGGAAGAATCAAATTAGGCAGAAAGATAAAAGTTTCTCAAATCTGAAAAGATGGGAGAGTACTTTAGTATCATGTTTGTGATCATCTTAATGATTTAGAAATCATATCACAATTAGTCCTCTAAAGGTCATCTTAGTGCATTCTTATGACTAAGAAGAGGAGTCATGAATTGTTGAAATGGTTAGATCATGAAGATGAGTCATACTTCGTTCCAAAACAATTCTTAGAGTCATACTCCAAGATTGTAACTTGAGGGACATATCTTAAAAAAAGGTTTAAAACACTTGTCAAATGTAAGAGTAAAAGTGTCCTACTCTTGTACATTTGAAATTGGTAAGTTGTGATGTTTTGGATAAAACAAAGACCAACTAAGGCCAATTGTGTGAAGTGTTTGTCTTGATAAAGAATCAACACTATCTCTTGAATATTTGGCAAGATAGTCTTATATGTCAAGAGGATAGTGGGAGTCTTAAAGATCCTAAAAAGAATTTCAAGAACTAATCAAGAATAAAACCTGAGGTTCTTCACTAGCACACGACTTGAGGTTTATAACCTATCGTGTTGACATATTCTGTGCCCATTCCAGTTAAAGTTGGCTTTGCATAGGAGTTCTGAAAGTTCTCAATTGGTTGCATAACAACTTGGAAGCAATGGCAGGCCCTGTACTGCCAGGTGGCAAGAAGTTAAGATTGCATAAGTTCAGTCCATATGAGTTTGGATTTGTCATTATCCTTGTCTTGTGACTATGGTTTTGACAATTCACATGGATAAGAACACATACACCATAAAATCTAAGGGTCATAAGGTTTCTCTCCGATTCATGAAAATGATGGTGAGGAAACACTTCCACCAAGTAGATTTGAAGCAGATGGCAAAAGGTCTAAACAATTGAGACTATGATTACGGCATCCCTTTTCATAGTTCTGAAATTGTTTAGACACACATGCATGCTATCTAAGGAAAGGTGTATGATTTTGATAAAGTTTTATCAAAGCATCTCGTATCAGAAATCTGAACTTTGGTAAGAAAGTCAATAAAGTATTGATTTCTAGAAGTCCAGCTGATTTCTGAGTACATGTCAAAGCTAGTGGGAGCATAAGTGTTATGCTAATAATCATCATGTTAGTGGGAGCATGATAATTATTGTTAGTGTTGCAAGTAGCAATGTTAATTATAGAAAACAAAAGTTTCAATTCGTGAGGCTGCAGGGATTGAAAAAGTTGTTTTGCTATAATTAAGGGAGAGGATATACTTCATTTCAGTTCTAAAGGCTTAGATTGAGACCTTAATCATCTTTAGTCAAGAATATATATATATATATATATATATATATATATATATGAATTTCATGTTGGATTGGTTCAACTTAAGGAAATTCTATATATTGCGTTCTCAAAATTCGATTATGATTACGGCATCCCTCTTCATAGTCAAATTTTGAAAACATGGCAAATAAAAATATTGTAGCAAAAGACTGGTCTAGAATCATGTCTTTATGTGAGACATCATGAATCGTGTACCATTTGCTTTGGGTACAGGATCGATTGCATGTGCTATAATATTTGTCATTTCTAAATTTTTCCAAATGCCCAGAGGCATTAAGAAGGGAAAAAGGTCTAGAATTGGATATGACTAAAATGATTAAGCAATTGTCGAGGACAATCTGAGGTTTACCAAAGATTGGTTGCTCAGGGACAGTTGGAAGTATAGTGCTAATTTTGGAAGGACCATATTGACATATTCTGAAAAGAGGCATCTCTTATTCAGAAGTGATAGTCAAAATGAGAATATGGAGTTGTCTCCATAGGTGGAAGTTATCTGTGTAAGAGTTGAAAACTTAATGCAAGAAGCATGTCCAAAGCAATGTACTTTAAATATGAGACTTAGTTTCCATGGAGTTGATCTCCATTGGAATACCTTATAATGACTGTTGACAAGTCTTTGTGACTTTGTACATATTCATTACAGGAGGGTCAGTGCATATAAGTTTAAAATCTAAACAGATTTTGATAAATGATTGGAATTTGAAATTCTCACATTTTTCGATAAGGATTTGGGAGTGTGAAATTAGAATCATTGAAATTATGTTCAATTGGTTTATTTCACAAAGTAAGGATCATAGACAAACATAGAGTGCATACTTGGTGTATGGCAAAGCTATTGTTTAAGAAAAACATAGTGTACTTGCTTGGAGCATGGGACAACTAGTGTTTTTAATTCAAGTATAAAGTTGATAAAACCGAAACAATGAATAATGATTAATCAGTATGGTGATAAATAAAAGTGTTTATTTATATTCATAGGGTTTGATACCATATTTGATTCATTTATTCTTGTGTTTCACTTTGCATGTTTTGACTTCCAGAATAACTAAGTCGCTCTTCCTGAATGATTAAGTTATTCAAACCATCCACAGTCGGTCATATGTTGGAAGTAGATATGAATCAAGACTGTCATGGGTTGGTTTGTAGAGGTCCAAGTTGGTGGACAAAGTGGTGCTACAACACTCATGAGTGCTCATAAGTTCTGAGTATTGGATTCAACCCGCGCTCATTTGAATCACTTCATGGATTTTATCACGAGTGATCATGAGACGATAATATCTTATATTCTTCAAACCTAGAGATATGAGTTGTTACTATGAGTTGGTTATACATTGATTGCACGAAAACGCATTTGGTAACTCGATGTTATAAAACGTGCCTTTATGTATGATTCAACAAGTAGTAGAACAAGCCATATGAGTCGAAGTTTATCCATTCCTTTTTACCTTCGGGAAAAAAGCGATATATGTGGGCCCCTCGATGATTTAGCGATGACACGTGTGAGTGCTTGGCCAAACCAGGACTGATTTGATTTGTTCAATCAGTCAGTCATCATAAACCAAAAATTGGGAAACAACAAATGGACAGAGAGAATGATTATAATCCATGTCTCAGTCCATATGATATCTAGAATGGAGGAATATATGATCCCTTATCTAATGGACAAGTCATTGACAAGGTCAGAGTTCGACAGCGGCTTTAAGAGCTACGATTGCCAGTTAGGTTTTGAAGTCATACTCAATAATAGTTTTAGACTTATCCAAGTGGGAGACTGTTGGATTAATGTCTAAGTCCATAACTATATTTGGTATGTACTTGACCCGACCCGGCATGGTCTATTTGGGTTGCACTTCACCGGCACAATTTATATGGATAGTCTTTTGAGAATAGTATATTTATGATTTATATTAATATATTATAAGTTCTAATATATTAATATGGAATCATATTATTTAATTAGTATTGATCAAGAATTAATTTAGAATTAATTAAGTGATCAAAAAGAACTAATTAAATATGGACTCTTATATATATGGAATGGGCCAAGTTCATTTAGGTTGGGCTAAGCTTTCATGGATGGTCCATGGAGCTTTTAACCCATGGATCCTATGTAAATGAAAGGTTATGGGTATTAGGGTTTACATGGATGTAACCCTAATCCTCCATAATATATAAAGGGGTCCTTGGCTCACAAAATTGGCACAAGTGTGTGAAAATAAGAGTGGGCTGATTTTAGTGTGCATACATATTCTCTCAAGTTCTTCCAAGGTGTTTTGGTGATTTGTGATTCCATTTGAGGCTTCCACACTATTGGGGCTAAGCTCTTAAAGCTTGAAGACATCAAGCTACATCAAAAGGTATGTCATCTAACTAGAACTTTGTAGTATAGGTGCTTCATAATATGCTAGTTAGGATGAAACCTTGGAATAGTTAATATTTGCATGTATAATAGAGAAAACATAGATCCAAGGTTTATAGGGTTGCATGTACACCATAGGAGTGTTAGAATGCTCAAAACCCAACATTTTCATGGAGGAAACTCATCGAGTCCATAAGAGGACTCGACGAGTCGGATCGTGTTGCTCCGCGATTCATGATCAGTGGTAACCCGTCGAGTGAAAGGCTAACTCGATGAGTCGAGTGAGGCCTTAGGAGGATTCAGAGGACACGCATGGACTCGCCGAGTCACCCGAGTGCACTCGAAGAGTTTGGTCAAGGTTGGACCGTTGACAAGAGTTGACTTTCGTTGACTTTTAAGGTTTGGTCAACAATTGGACATTTGGACCATTGGAGGGGTAAAATGGTCTTTTCCCCTTCTGAGATATTATAGGAAGGGTTTAGTCTCGCCTTTGAGAATCGTTGTTAATTAGAGGTAAATTACTTTATATGATTAGGCGGAGGCTAGATCAGTATTTCGAGTTCGAGACTTTCCGAGATTACCCGAGGTGAGTCTTCTCACTATACTTTACCTAGAATGGTAACTATGTGTGACCAGAAGGTCTTATGTATTTGTATGAGTTATGTGACTTATGTGAGATGCTTACTGTGATATGTATATGCTGAATGAATTGGGCCGGAAGGCAAACAGAGTTGGGGCCGGAAGGCAAGGCATGGTAGGGCCGGAAGGTCTACCAGAGCTGTGGGACCGGAAGGTCCCACTGAGACACATTGACCGGAAGGTCATGCGATGCTATAGCCTCGAGAGGCTAATACGTGAATGTGGTACTTTGGGGAACTCACTAAGCAATTATGCTTACCGTGTTATGTGATATGTGTTTTAGGTACTACCGAGGATCGCGGGAAGGCACCGGCATGATTTGTACACACTGGCAGAGGATTATGTTTTTGAGATTCTGGGATATGTTTTATTGTGATGATATTTGATACACATGAGATTTTGAGAATATTATATGAATTTTATTGTGTTTGGAAAAATGAAAAATTGTTTTAATATTTACGTCGTTACAAGTTGGTATCAGAGCCTTGGTTTGAGGGATTCAGATGCACCTTCGGGCGTATCTGAACTCAAACTGAGGATTTGAGAAAAAATTTCATAAAAGGAACAATTTTTCTAAAAAGAGTAAAAGATTTTGAGAAAAGCGGAAAGGAACAGTGTGTACGATCAGCCAACGCCCGAACGGTGATTTCCCAAAATACCCTTACATTATGTGTTATGAGATATTATGTAATGTGCTATGCATGCTAGTGTAGGCTAGGTAAATCATATCTTCGGACTAGGGTGGCCTAATATGTGATGCCTTAGCCTAGGAGTTTATGCTGTTGTGGGTTGCTTTGAGTGCATGTAGGTAGCAGAGAGTATCTTGTGAGAAGTCTGCTTGAGAGTAGGCTGAATTCAGGGGGTATAAAGTACTTGCAAATTGGGATCCTAGGAGGAGGACTTGGGTAGATACGGATATGGTGTGGAAGGTAGTATTGGGCCCGTACTACTGAAAGCACCGGATCGGTAAACATCCCAGGTAAGAATCCTTAGGGTACTAAGGAACAAGTAGGAACGGTTGATCGAGTGTGATTAATCTCGGTCGAGTCTCTGATTATTTTATGTCATGTTTCAGAGGCATCATGGTGGGGACGCACCACAACCCAGGAGGCAGTGGTACCAGTGGTACTACTGATGAGGAGATCCGTAGGATGATTCACGAGGAGGTGGCCACAGCCATTCGAGCTGAGATACCGGAGATGTTTGGGTCTATCAAGACCACGCTGATTGAGACATTCGACGAGCGATATGCTGCTTTGACTGAGGAGGCTGTTGCTGCAGCTACTGTCGTTGTCGCTGCCGCGAGGCTACATGGGGGTGACTCGTTGCTGTACCGAGAGTTCAGCAACACAAAGCCCCCAGAGTTTGACGGGACTCAGGATCCGATAGCCGTGATGAGGTGGATCTCTGACATTGAGGGATGCTTCTACACATGTTCATGTCCTGAGCATCTGAGGGTACGGTTTACGCTGAACCAGCTTCGCTTGGGGGCGAAGGACTGGTGGAAGTTTGTGACGGCTGACTTCACTCCTGCAGAGTTCACTGCAGTGACTTGGGAGAGGTTCACCACTATGTTTTGTGATGAGTATGTCCCTCCGGTGGAGAGGGAACGGTTAGCCGAGGAGTTCTTGTCCCTCAAGCAGGGGACCGAGTCTGTGACAGTGATTATGAAGATGTTTCATGAGAGGGCGTTGTTTTGCCCTGAGCACGTGTCTTCTGAGCAGGCACGAATGAGCCGATACTTAAGCATTTTGAGGAGGGACATTCGCGAGTTCGTGCCGAACTCGTCATACCGGACATTTGCTGAGCTTCAGGCAAATGCCCGGAAGAGGGAGATTGAGCTAGAGACTCAGGCCAGGGAGGATGCGGAGTCTCAGAAGGGGGATAGGCGACCGGTACAGTCTCAGCCGGCAGCCAAGCGGGCAAAGCCCGCCGATTCGAGGACTGGAGGCCAGAAGGGCCGCACTTGTGGGAAGTGCGGCAAGGGACATGAGGGGATTTGCCGGGCAAGTGCTTGCTACAAGTGTGGCAAGGAGGGGCATATAGCCAAGGATTGCCCCAAGAGGTTCATGGTTTGTTTTCACTGCAATCAGAATGGCCATCGGAAGGCCGAGTGCCCACAGCTGACGCAGGGACCAACACATGGATCTGCCCCTTTTGCTGCACGAGCTACAGAGAGTCGGCCAGTGAAGGCCGAGGTTCTGAAGGCTCGCGGGAGAGCCTTTCAGTTGACAGCATAGGAGGTCCGCGCAGCGCCCGATGTCGTGGCTGGTATGTATTCTTTTGTTTACTTATTCTGAGATTGAAATAATGTTCTTATATTGTGGTATGCATAGGTACTTTTCTTGTGAGTTATGTACCTGCCTTAGTGCTATTTGACTCGGGTGCGAGTCGATATTTCGTGTCATTAGCGTGTAGCCAGCACATCAGTATCCAACGATAGGCGTTGAGTCGACCTCTGCGAGTTTCTATAGCATACGAGCGAGCGGTGTATGCTACTGATGTGATTCGAGGATGTGTACTCGAGATTTTCGGTGTTGAGTTCCCAATAGATCTGGTACCGATTATGATGAGGGATTTCTGTGTCATCGTGGGCATGGACTGGTTGAGCCGATTTGGAGCTGTTATCGACTGCGGGCGTTAATTGGTGACCATACGAGACCCCAGTGGGGGAGTACTTACGGTGTATGGCGAGGGTACCCGATTTGGGTCAGCATTTTGCTCAGCTGGCAGGGCGAGACAGAGTCTACAGCAGGGATGTAGAGGGTTTGTAGCCTATGTGATGGATACACGAGTTGCCGCAGAGAGGCCGAGTTCTGTCGATGAGGTTCCGATAGTGCGTGAGTTCCCGGATGTTTTCCCCGAGGAGTTGCCGGGTGTGGCTCCGGAGAGGCAGGTGGAGTTCCATATTGATTTGGTTCCTGGAGTGGCGCCTATTGCAAGGCACCCTATCGCCTTGCGCGACCAGAGATGCAGGAGTTATCCTCGCAGCTTCAGGAGCTGCTGGGGAAGGGATTCATCCGACCGAGTAGCTCGCCGTGGGGAGCGCTGATCCTTTTCGTCAAGAAAAAGGATGGTTCACACCGGATGTGCATTGATTACCGAGAGTTGAATAAGTTGACGGTCAATAACCGTTATCCACTACCGAGGATCGACGATCTGTTCGATTAGTTGCAGGGAGCGTCTTGGTTTTCCAAGATAGACTTGAGGTCCGGATATCACCAGATGAGGGTCCGTGATGAGGATATCCAGAAGATGGCGTTCAGGACTCGTTATGGGCATTACGAGTTTGTGGTGATGCCTTTTGGGCTCACCAATGCACCAGCAACGTTCATGGATCTCATGAATCGAGTATGCAGGCCGATGTTGGATCGATCGGTGATTGTGTTCATCGACGATATTCTAGTGTATTCGAGATCCAGAGAGCATCATAAGGAGCATCTGAGGGAGATCCTTGGAGTGCTGAGATCGGAGAGGCTTTATGCCAAATTCTCCAAGTGTGATTTCTGGTTACGAGAGGTGCAGTTCTTGGGACATCTCGTTAATCAGAATGGGATATTGGTCGATCCGGCCAAGATTGAGGCTGTCATGAGTTGGGAGGTGCCAAGATCCCCCACCGAGATCAGGAGTTTTCTGGGGTTGGTCGGCTACCATCGGAGATTTATCAGAGATTTCTCCAAGATTTCCGTTCCCCTCACCAGATTGACCCGGAAGGGCGTTGCTTTTACTTGGGGTCCCGAGCAGCAGACCTCGTTTGAGACTCTTCGCCAGAGATTATGCGAAGCCCCGGTGTTAGCCCTTCCGGAGGGAATGGAGGAATTCGTGGTGTATTGTGATGCGTCTATATCGGGGTTGGGTGCGGTGCTTATACAGAGAGGGCACGTAATAACATACGCATCTAGGCAGCTGAAGCCTCATGAGACGAGGTATCCCACCCACGATTTGGAGTTGGGGGCAGTGGTGTTCGCCCTCAAGATATGGCGCCATTATTTGTATGGGGTTCGGTGTACCATATACACGGACCACAAGAGTTTGAAGTATCTGATGGATCAGCCCAGCCTGAATATGCGCCAGAGGAGATGGTTGGATGTGGTAAAGGATTACGACTGTGAGATCCTGTACCACCCGGGCAAGGCTAACGTGGTAGCCGATGCTCTGAGCCGCAGGGCGGAGAGTGCCCCGATTCGAGATATATGCATGAGGATGACGGTGATGACTCCAGTATTGGATACCATCCGAGAGGCCCAGGCAGAGGCTGTGAGACCGGAGAACCGCAAAAGAGAGTGGGTGATTGGGCAGGTATCCGAGTTTGTGACGGATAACCGAGGGCTTATGACCTTTCATGGTCGGATTTGGGTGCCGTATACGGGCGGGGCACGTAGCACTCTGATGGAGGAGGCGGATAGATCGAGATTATCGATCCATCCCGGGGCCACTAAGATGTATATGGACCTGAAGAGATACTACTGGTGGCCCTGTATGAAGAGGGATGTTGCATGGGTAGTAGAGAGGTGCTTGACCTATCGCCGGGTTAAGGCCGAGCACTAGCGTCCGCATGGTAAATTGCAGCAATTAGAGGTTCCCCAGTGGAAGTGGGAACATATTTCTATGGATTTTATCACCAAATTGCCGAGGACCGTAAGAGGTGTTGATGCAATTTGGGTGATTGTGGATCGGATGACGAAGAGCGATCACTTCCTTGCTATCAGTGAGAGCTCTTCTGCAGAGAGGCTGGCAGAGATATATGTGAGAGAGGTGGTGTCGCGGCATGGAGTGCCGATCTCGATTGTGTCAGACCGAGATGTACGTTTCACTTCCAGGTTCTGGAAGAAATTACATTAGGAGTTGGGAACGAGATTACACTTCAGTACTGCTTACCACCCACAGACGGATGGACAGAGTGAGCGGACGATACAGATGCTCGAGGACATGCTTCGGGTATGTGTTATGGACTTCGGTGTAAGTTGGGACACATACCTACCTTTGGCTGAATTTTCTTACAACAACAGCCACCATTCGAGTATAGGTATGCCTCCCTTTGAGCTTTTATATGGGAGGAGGTGTCGAACTCCCATATGTTGGGGAGAGGTAGGGCAGCGAGTGATGGGTAGCACTGAGATAGTGCTTAAGATGACTGAGCAGATACAGCAGGTCAGACAGAGGTTACTGACAGCCCAGAGCCGACAGAAGAGTTATGCGGATAGGCGGCGATCCGAGCTCGAGTTCCAGGTTGAAGACTTTGTACTCCTGAAGGTATCTCCTTGGAAAGGAGTGATCCGATTCAGGAAGAGGGGCAAACTGGGGCCCCGATACATTGGTCCTTTCAGGTGATCGCCAGAGTGGGCGAGGTAGCATACCGTTTAGAGCTACCTGCGGAGTTGAGCCAGATTCATGATACCTTCCACGTATCCCAGTTGAGGAAGTGTATAGCCGATGAGACAGCAGTAGTGCCGCTAGAGGATATTCAGATGGATGCGAGCCTGAATTACATTGAGAGGCCGATCGCGATCTTGGATCGGAAGATCAAGGTTCTGCGGAACAAGGAGGTGCCTCTGGTTCAGGTCCAGTGGCAACATCGGAGAGGGTCCGAGCTGACTTGGGAGCCGGAGACGGAGATACGGGAGCAGAACCAGAGTTGTTTGCAGAGTAAGACTTCGAGGGAGAAGTCTGATTCTAGTGGGGGAGAATTGTAACATCCGGATTTCCAAGTATCATAATTTAAATATTTGTTTTTGAGATGAGAAGAGGGACTCGGCGAGTTGACGCCTAATCTCGTCGAGTAGGATCGCGACCGATGACTCGGATTAATGAATGGACTCGACGAGTCGGAGAGTCGACTCGACGAGTCCGCGCTGTTGGCAGAAACCCTAAATCTTTAGGCCTGAGCCCTATTTAAAGGCACTTATGGCCTTCAATTGCGGCTACCTTTCCAGAAGAGAGAACCCTAGCGAGCTTGAGTGTGTAGAGTGAGAGGAAGAGCTATCTTGAGCTATTTGGTGTGATTTTGCAAAGGATGAGAAGAGTTCCAGCAAGAAGGACCAGAGGAGGTTGTTGTTCTGAGTTAGTCAAGCAAGGAGCTTCATTCTGAGGTACCAAATCGAACCCCTCTTCTTCCCTATTGTGTAGATTCCATTTTTGGGGTTAGGGCTTGAATCACTTCATTTTTGGGGTCTTGAATGCATCAAATCCCTCTTCCTAGTTGTGTTATTGATCTGGACCTTTCTAGGTCCAGGGAGCCAGAGAGTATGAAGCTTTAGTCGAGTAATCATAGGGTCTTGAAGCTAGGAAGCATTAATGGGGTTTCTATGGTATATAATGCAAGATACACCATGCATGGACACCAAGTTCAGACCTTTACGTGATTTTTGGGTGTTAGAAGGCCATATCTATAAGTTAGAGAAACAGATCTGACCTCAGAAGGTCGTTTGAGCATTTTCATGGAGGAAACTCGCCGAGTCCATGAGAGGACTCGACGAGTCGGATCGTGTTGCTCCGTGATTTGTGATCAGTGGTAACCCGTCGACTGAAAGGTTAACTCGACGAGTCGAGTGAGGCCTTAGGAGGATTCAGAGGACACGCATGGACTCGCCGAGTCACCCGAGTGCACTCGACGAGTTTGGTCAAGGTTGGACCGTTGACTAGAGTTGACTTTCGTTGACTTTTAAGGTTTGGTCAACAATTGGACATTTGGACCATTGGAGGGGTAAAATGGTCTTTTCCCCTTCTGAGAGATTATAGGAAGGGTTTAGTCTCGCCTTTGAGAATCGTTGTTAATTAGAGGTAAATTACTTTATATGATTAGGCGGAGGCTAGATCAGTATTTCGACTTCGAGACTTTCCGAGATTACCCGAGGTGAGTCTTCTCACTATACTTTACCTAGAATGGTAACTATGTGTGACCGGAAGGTCTTATGTATTTGTATGAGTTATGTGACTTATGTGAGATGCTTACTGTGATATGTATATGCTGAATGAATTGGGCCGGAAGGCAAACAGAGTTGGGGCCGAAAGGCAAGGCATGGTAGGGCCGGAAGGTCTACCAGAGCTGTGGGACCGGAAGGTCCCACTGAGACACATTTACCGGAAGGTCATGCGATGCTATAGCCTCAAGAGGCTAATACATGAATGTGGTACTTTGGGGAACTCACTAAGCAATTATGCTTACCGTGTTATGTGATATGTGTTTCAGGTACTACCGAGGATCGCGGGAAGGCGCCGACATGATTTGTACACACTGGCAGAGGATTTTGTTTTTGAGATTCTGGGATATGTTTTATTGTGATGATATTTGATACACATGAGATTTTGAGAATATTATATGAATTTTATTGTGTTTGGAAAAATGAAAAATTGTTTTAAAATTTACGTCGTTACACAAAGCCTGAACAGGTGAAGCATAGATAAAAACAGAAAATATCCTCGAGACCTAAACAAATATTGCGACTTTCACAAAAAACTAGGTCACGCGACGGAGGATTGTGAATGTTTAAAAAGAGAGAAAGAGAAGAAGCGGTCGTGGAGAGTCGACGAATGAACAATGAACAGAGACAATGCACCAAAGTATGACGCTGAAATTTCCATGGTACAAGGTGAAGAAGATTCAGGTGACAAGTTAACACAGAAGCGAAAAGTAACTAGCATTGAGTTCGGTATTCATGACCCAATAACTTTTGATCATAAGGGGACGGAGCCCCTGATAATAAAAGCGGCGATAGGAAGAATGTTCATTAGAAGAGTTTACGTGGATAATGGAAGCGCCGTCAATGTAATGTATGAACATTGCTTGAAAGGAATGCCCACGGATATCCACAGATACCTCAAGCCTGCCACGGCTGCAGTGGTGGGATTCGCAGGCCAATCTGTGTGGCCGAGAGGGAAGATCTCACTGGCTTTCACATTGGAGGACTATCGAGGTAACATCTGGAAAACCATATTAACGGAATTTATGGTAGTACAAGCACCTTCTCCCTATAAAATACTTTTTGGAAGAACCGGCTTGTGGAAGATGCAAGCCGTCTCATCCACGGTACACGGCTCACTCAAATTTCCTTTTGAAGAAGGGGTGGCGATAGTTCAAAACACCACCCCAAGGCCTCCTGAGCGTAACCATGCTGTACAACCGGAATAAGCTGATCCCATGGAAGAAGAAGGAGTTTCTTCAGTAAATACTGAGGAAGTAATTGTCAATAAAGATCACAAGGATTAAACAATCAATATAGGGGTCGAGCTCCCTAGAGTGTTGCGAGAGGGATTGATGACGATACTAAGAAAGTACCAAGATACGTTCGCATGGACACCTGTAGATATGACAGGTATCCAAAGCCAATAATAGAGCATCATTTGAATATCGACCCTTCATACGCACCAGTAAAGCAAAAGAAGTGTATCATAGCTAAAGAAAGAAACAAAATCGTTAACAAGGAAGTCGAAGCTTTAGTAAGAGCTGGAATCATGAGAGCCACACAATTCCCAAAATGGATCTCCAATCCAGTGCTAGTAAAAAAAGTGGACGGAACAATGAGAATGTGCGTTGATATCACCGATCTCAATTAAGTCTGGCCAAATGACAGTTACCCTCTTCCAGAAATAGAGCAGAAGATCGAGTCGTTAGGAGGGTATCGATGGAAGTCTTTCTTGGACACATACACATGGTATCAAAAAGTGAAGATGGCCACAATTGATGAATACAAAACAACCTTTCACATGGAGAAAGGGACCTTCTGCTGCACAAATATGCCTTTTGGATTGAGGAATGCAGGGGCAACTTACCAGAGGTTGGTAGACAAAGTATTCACGAAAAAAGTGGGAAGAAACATCGAGGTATATGTGGATGGTATGGTAATCAAGAGTAAGGATGATGATGATTTCCTGGCAGATGTGGAAGAGACTCTCAGGAGGCTACGACAAACCCACATGAAGCTTAACCCAAATAAATGCATTTTTGGGGTGCAAAGAGGGAAGTTCGTGGGCCATATCGTAACAGAAACAGGGATAGAGGCGAACCCTGAAAAGGTGGAAAGCTTGCTGAAAACAACAACACCACGAACAGTGAAGGAGGTACAGAGTCTTAACGGCAAGTTGGCGACATTAGGACGATTCCTAGCAAGGTCAGCAGACCAAACGATACCTTTCTTCCAGACATTGAAAACATTTAGAGGGAAGAAGGAAGTACTATGGTTGGGTGAAGCGGAAGAGGCACTCCAGAAGTTGAAGCAATGCCTCAAACAACTGCCAACCCTGGAAAGTCCCTTAAAGGAAGAAGCATTAACGGTATACCTGTCAGCAATCCACGAGGCCATTAGTGCAGCATTGGTTTCAAAAAGAGGAACGAAGCAAGTACCGATATACTTCGTTAGTAGAATATTGCAAGGAGCGGAGCAAAATTACTCTAAAGTGGAAAAATTGGTCTTGTCCTTGGTATATGCAGCCAAGCGATTACGTAGATATTTCCAGGCACACCCTATTGAAGTGTTAACTGACCAACCGATGAAGCAAATTCTACTATAGCCAGAACATTCAGGAAGAATGACAAAATGGACGATAGAACTAGGGGAACACGACATCACGTATAAACCTCGAATCAACATAAAAGGGCAAGCTCTAGCTGATTTCTTGACAGAAATGCCAGATGACCCATAGTCATCGATGATGACTACTCCCAAAGACATTGGTGAACATCTAAAAGCACAGACCCAAGAAACCAAAGAAATTTGGGTGTTACACGTTGTTGGGGCATCAAGAAAAGACGACTCAGGAGCAGGCATCGTTCTCACCAGCCCGTATGGAGACAAGTCGACCTATGCCCTACGATTTAAGTTCAAGTGCTCAAACAATGAGGCAGAATATGAAGCCCTACTAGCAGGGATACGGTTGGCAATAAGCATGAACATCTCGCATCTTAAAGTATTTAGTGACTCGGTGTTAGTGGTCAACCAAATTAAAGGAATATACGAAGCGAAAGAAGTGTACATCCAGAAGTACCTGAATCAGACACAAATGTGGATCGCAAAGTTTGAAACACTCGAAATCACACAAGTTCCACGATCAAAGAACAAAGAAGCAGACGCTTTAAGTAAACTCACCTCAGTAGCCTTCAGCCACATGTCAAAAACTGTCCTAGTGGAGGTGTTGCCGAGAAAGAGCATTGATAATCCGCAGAGTGAAGCAATGTCGTTAGAGGAAGAAGTTTCATGGATGACACCTTACGTCCTTTTTCTAAAAAAAGGAGTACTGTCCGAGGACGCGAAAGAGGCAAGAAAGATGCGTATTAATGCGCCAAACTATACCATGTATGGCAGTCGACTTTACAGGGTCATTCTACCCCATGGCTAAAATGTGTCATGAGTAGAGAAAGCGGATGTAGTAATGCAAGAAATACACTATGGAGTTTTCAGAGCACATGGAGGATCACGAGCAACCACCCAAAGGATTCTTCGTTTCGGGTACTTCTGGCCTTCCATGACTCGCGGCACGGAAGCATTCATCAAGAAGTGCCACGACTGTCAAATACATGCGAATGTTCCAGCCCTACCACCACAAGACATGATTAGCATCACAAGCCCATGTCGTTCCTCCAGTGGGGAATCGATATTGTGGTCCTTTCCATGAAGCACCAAGAAAACTTGAATTTCTTATCATAGCAATCGACTACTTCACTAAATAGGTCGAAGTTGAAGCAGTCGCGATCATAACCAGGGAAAGAATTATCAAATTCGTATGGAGACAAATTGTTTGTCATTTCAGCCTACCCCATACCATCATAAGAGATAATGGCAAACAGTTTGTTGAGAACCCTTTAAAGAAATGGTGCCAGGAAAAGGGAATCCAGCAGAATTTCACCTCGGTGGCTCATCCTCAGGCCAATGGTCAAGTAGAAGTGACGAATCGAAAATTAAGAAGAGGTTGGGAAAATCCAAAGGAAATTAGGCTGATGAATTACAGCATGTGTTATGGGCATATCGAACCACGGTGCGAACATCAACCAAAGAAACTACTTTTCGCCTAGTGTATGGAACGGAAGCAGTCATTCCTATCGAAGTCACGATTCGAACTACCCAAACCAGCAATCCTGAAATACGGTCGAACACATCGAATCTCCGAACGAATCTGGACCTGTTAAAGGAAAAACGAGAAGAAGCTGCAATACGACAAGCCAACTATAAAGCATTGGTGGAGCGATACTACAACGCCCAGGTGAAAAAGTCATCGTGTGTGGTGGGTGACTTGGTTATGCGTAAGAACGAAGCAAGCAAGCAAGAGCCCCTTGGAAAACTGGGTCCAAACTGGGAAGGGCCATATCGAGTGATCGAAGTGCGACAAATTGGAGCTTACGTCCTGGAGACATTAGATGGGACCCGTTTGCCAAGAACGTGGAACATGCGTAATCTCCGCAAATTCCACTTTTGAAAGGAGTATTGCAAGATACTAACGGAGAAAGGAATCAAGCAACAACGACATTTTAGAATTCAGAACTTTTGTTGTTCTTTTTTGAATTAATTCGATTACTTATTCTAAAAAGGTATATTTCATTCCTTTCAATCCCATCGATTACGAGTAGCTAAGTTCTCAACTTATAAACATCGCTATAATCCTCCACATTATGGCTCGATGTCATTATTACTCGAACCTTAGGATCTTGCCTAATGGTTTGAGCAACTTATAAATATCGCCATAATCCTCCGTATTATGGCTCGATGTTATTATTACTCAAACCTTAGGATCACGCCTGATGGTTCGAGCAACTTACAAACATCGCCATAATCCTCCACATTATGGCTCGATGTCATTATTACTCGAACCTTAGGATCATGCTTGATGGTTCGAGCAACTTACAAACATCGCCATAATCTTCCACACTATGGCTCGATGTCATTATTACTCGAAGCTTAGGATCATGCCTAATGGTTCGAGCAACTTATAAACATCGTCATAAAACTCCGTATTATGGCTCGATGTCATTATTACTCGAACCTTAAGATCACGCTTGATGGTTCGAGCAACTTACAAACATCGCCATAATCTTCCACATTATGGCTCGATGTCATTATTACTCGAACCTTAAGATCATGCCTAATGGTTCGAGCAACTTATAAACATCGCCATAATCCTCCATATTATGGCTCGATGTCATTATTACTCGAACCTTAGGATCATGCCTAATGGTTCGAACAACTTACAAACATTGCCATGATCCACCATATTATGGCTCAATGTCATTATTACTCGAACCTTATGGTCATGCCTAATGGTTCGAACAACTTATAAACATCGTCATAATCCTCCGTATTATGGATCGATGTTATTATTACCCGAAACTTAGGATCACGCCTGATCGTTCAAGAAACTTACAACCATCGCCATAATCTTCCACATTATGGCTCGATGTTATTATTACTCGAACGTTAGGATCATGCCTAATGGTTCGAGCAACTTACAAACATTCCCATAATCCTCCATATTATGGCTCGATGTCATTATTACTCGAACCTTAGGATCATGCCTAACAGTTCGAACAGTTTTTAAACATCGCCATAATCCTCCATATTATGGCTCGATGTTATTTTTACTCGAACTTTACGATCACACCTAATGATTCGAGCAACTTACAAGCATTTCCATAACCCTCCATGTTATGGTTCGATGTTATTAATACCCAAACCTTAGGATCATACCTAATAGTTCAAGAAACTCACAAATAGGGCCATAATCCTCCAAAGGATGGCTCGATGTTCTCATGATTCGATCCCCGGGCTTAGATCCATGGGTCGAATCAAATACTAAGCATAACATTCAAGTTCATGGGTGAAACATCTCGACATCTGATAGACGCTTTGATTCAATAAGAGGTTAGATGTCATCCATGACCAATGGAAGAATAATCAAATCTACAAACAACTCTTACGATCACAAGAGCAAGAAGAAAAAGGATTCGAACACATAAAGCAAAAGCCCATTGTCATTCAGCAAGATGCCATTACAAGATAACAAAACAAACAAAAACCTACCCGACGACATTGGTGAAATAAAAGTTACGATTACATATTCAAATCACTACGAAAACAAACACAACTACATCCTCCCTAGCTCGACCCAACTCCATCCTCCCTGGAACAATCCACAATCTTCAATAATCTTTTCAAACCACCTACATCCATACCCTCATCCCACAGGGCAGATACTAGCGAATACTTGTATGTTGTCATCTCAGAAAAACGCTTAATAGTCTGACGTTGTGCATCTGGGTATGAATACAAGACATTCTTATCCTTCAGCTCTTCAGGGTACTTTTCCTTCATGTCCACATAAGCTTGATGGAGACCAAGTTGGATGGCGGACGTCTATAAGGTGGCATTCACGGCATGAAAATCGTTTGAATCTAATAAAGCACGAACAAAAAGAGGGATACCTTCCTTTATGACCCATCGCAGCTCCTCAGTCTTTTGGTCCACTCCCGCCTGGAAAGTTGTTGCTTTCTGTTCCATCAAGAGTTGTGAATCATTCAAGGTGGAAATTCGAGCATCCTTCTCCAACATCAAGAGTTTCGCCGCGGCTAACTCCTCGTGCAACAACTTGATACTAACATCCTTGCTCGAACAGGCGATCTCTAACTGCGAAACTTTCTCCGTGTATTGTGACTTCAATGAATGATACTACTGAGAGACACCATCGAGTTCTTTAATGGCAGAGGTGTGGTAGCTCATAGGATCATCTATTTTCAGTTGCAAATCCTGATTCAACTTTTTTAGCTCCTCCTGCTGACCAACAGATTGACTCAAATCCATCACCAGACTCTGGTTTCTCTCCGAAAAACCAGTTACTTCTTCCGTCAACTCCTTGGCTTCCTTCTCCGTCTGCTCATGAAGGATCCACAACTGCTTCAACCCTTCCAAGGCTTCATCGAAAACAACTTGGCGTTGGGCTAGCGGCTCTGAACGTGCATTTGTACGTAAGGACACTTCATTTAACAAATGCATTCCTTCCATCAAGCATAATCGAGCTTTATCCAATGCTTCTTCATCAGACGCAACCCCGTTTGAAAAGGGTTCTTGGTAACACTGGTCATAGCGAAAGGGCGCTGAAACTGGGGAAGTGAAGCAGCAAGAGTAATCAGTGTTGACATGGCGGCCTCTTTTCCAGTTATAGCAATAGCTGCACAATCAATAAGAAAGAGAATTGTAACTGGGATCTAAAGAACATAAAAAAAAAAAGCAAACGTCGACAAAGAAAGAAAAGGAAAATACGGCCTGATGCAGCGGCAGGATTCGGGATACTTGATTCCATGTCTACGGATTCGGTCCCCATAGGCTCTCCATTCTCAGTCATGGTATCGGAAAGAATGGGAATAGGAGTAACAACCGAAGAATCGGTGGTTGATGCAAGGAAACAACCAAATTCGGACCCAAATAGTTTTTGTTGGAACACAGCTGCAGCAGACAGACTTTTAGGATCTTCCTTCTCCAAAAGGGGGTTTTCAGGGATTTTATCCAGGAGGTCACCCGCAACGGTCTCCGATTCCGATTTACCCAAATGAGACACCTCTGCCTCGCTTTCCACATGCTTCATTTCGCTGTCCAGTTCGATTGGTTATTCGTGGAAGACAGTAGTAGCACGATCCTCGAAGGTACGCTCAGAACTTGTAACATCAGGGACCGGGGGATCAGATAGATCATTCAAGCTTCGGCTTCTCGATTCATGACCAGAATGTTTTCGTTTGGGAGGATACATTTTGATGAGTTGATCGTCTTGAACACTTTCAGAGCGCCTCTTTTAGATGAACCCTTTCGAGGTAGCCCTTGTAGACACCGTGGGAGGTTTGCCATAATCAAAGTCCAATTTCACACCTTTGGAACGAAGGTTAGGAGGAATAGATCTAGAACCCTCTGATTGAGAAACCTCTAGAGCAGAATCCATGTTGGATTCTGACCTAGTTGGAGAATCCAGAACCATCACCTCCTCTGTAACTAGGGTGGAGTTCGCATTACGCTTCTGATGAAGGCGGTCGAGAAGGGCTTTTTACCTAAACGATTCCAATAGGGAATCATGCCCGCCATACCCAACACCGCTTCGTCAGGGTCCTCCCATCGAACAAAATTGTCCGATAACTTTTCTGTTATCAACTATTCGTTGGGTGAGAGTTTAGAGACAGGGTCGGCAACCTTGTCAGCGGTCACACCATATGCCGTAGGACCGGAGAAAGCGGAGGCATGAACGAAGAAGAAATCTTCCTTCCAGTACTTGATGGAGGTTGGAAGACCATCATAAAGCTCCACCAAACCATGGCGAAGGGAGAAGGAAACCCAATCTCCATTGGACATCGGAGTATAGAAGTGGCGAAACAGATTGATAGACTGCGACACATCCAGGGAAACGCATAGCAGGGTAAAGCAAAGAACCTTGCGAAAACCATTAGAGGTGATTTGGGCAATATGCAGGCCATATTAATCCAAAACAGTTTCTAAGAAATCGAAAGCATGAAGATGAAGTCCGGATTTAAAGAATACCCGATAAACCCCCACGAATCCTTCAGGAGCATCAGTAATGGCATCATTAGCCTCCGACAAGCGAGGATAGAACTTGAGATCATTATTAAACTTCCGAATGAGCATTACCATGGTTCGAACGGTCAATTTGGATTTCACTGTCGCAATATGAGAAATCACAGTGCTCGCCATGATTCGGAAAAGTAGAAGAAAGTGGGAGAAAAAAGTCGAAAGAAGGAGGAAACTGACTCTAACTGAAATAGCGAATGGTGAAATGAACAATTCAATACCAAATTATTTATAATAAGAACGAATATTAACGGATAGACAACGTGTCCGACAGATATTGTACCCTTATTAAAAAAGGCAGGTGAAAAGACGGTTATAGGGATCATTATTAGGGGTAGCATAACCGTCAGCACGTCATATCAGAATTAATTCAGAAATTCTTCGCCTATATCCGATTGTAACGGAGAAAATGTCGTTTCTTCCAAAGTTTGCATCCCTACTCCATCGATTACGTAGAGATATAAACAGGAGGGACTTAATAGGATATAGCCCAGGAATGCATATATCATTTCTAAACATATCAAACCAGCATGTTGGAAAGTCACTCGAAGTTACCCGTACCGCTTGTCTCGAAGTTGATTGTATGTATACCGAACTGGCATGACAACTTAAAAGGAAAAGAAAGAGCGCAGAGAAGGTACAATATGACGACAAAACAGTAGCGACAGTACCTCGAAACTCTGAGAATACAACCTGTACGAGGATACACAGCTGGTGGATCTTGGAACTGCCACAACACAGCTGTGCAACGATATATACAATACCAATAGTCGTACCTTCGAGCATAATGCCATAAATGCGATAGGATGGCATGTCAGAGTAGATATGGGAAGAACTCGCTACTTTTTCCCATGCCACTATAAATAGACAACCCGACTCGTCAATAAGGCAAGTGGATAGAATCACTCTCAAATCTCTTGTATAACCACCGATTTCAAATCCTCTCACTAACTTAACCGTCAGAAAGTCGTCCAGGATACCCTCCTGGTCGACTTTCTTACGGTTTGTTTGTAGTCTCCATGTCAATCTATTAGTCTGGGAAGAACCAACTCTCAAGTAAAAGACGGAAGACGGACCTGAGGGTGCATCACTACCCATTATAATGATATCATCGACATAAATGAGTAGATAGACAACATCTTTGTTATTTTGAAAAAAAAAGAAAAAATATGCATCAGAGTGGGAATACTTGAAACTAAAATTCAGCAAAAAGTGGTGCAACTCATGATACCAGGTACGAGGTGCCTTCTTGAGACCATAGATTGCTTTCTTAAGTTTGCACACATATGATGGATAATCAGAATTTACAAAATCAGGTGGCTGAGTCATAAAATCATTTTCAAAAATCTTTCCCTGGAGATACACATTATTGACATCTAATTGCGTAGAGACCACCCATAATGCATAGCAATACTGAGAACAAGTCTCGTTGTGGTCGGATTCACCACCAGACTGAATGTCTCTTAGTAATCCATGTCGGGTCTTTGTTGAAATCCCTTTGCGACAAGTCGGACTTTGTACCTGTCAATAGAACCATCAGATTTTCATTAAATACAATAAATTCATTTACAACCAACCAAGTTAGAAATATCACTGGTAGGAACTAGTTCCCATGTTCCATTTTTCATAAGTGAATCATATTCATTAGACATTGCTTGACGCTAACTTGGATCTTTGAGAGCACTTACGATTATGGTAGGTTCTGTTGGTTGAGAAATTGTTTTTATGGTATCAAGATTAAGCTTCTGGATTGATTTGGTTATATTGTTCTTAGAATGTGTATTCATATGATGTTGTGGAGGGGTGGTGGTTTGATAACTTATTCTTCTGATAGATTTACATCAGGTGGTTGTGAACATAATGGTGGCGATTGAGTTATTGAGGGTGCGTTGTCTTCGACCGAAGGTGTCTCTTGAGAGGTTGTTGTTGATGGAGTGTTTGGCGCTTCTTGGGATGGTGGAGGGGTGGAAATTATACTGATACATGGAATCCAAGTATCTATGTTTGTAGAGGTTGAACGGGTAAGAGAGAAACGTAGTGATGCATATAAAAAGACAGATTCAACGAAATGAACATGGAGAGAGACATATAACCTACTTTTAGATGGTTCAAAACAGATATATGCACTTTGAAAGAGAGTGTACCCGAGGAAAATGCATGGTTGGGATCGTAGCATGAGCTTGTGAGAAGAGTATGATTGTAACCAGGGGTAGCACAAACATCCAAACACCTTTAATTTAGAATACTTAGGGTTATTTTGGAAAATCAATTGGTAAGGTGAGGGCATGTTTAAAGTGGAGGTTGGTAGTCTGTTTGTTTATTAGATAAACAACAAAATCTAAAGCATGGGGCCATAAGGTTTTTGGAATAGAAGCATGAGAGAGTAAGGCGAGACATGTTTTAACAATTTGGTGATGTCTTCGCTCCGAGTAGCCATTATGTTTAGGAGTGTGTGTCAGAGTAGTATGATGGGAAATTTCATTAAGAGAAATATATTCTTTAAATCCCATAAATTCACCCCCATTATCATAATATAGTGTAATGATTTTCAGCGAGAAATAACTTTCAACGATATCCTTATAGCGTATAAAGACTTCGTAAACATCAGATTTCTGTTTAATGGGTTAGAACCATATATACTTTGAAAATGGTCAACAAAAATCTCATAATACTTAAAACCATCTTGCGACACAACATGAGAAGTCCATACGTCAGAAAACATTATTTCAAGAGGTCTGGTAGAGGTAAGTGATGAACTTGAGAAAGGAAGTTTATGACTTTTATTGCTTGAACAAGCATTACACAAAAATTCTTATGACAGAGTAGAAGAAAAATCTAAGTGAAAATGAGAAATAAGATGCTTTAAAATAGAAATATGTTGGTGTCCTAAACGGTGATGCCAATTTGATGATGTAGTTTTGACTTGAGAGAAGTCAAGAACCGGAGAAGCTTTAGGATTAATAGTTGGCTACTTATACACTCCACCTTTAGCATTTCCTGTCAAGCGAATTTTCCTAGTGAGAAGATCCTTCACATGAAAAGAGAAATGTAAGAACTGAACCAAAGCATTGTCAGTGTTTGTAAGATGGAGATTAAGTTATTTTTCATCATTGGTACACATAGAACATCCTCCAAAGAAAAGTTACTAGTTGATGATGGTAAGAAAGTTGAACCAATATAATATATGGATAAACCTTTACTGTAAGAACCTGAAATTTAGAGTAAGTTGAAAATTAGTCCAATGTTGACTAAAAGGGCAATTTGGTCATTATTAGGAAAGAGATGAGAAAAAGAAGTTATGACTTCATGAAAATGGCCAAGCTACATTTAAGTCGGTAAGATGATGTTAGATGAGTAAGATTAAGAGAAAGAATGCATGAGAAGGTGCATTTTGGCCAAAAGGGTAAAACGGGAATTTTTATGCTTTCTAGGTCAAATTGTGAATTAATAGATTAAGACCCATATTAATTAAATGAGAAGCGGATTAACTGATGTGTAGAGTATGTTCCCACCTTCGTGTAGATATAAATAAGATCGAAAATGGGTTAGTAGTGAAGGGATATGAGGGATTGAACATTTAAGAAAAATTATCCCAAGAGTGGAATGGAATCAGCCAAGGGCAACTGTCAATCCGGAATAGTAGCGCTGTGGGCTAAGTGTCACGACGCGGTGAGTGTTCTACGTAAGAAAGAAAGGGTAGCGTACTTTCCCCGCGGTGAGGCATATGGGTGCCATGGCGTCGTGGCCAAAGTAGGTTGATAGTGGGTATAGAGTACCACAACGTGGCAACCATTTATACATTCAATGACCGAGGTCAAAGGGTTGCCACAGTGTGGAGAACATGGCCAGGTCCTTCCCCTTAGAACTGGAAGTACCTGAAACATAAACTGAAAACTTTAAGAACAAAGCTAAGTGAGTTCCCCCAAAATACCACATACTAAACAATCATACATCCAAGGATATTTGGGTGCTTGCCTACCCCTTCGGTCTATCTCAATCGGATACTATCAAGCATATATGGGTGCTTTCAATCCCCTTCAGTCTATTTCAACCTGATACTATCAAGCATATATGGGTTCTTGTAATCCCCTTCGATCTATTTTAACCGGATACCGGGTCTATTTCACCCCTACTACTATCACATAATATTATAACAGGAATCACAGAGTCAATAAGCAAATACATGCATAACTGATACTTGTCACAAAGACAATCTTCATACTACTGTTGGATTAGTGTCTAAGGCTATAACTATATTTGGTAAGTACTTGACCCGGTTATGCATGGTCCTTTTGGGTTGCCTTCACCATAGCAACTTGACAGGATGATTTGTTAAGAGAGAAGAAATATTATTAATATATTATGAGAATAATATATTGAGGAAATAATAATATTATTTGATTAATACAAGTCATATATTAATTGAGAATTAATTTGGTGACTTAAAGAGGTTAATTGAATAAAGGGGCATAAACTGTCAAATGTGTGCTAGTTGTATTTTGGGCTATGTATCCTTATGGATATTAGGGTGAACGAAATTTAGGGGCTTGGGAACCTTAATTTCGTCCAAGCCTATAATCTAGAAGGATCTTGGATTGCTTAGGGCCTAAGTCATTCAATTAGGGTTAAAGGAGAAACCCTAATAGCTCATAGTATAAATAGGACCCTTGGGATGGAGAAATTGAGACTCTTGCAAGCCAAGGAACCCTAGGGCCGATTTCTATCCCTCCTCCCTCTCTCTCAAGATCATCTTCTTGCTAATTGGTGTTTGTAAGCCATTAGAGGAGTGACAATTGTGACTCTAAGCTCCAAGAAGAAGAAGTATCAAGCAAGTAATTCAAGGTATTCTTTTAGATCTGATTTCATATGATTAGATTCAATATATTACATTAGATCTAGTATTGCAAGTCTTGGATTCAATGCATGTTCAATTAGAGAAACCTAGATCCAAGCAATTAGGGTTTGCATGTGCACATAGGAAAGTTCTTATGGCTCAAACCCATCAGTGGTATCAGAGCTTTGATTGATTTCTATTGAATTGATGCATTGGTTGATTGCTTGTTGCTTACAAAATTCGATTTTTGTGATTCTGACTGCTGTACTCGGCGAGTTCCCCTGTGGACTCGGCGAGTAGCTCCAACTCGACGAGTCCATAGAGGTACTCGGCGAGTTCGAGCGTCAGAAGGAGGAAGTTTCGGGATTTCTTGCTGTTTTACTTGAGGATACTTGCCTTAACTGTTTTGGGTCATTAAAATCCGATTTTAATCATATATATGAGTATATTCTTGACCTAACAAAAGATAATTGCCAATTAGTTGAATAATAATTTCCTTATATGATAATTGTTGATTATTTGAATTGAATTGGTAAATTGTTTTGCAAGTAATGTTAAGTAAGATCAAATTGAGATAATCTAATTTGTTGATTTATATTATTTGCTATTTGATCCTTATGTTTTGAAAAGTTAAAAAAACTTGTCCTCAAGTTTTGAAATTTATATTTTGTGATTAAATGTTTAATTTGAATAATTTAAATTTCAAATCCCTAGAATTTTACAAGTTTAAAATTCAACCCTATACTATTATATTATTACAAGCTTAATATATATATATATATATATATATATATATATATATATATATATATGTATAATTTAAAATGCTAGTCTTACCGTTAGTAGGCCTCATTCACGAAGCCAGTCTATAAGGTGGGTATAAGGTTGCTGCCTATAAAATGGCGCTTAATGGGAGTACATTCACACCCACCGCTTGCTTGACTGGTGGAGGGTCGTTAGCCGAACGGGTAGGATAGGGCAAACCTCCTCTCATTAATAAGTATAATGAATCTATATGAAGTAACTAAACATGTTTTATAAAATTCCCAATCTTAGTTACTTTAGGAAAAGTGAATTGATGCAATCCCATGAAATTACACTTTGTACCCTCGCTAAGACATTAATGGAGCGCGTGTGGTTAACCGGCACATTAATTGGGTTCTAAGCAAAGGTGGCAAAGGGTGACTCATTGTTTGTTATAGTTCAATGGAGCGTGTGTGGTTAACCAGCACATTGAATAGGTAACTGTAACAGTGGGGGCACCTTGTACATTTGCATGGTTATTCACACCCACTTTGTGATCCTCGGCATCCCAGTCACAAACGAGAGGGGTATATCGAGATTTAAACATGTCATTGAAAGGTTCAATGAATCTCAATGAAATATAGGAATTCTCAATACATTTAAAACTTAAAGCTTATGTTTTTCATGGTGAAGAATTAGTGAATCGTCATTCACTTACCTCCAAATTATTTGCATGTTGGATTACGACATCCCTTTTCTAATGTGTAAATAATGTTGTTGGGTCCTAGCCCTAATTTTCTTTTTTGGGTGTTAATTAGGGACTTAATCTAATCAAACTTTGTTCTTTCTATTTGTAGATGTCTAACGCAAACAACGCAGCTGCTAGCTCATTTCCTCTAATGAGCCTTTGTCAAAAAGTGACATTCGATGGAACGAACTTTAGCGAATGGATAAGATACATTCGCACAATCGCGCGTTACGAGGACAAAGAGTATGTTCTCGATGAGAAGCTCGAAAAGATCAATCCAGAAACTGCTACCCCTGAAGAAATGGCTGTCTTTGAGAACCATGAGCGTGATGCAACGAAGGTCCATTGCATCATGATAGCCACAATGAACTCAGAATTACAAAAGTCCTATGAGGACATGTATCCTGATGAGATGCATCTAGACTTGATGGAGAGGTATCACCAAAGCGCGAGGCAAGAACGCTATGAGATCATAACGAATATGATTACTGCTAAAATGGGAAGTGGAGAGTCTCTTACTGTGCACTTGCAAAAGATGCAAAGGTATGTTGATCGTCTTCGCAAGTTGAATGTCAACTTTGGGGAAGATTTGGCTATCGACATTGTTCTTCACTCCTTGCCCTCATGCTACAACCAATTCAGGATGACCTACCACACGAACAAGGAAGAGGTCACCCTAAGCAAACTCCAAGGGCTCCTGAGGACTGCTGAGAGCAACTTCAAGCATAAGTCTGTTGCACCAACTCCCAATCCACCCGTTGCTCCTGTTTTGGCTATTGGACAGGGAAGGGGCAAGAAGAGGAAGGCTTTTTCAAAGAACCACCACAAAGGAAAGTCCCAAACTGGTTCCTCTTCTAGTGGGACCAAGGTTGATCCTGCTAAGCCCAACCCAAACCCGAAGGAGGCAGAGTGCCACCATTGCCACAAAATAGGGCATTGGAAGAGAAGCTGCCCGGAATATCTGCAAGCCATCAAGGATGGGAAGATCAAGCCATCCTTTGCAGGTATTTACACAATTAAATCTAATGATTCATCTCATGCTATTTCTTGGGTTCTTGATACAGGATGTGGTTACCACATTTGTTCTGATTTGCAGGGACTAGGAAGAAATAGGGATGTGGAGCTTGGAAGAATAAATCTGATCATGGGAAACAGAAGAACGTCGCCTGTCACCAAGATTAGAGTGTATTCTTTAGAGCTTAGAAATGGTTTGAATTTAGAATTAAATAATTGTTGCTACTCGCCAGATATGGCAAGAAACATCATTTCTTTTCATGGTTTATTTAGACAAGGATTTAGATATTCGTTTAATAATGAGAATGGTTCGATTTATGCTTATCTAAATGGTGTTTTATATTTTGAAGCAATGCCTTGTAATGGAATTTATGAAACTGTTATGGTTGTAGATAACCTAGGAAATGATGTATTGTGTATGGATTCTTCCAATGGTATGGATAAAGCATCCTTGTGGCATTGTCGTCTTGGACATGTCAACAAGAAGCGCATAGCCCAACTCCAAAAGGATGGAGTGTTGGAGTCGTTCGACCTTAGGGAAGATGACACGTGCGAATCTTGTTTACTTGGAAAGATGACCAAGTCACCCTTCACTGGCACTTGTGCGAGGGTTGAGGGTTTATTGGATCTCATACATACAGATGTATGTGGACCCTTTAGATCCACCACAAGGGACGCAAATCGCTTCTATGTGACTTTCACAGATGATTATAGCAGATATGGGTATATCTTCTTAATCAAGCACAAGTCAGAAACTTTTGAAAAGTTCAAAGAGTTTAAACAAGAAGTGGAGAATCAATTGGGCAGGAAAATCAAGATGCTTCGATCTGATCGAGGTGGAGAGTACCTAAGTCTTGAATTCCACGACTACCTCAAGGAATGTGGAATAGTTTCACAATTGACGCCACCTAGGACACCACAATTGAATGGTGTAGCTGAGAGGCGTAATCGAACCTTACTAGACATGGTTCGTTCCATGATGAGTCGTGCTTCACTACCTATCTCATTCTGGGGGTATGCCTTAGAGACTGCCGCCCATATCCTTAATTTAGTACCCACAAAGAAGGTTGCCAAAACACCTCACGAGATGTGGACAGGGAAAGCTCCCTCGTTGGCACACATCAAGGTTTCGGGCTGTGAAGTTTTCGTAAGACGAGAAACTCACGACAAGCTCGAACCTCGTAGTGAGCGATGTATATTCATCGGCTACCCACAAAAATCCTTTGGATATCTCTTCTATAGGCCGAGTGACAATGTTGTCTTCGTTGCGAGGAGAGGGGTTTTCCGAGAGCGAGAACTCATAAGCCAAGGAGACAGTGGGAGGCAAGTCGATCTTGAAGAAATTCAAGAGTCTAGCGATGAAGGAACCTCTAACACTGGCGCTCAACCCGAGGAGGAAACTCCAGTTGAACCAATTAACGAGTCCTTACCTCTTAGACGTTCCGAAAGAGTTAGAGTTCAACCCCAGTTTTATGGTTTTCATATTACCACCGAAGGGGACACGTATATTAGTGATGGTACACTAATAAATCTAGATGAACCTAATAGCTATAAGGAAGCCATGGCAGGCCTAGAGTCTGTAAAATGGAAAGAGGCGATGGACAGCGAGATTCAGTCCATGTATGACAACCAAGTTTGGAATTTGGTTGACAATGTACCAGGTCGTAAGACGGTCGGGTGCAAGTGGATCTTCAAGAAGAAGACCGACGTGGATGGGAACGTGCACACTTATAAGGCGCGATTGGTTGCGAAGGGTTTCACTCAGACTCCTGGAGTTGACTACGACGAAACCTTCTCACCAGTTGCGAAGATAAAGTCTATTAGGGTGATGCTAGCCATTGCTGCATTTCATGACTATGAAATATGGCAGATGGATGTAAAAACCGCTTTCCTTAATGGGAAGTTGGCTGAGGATGTTTACATGGCTCAGCCAGAGGGTTTTGTCGATCCAAAGCATCCCAATAGAGTGTGTAAGCTTGAGAAGTCTATTTATGGGCTTAAGCAAGCATCTCGCAGATGGAATCTTTGCTTCGATGAGAAAGTCAAAGAGTTTGGATTTGTACGAAGTGAAGATGAATCATGTGTATATGTCAAGGCCAGTGGGAGTATAGTTAGCTTTCTCGTTTTGTATGTCGATGACATACTGCTCATAGGAAACAACGTCCCGACTCTGCAGGAGGTTAAGTCCTGGCTCGGGAAGTGTTTCGCTATGAAGGACCTCGAAGAGGCTTCCTATATTTTAGGAATAAGGATAGTGAGAGAACGAAGTAAGAGACTAATAGGACTTAGTCAGTTGACTTACTTGGATAAGGTACTAAAACGTTTTAGTATGGAAAACTCGAAAAAGGGAGAACTACCGATACAGAGTAATGCCAAATTGAGTAAGACTCAAAGCCCGAGTACAGAAGCCGAGATAGCTGAGATGAGCCGAATACCCTATGCTTCCGCAGTTGGATCAATCATGTACGCTATGACTTGTACTCGCCCTGATGTGGCCTTTGCTTTGAGCATGGTCAGTAGATATCAAGGGAACCCAGGCAGAGCTCATTGGGTTGCGGTCAAGAATATACTTAAGTACCTTCGGAGGACCAAGGAATGGTTTTTAGTGCTCGGAGGGAGTGATGACTTAAAGGTGTGAGGGTATAGTGATGCCAGTTTTCAGACCGACAGGGACAACTACCGTTCGCAGTCGGGCTGGGTCTTTACCCTCAATGGAGGAGCAGTGACTTGGAAAAGTTCCAAGCAAGAAACAGTAGCTGATTCAACGTGCGAATCAGAGTACATTGCAGCGAGCGAAGCGTCAAAGGAGGCTGTGTGGTTGAAGAACTTCATTGGTGATCTTGGAGTTGTGCCTACCATAAAGGAGCCTATGGAAATTTTCTGTGATAATGAAGGAACGGTTGCCTTGACCAAGGAACCGAGGGATCATGGTAGATCTCGACATATCGACAGAAATTATCATTTTATTAGACATCGAGTAGAAGAAGGACACCTCGTAGTAAAGAGGGTATCGTCAGAGGATAACCCAGCAGATCCGCTTACGAAGGGACTTAGCAGGGTTAAGCATTTGCAGCACGCTAGGAGCATTGGGCTAAAGGACGATATTAGTTTAGATTAGATAGTTTGGAAACGTGTAATAGCTAAATGTAATTGACATTTGATGATTAAATAAAGGAGTATTATTTATAAGTAAATCTACTGTCTTATGTTAATTGTTTAACTATTGTTTCATTTTGCATGTTTTGACTTCCTGAGTAATTAATTATTTGATAATAATCGAATTATTCGAATAGTCCACAGTCGTTCATATGTTGGAAGTAGATATGAATGAAGACTGTCATGAATTGGTGTGTAGATTGTCTAAAGTGTATTAGACATAGCAAAGGTTTGCTACAACGTTCATGAGTGCTTATGAACTTGATTTGAGCATTGGAATAAACCCGCACTTGTTGGAATCACTTCATGGAATTTATCACGAGTGATCACAAGATGGTAATATCATATAGTCTTAAAACCTAGATATATGGTTTATTGTTTGTTAATTGGTTATGCATTGATAATACGCAAACGCATCAGTAACTTGATGTTATAAAACGTATTGTTGTGTGTAATTTGATTAGTGGATAATAAATGCATATAAGTCGAAGTTTATCTGTTCCTTTTATCCTAAGAGGGTAAAAGCGATATCAGGGCCCCTCGATGATTTGATTTGACTTATGTGCCGGGCCCGGTCAGAACTAAATTGATGTGTTCGATTAAGTTCTATGTCAAATGAATCTGAGATCGAGAAACAAAATTGCAGGACAATAAGTATGACCATGTTCCATGTAATTGTCCGCATGATATCTAGAACAGAGGATTATACGATCCCTTATCTAAAGGACAGGATACTGATAAGATCAGAGTTGACAGTGTCTTTGAGAGCTACGATTGCTAATCGGATTATATTTGCATATATAGTTACTAGACTTATCCAAGTGGGAGACTGTTGGATTAGTGTCTAAGGCTATAACTATATTTGGTAAGTACTTGACCCGGTTATGCATGGTCCTTTTGGGTTGGCTTCACCATAGCAACTTGACAGGATGATTTGTTAAGAGAGAAGAAATATTATTAATATATTATGAGAATAATATATTGAGGAAATAATAATATTATTTGATTAATATAAGTCATATATTAATTGAGAATTAATTTGGTGACTTAAAGAGGTTAATTGAATAAAGGGGCATAAACTGTCAAATGTGTGCTAGTTGTATTTTGGGCTATGTATCCTTATGGATATTAGGGTGAACGAAATTTAGGGGCTTGGGAACCTTAATTTCGTCCAAGCCTATAATCTAGAAGGATCTTGGATTGCTTAGGGCCTAAGTCATTCAATTAGGGTTAAAGGAGAAACCCTAATAGCTCATAGTATAAATAGGACCCTTGGGATGGAGAAATTGAGACTCTTGCAATCCAAGGAACCCTAGGGCCGATTTCTATCCCTCCTCCCTCTCTCTCAAGATAATCTTCTTGCTAATTGGTGTTTGTAAGCCATTAGAGGAGTGACAATTGTGACTCTAAGCTCCAAGAAGAAGAAGTATCAAGCAAGTAATTCAAGGTATTCTTTTAGATCTGATTTCATATGATTAGATTCAATATATTACATTAGATCTAGTATTGCAAGTCTTGGATTCAATGCATGTTCAATTAGAGAAACCTAGATCCAAGCAATTAGGGTTTGCATGTGCACATAGGAAAGTTCTTATGGCTCAAACCCATCAACTACATCATAAACTAATGGATCAACATTGGTGCCTTCGACCCACGGATACAATGAAGGAAAACTCACCTCAGAATGAAGGTATCAAATCGCACTCAGCGGACGACTCGCAAAATCCTCTCCCAAACGTACAAGCATAAAACCCTAATTAGAAATTAGGCCACATTCTAACCCGAAAGTCCAAACCCTAATTCTTGAATTAAGGAAAAAGGCCTTCTTTACCCTTGCCTCATTAGGCATATCTCCTTCCAAGGCCCATATCCATATAAAGTCCAAAAAGGGCATCTAAGCCCAACTACATGGCCTCTAAGGCCCAATATGGCCCAAGAACCCCCAACATGACCTTAACCCTAAAAATGACATGCTACAACAGGTGTGCCCGACGCCCAACCTAAACGAATCCAAAGCCCAACCAAAACACGAGCCCAAAAGTCTTGCAAGCCCACAGACGGCGTACACGCGGCATACATGCGCATACACGCAACGTATGCTGATGATCTGGAATTCGAGGCATTGGCTCAATACGTGCAGCGTACTGGCCAATCAGCCCATTTTCATTCCCAAGTCTTAATCCATTCAGCTTTAACATCTAAAACTTAGATCCAAGCTCATAATAGCGTCTTAGGCCATAAAGTTGCAAACTTTATGCTTTTGCATGCCTTTTTGGGCCTCAACTATGAATTAAGACCTCTAACTCACTTAGGAGGTCACTAAAACATGCATGGTTGAGTCTTAACCTCCAATATATGATTTTTATGACTCTATACACTTCCAAGAGTCCAAAAGGACAACTCAAATGGTCCGGAGTAGCTCATACTCCAATAAACCAAGTTATGGGACCAAAAGATGCTAAAATCTACCCTAAACCTAGATCTAAGCTTAGAATGATCAAGGTTCAGACTTTATACCTTCAATAGGCTAGAAATGGTGCACAAACTCTGGATCTACAATCTCTTTCTTCTCCTTTGCTTCTTCCCAAGCCTCCTTCTTCTTCAAAACCACCAAAGAACACCCAAACACTCAAGGTAAGCTCAAAATTTCACTCAAGAAGGCCAGGGTTCGAGATTGGCACTAAAAGGGCAATGGAGGCTCAAAAGGGTAATGGACTTGAGGGACTTAAGGTCTTTAAATAGGGTGAAAAACCTAAAAGTTAGGGTTTGCCCCTGGCTTGAGTATGCCCAGCGTACGTCGGGATCACCCCGATGGCGCGCATGCAAGGAGTACATCGTGCGTACCTAGTGTACGCTTAGCGTAGTCACAAACCCTTCATCGAGTTTTAATTGAATTGAAATAGATTAAATCATTAACTTCATACCTGGCGACTCTGGTGCTATAATTCTCCCCCACTTGAATCAGACTTAATCCTCGAAGTCTGCAGCCGGAAATAACTCTGGGTAATGCTCCCTCATCTTGTCCTTCGGCTCCCACATCCATCTTGAGCCCTTGCGGTGCTGCCACTGCATCTTAACCAACTAAACAACCTTGTTCTTCAAGGTTTTCGTCTTTTGGTCCAGGATCGCTACTGGTCTCTCAATGTAGTTCAGGCGGTCGTCGACCTGAATATCTTTCAATGGAACCACTGCAGAATCATCAGCCAAACATTTTCGCAGCTGAGAGACATGAAAAGTACTGTGAATCTGACTAAGTTCCTTCGAAAGATCCAAACGATAAGCTACCTTGAGTACCCAGTCTATAACCCGGAATGGACCGATATACCTGGGGCCCATATTGCCCCGCATCCTGAATTAAATGACACCTTTAGGAGAACCATATATCCAACTTGAAACTCTAGGTCTGATCGGTGTTTGTCAGCATAGCTATTCTGCCGACTCTGAGCTGTTTGAAGTCTGTTTCGAACCTGCTGAATCAACTTGGTGGTCTTGAGTACCACTTCGGTACTCCCCATGACTCGCAGGACCGACCTCACCCCAGCATATCGGGTCCTGCATTTCCTCTGGTAGAGCATCTCAAAAGGAGGTTGATCGATGTTGGCATGGTAGCTATTGTTATACGAAAATTCGCTAATGGAAGATACGTATCCCAGCTACCGCTGAAGTCCATAACACACGCCCACAACATATCCTCCCATGTCTGGATGGTCCGCTCGCTCTGACCATCTGTCTGCGGGTGAAAGGCCGTGTTGAAATGTAGGCGGGTACCCAACTCCTCGTGGGACCTCTTCAAAAACGTAGAAGTGAACCGGACATCCCTGTATGATACTACTAAAACAGGCACCCCATGTCGTGCCACAACCTCCCTGATATAAAAGTCAGCTAACTTCTCCGCAGAGATGCTCTCCTGAATCGGGATAAAGTGTGTGCTCTTGTTTAATTGATTCACGATGACCCAAATCAAATCCACACCGCGCGCTTTCCGAGGCAGCTTCGTAATGAAATCCATGGTAATCTATTCCCACTTCCAAACGGAAAAATGGTTACATCTTGCCATGAGGCCGCTGATGTTCGACCTTGACTTTCCTGCAAATCAAGCACCTCTCCACATACCAAGCAACGTCTCGCTTCATACAGGGCCACCAATAATCAGGACGAAGATCTCTATACATCTTCATCTCCCCGGGATGAATGGAGTATCTCAATTTGTGCGCCTCCTCCATCAAAACCTGACGCACACCTCCCCAATAAGGAATCCACACTCTCCGATGGAGAGTCAATAAACCCTGGCTATCGTAATCGAACGAAGCCACCTGAACCACTATGCACTCACTCTTTCGGTGCTTTTCCTTCATAGCCTTGACCTGAGCCTTCCGAATCTGCTCCAAGAGTGGAGTAATCACTGTCATCCTCATGTAGATATCCCTGATCGGAGTTGTGACCACCTTGCGGCAGAGAGCATCGAGTACCACATTGGCCTTCCCCGGATGGTAAAGCATTTTACAATCATAATCCTTCACCACATCCAACCACCGACGCTGCCTCATATTCAGATTCAGCTGATCCATCAAGTACCTCAGACTCTTGTGATTCGTGTAAATAGTACAGCAAACCCATAGAGGTAATGTCGCCAAATCTTGAGGGCGAAAACCACAGCCCCCAGCTCCAAATCATGCGTCGGGTAATTCGCCTCATGGGGCTTCAATTGCCTCGAAGCGTAAGCAATAACACTACCCCTCTGCATTAAAACCGTACCCAATCCCATGATAGACGCGTCACAATAAACCACGAAATCCTCAACACCCTCCGATGGGGTTAGAATCGGTGCCTCGCACAATCTCTGCCTCAGGGTCTCAAGCGTTGCCTGCTGCCCAGGCCCCCAGCGAAAAATGACAGTCTTCTTCGTTAGTCGTGTCAGGGGAACCCCTATCTTGGAGAAGTCTTGAATGAATCTCTGGTAATAACCTGCCAACCAAAGGAAACTTCGAATCTCAGATGGAGACCTCAGAACCTCCCACCTCATCATGGCCTCAACCTTGGCCGGATTGACTAGAATACCATTATGGTTGACAAGGTGCCCCAGAAATTGCACCTCGCACAACCAGAACTCACACTTGGAGAACTTCGCATACAATCTTTCCCTCCTCAGGGTCTCCAACACCTCCCTCAAGTGCTCCTCATGCAGCTCCTGGGTCTTGGAATAAACCAGGATGTCATCAATGAATACAATCACAGACCGATCCAACATCGGTCGGCACACGCGGTTCATGAGGTCCATGAACGAGGTTGGAGCATTGGTGAGCCCAAAGGGAAACACCACGAACTCGTAATAACCATAACGAGTTTGCAAGGCTGTCTTTTGCACATCTCCCTCTCTGAACCTCATCTGATGATATCCTGAATGAAGATCAATCTTAGAAAACCAAGATGCACCCTGAAGCTGGTCAAACAAATCATCAATCCTCGGGAGTGGATAACGGTTCCTTGTTGTTAGCTTATTCAGCTCCCTCTAGTCAATACACATCCGATGCAACTCATCCTTCTTCTTCACAAACAGGATCGGCGCACCCGAAGGCGAACTACTCGGTCGGATGAACCCTTTGTCTAACAGCTCCTGCAGTTGTGTAGACAACTCTTGCATCTCTGGTGGAGCTAAACAATATGGTGCCTTGGCTCTCGGAGTCGCACCATGAACGAAGTCAATCTGGAACTCCACCTACCTCTCTGGAGGCACTCCAGGTAAATCCTCCGGAAACACATCCGAGTACTCTCTCACAATTGGCACATCATCAACCGACGCCTTACCCTTCTTCCAGGTATCCATAACATAGGCGACGAAATCATAACAACCCTATTGAAGATAGCGGTTGGCCCTAGCGGATGAGCATAGGACCGGCCTGCGCTGAGCGCCCTCTCCATGGACCACCAAATCTCCCCCACTTGGGGTCCGAACACGCACCATCTGATGTTCACAATCAATCACCGCCCCATTAGGGCTCAGCCAATCTATCCCCGCTATAACCTTGTTCCAGCGCAAAGCAATGGGAACCAAGTCGACCGGATACTGCTCGCTAAACATCTCTAGAACACAATCCCGATGAACCCTCGATACCTGGACATATCGATCATCCGCAATATAAACCTCTAATGGATGATCCAACTCACTCGGAGCTCCAACAAATCTCTTACTGAGTGCAAGAGACAGGAAAGATTGGGTAGCCCTCGAATCAAATAAAATTAAAGCAGAAATGCCGTTCACAGGGAACGATCCTAAAACAAAACACACAAATATAAGCAGATAAATCAACATAAATAAAGAGTTAAGGAGAAGAGACATACCCGTCACCACATCTGGTGCAGCACGCGCCTCCTCGACACTCAGCTGAAAAGCCCTGCTCCTCACAACAGGCACATCCGCCTTGCCCTGGCGGCCATCAGTAATCTGCAAGGTCACTGGAGCAGGTGCTACTATTGGTCCCCCTGATGCTACACTCGGGCAGTTGGCCTTCTTGTGGCCCCTTTGATTTTAATGAAATCAAATCAGATCTGATGTCTGGGTGGTGGTGATAACAGCAGTACAATCCTTGCTAAAGTGCCCTGTCTTGCCACACTTGTATCAGCTCGAACCACCCGCTCTGCAAACCCCATCATGCGACCTGCCGCATTTGCCATATTGGCTCTGGCCCTACTGGCCCTTCGACCTAGAGTCGAAACCCTTGGGTTTCTTTGTTGAAAGCCCAACCGTCTGCCCAGGCTCCACCTTCCTCTTCCCTATGTGCTCCAAATCAATCTCTCGCTCCTGCGCCCTGGATATCATGTCATCCAGAGTCGGGCAGGCAAAAAAACTAATGAACTCCCTGATGTCAAATCTCAGCATGTCATGATATCGAGTCTTCCTCCTCTCCTCATCAGCTGCATATTGGGGTACCAACAATTCCCTCTCTCTGAACTTGGCGGCGATCTCCGCCACAGTATCAGTCGTCTGTCTCATGTCAAGAAACTCACTAGCTAACTACTGCACCTTAACAGTCGGTGAAAACTCTGCTCGAAACCGGGTCATAAAATATGGTCAGGTCATGTCCTCAATGGTTGGGGCTCCCAAAGCATAGCCAACCTCCTCCCACCAATCTCTGGCTCGCTCCCTCAAACATATTTTAGCGAACCTGACCTTCGACCCCTCGGGACAGAAACTCGTCATCTGAGCATACTCAATGTCAGTTATCCACCACCTAGCTGCAATGGGGTCCTTCACCCTAAAGAAATTTGGTGCCCTACATCCCCTGAAATCATTGAAGGAGAGTGTGCGGGCCCCTGACTGGCTAGCGGTCAGATCGGCCCTGAAGATCCAAAGGCGATCCTCCATCAGCTCGATGATACCCTCCTTGATCGACCCAAACATCACTGGGGTTGCATCAAGGATGCCTCTAGTAACCTCAGATGCAATGAACTCGTGCAGCCTCTCATCAATCGGTTTGGTGCTCGTGCCCGATCCAGGTCCAGATCCTGAACCCCCTGCTCTATGACGTATCACCACCATACTGAAACATAAACACATACACGCTTAGCAAACACACGAGAAGGTTCACACTCTCGAGTTCCCTTAGATTCATCGTGGTCTTCCTGGTCTCGGGTATAAATCTTGTGTTTTCAGTAGTACGGTCCCAATACTACCTTCCACACCTATTTATACCCTCCTTAAGGACTACCCCGACTCCTCCAAGTCACTCTTCCCAACTGATACATTCCTCAACTATAAGGCGCCCTACACACCAAAGCATCTCACAGAGATTTCCTAAGACTCCCTTCCTCAACCCTCTCCGCTATCAGCTGTAGAAGGAACTTCCACAAATACTACCTAACTAATGCATGAACATAATTACATACTACTAGTACTAGATAATTCTTCAACTGACAGGTCCCACACTACAACGGTTAGACTCAAACAAGAGCTGTGAAATAGAGTTAAATCTATCCTTCTAAAATTATCCAATCACCATAATATATAATCCAACATGTTCATCCATTAATTAGCTAGTATGAAAATAATTTCCTAAAGCACAAAGCATGCAGCATTCGAGCATCAGGTAATTCAACTCAAAACATACCCTATACAGGCCATCCTAACAAGTAACTGATCTGACACTAGCATACGAATCTATAAGCTAAACAAATAGGCACGTAAAGGTATCTCTCCTAGCATTCTATCATGCAATCCTGAACAGATCCTTAGCCCCTAATGTAGCATGCAATTCTCATATCATAGCATAAAACATATAACATGTATGGGTATTTTGGGAAGACTTACTTGAGCTCGGCTGATTGCACGCATCACACCCTTTGTATTTTATTAAAAATCCTTAGATTAAAATGTTTCTTTTTATGGAAAACCTACCAAACCCTCGATTTGAGTCCATGCACACCCGAGAGTATGCCCGAATCCCTCAAACCAGGGCTCTTATACCAACTTGTAACAACCCAAAAATACAGATAAAAATTTTGTTTTTAAATTCATTCAAATCAAACGATCCTAATATCAAAATAGTCAAAAGGGTATCATAGTAAAATTTTATCAAAGTACAAATTCCCAAAATCTCTAAATGCGGAAACCATAGGGTGATGCGGTGCGATCAAGTCGAGTCCTTCCCTTTTCGAACAGGAAGTACCTGAAACATAAACTGAAAACTGTAAGCATAAAGCTTAGTAAGTTCCCCCAAAATACCACATACTAAACAAACATGCAGCCAAGCATATATGGGTGCTTGCTTACCCCTTCGGTCTATCTCAACCGGATACTATCAAGCATATCTGGGTACTTGCAATCCCCTTCGGTCTATTTCAACCAGATACTGTTAAGCATATATGGGTTCTTGCAATCCCCTTCGGTCTATTTCAACTGGATACCGAGTCTATTTCACCCCTACTAGTACCATATAATATCATAACAGGAATCACAGAGTCATCAAGCAAATAGAGGCATAACAGACACTTGTCACAAAGACAATCTTCACACTACATCATAAACTAGTGGGCCGACATTGGTGCCTTCGAACCACGGATACAGTGAAGGAAAACTCACCTCAAACTGAATGTATTAGATCGCACTCAGTGGACGACTCGCAAAATCCTCTCCCTAATGCACAAGCATAAAACCCTAATTAGAAATTAGGCCACATTCTAACCCGAAAGTCCAAACCCTAATTCTTAAATTAAGGAAAAAGGCCTTCTTTACCCTTGCCTCATTAGGCTTATCTCCTTCCAAGGCCCATATCCATATAAAGTCCAAAAAGGGCATCCAAGCCCAACTACAAAGCCTTTAAGGCCCACTATGGCCCAAGAACCCCCAACATGGCCTTAACCCCAAAAATGACCTACTACAATAGGTGGGACCGAGGCCCAACCTAAACAAGTCCAAAGCCCAACCAAAACACAAGCCCAAAAGTCTTACATTCCTACAGACATCGTATACACGGTGTACATGGATCGTACGCTGATGATCAAGAAGTCGGGGCACTGGCTCAGTACGCGCAGCGTACTCTAGAGTACGCCCAACGTATTGGCCAGTCAGCCCATTTTCGTTCCCAAGTCTTAATCCATTCAACTTTAATGTCCAAAACTTAGATTCAAGCTCATAATAGAGTCTTAATCAATAAAGTTGCAAACTTTATGCTTTTGCATGCCATGTTGGGGATTAAACTATGAATTAACCCCTCTAACTCCCTTAGGAGGTCACTAACACATGCATGGTTGAGTCTTAACATGGAAGATACGATTTTTATGATTCCATACACTTCCAAGATTCCAAAAGGATAACTCAAATGGCATGGAGTAGCTCATACTCCAAGAAACCAAGTTATGGGACCAAAAGATGCTAAAATCTACCCTAAACCTAGATCTAAGCTTAGAATGATCAACGTTCAGACTTTATACCTTTAATAGGCTAGAAATGGCGCACAAACTATGGATCTACAAGCTCCGTCTGCTCCTTTGCTTCTTCCCAAACTTCCTTCTTCTTCAAAACCAACAAAGAACACCCAAACACTTAAGGTAAGCTAAAAAATGCACTCAAGAAGGCTAGGGTTCGAGATTGGTACTAAAAGGGCAATAGAGGTTGAAAGGGTAATGGACTTAAGGGACTTAACGTATTTAAAATGGGTGCAAACCCTAAAATTTAGGGTTTTCCCCTGGCTTGAGTATGTCCAATGTACGCATGGGTACGTCCAGTGTACGGCGGGATCACCCTGATGGCGCGCATGCAATGAGTATGCCATACGTACCTAGTGTACGCCCAACATACTCACAAACCCCCATCACCTTTTAATTGAACTGAAACAGATTAAATCATTAACTTCATACCTGGCGACTCGGGTGCTACATGAAGGGTCTTGAGGAATAAAGTAGCAAACTTTATTTATCAAGACCACTGGAAGGAACAGATCTGAGCTTTGGTGCTCTTGAATTTGGAGGAAAGATGACTTAATTATTTAAGTTGTCCATACCAGTCCCTACGGTGTGGCTTACGTTGCCACGACATGGCGACTGGGTCGAGGCCCGTTTGATTTGTCAACTAGTAGCCACGACGTGGCGAAGGATGGCCACGCCTTGGCGACTAACTAGAGTTGACTTTGACTTTGACCGTTGACCGTTGACATTGACCAAGTTTTACTTAGGGGTATTTTTGGTATTTTGAGTTGTAGTTTGAGTTTAGGTCATTGTTTGTTGTTTAGGTGACCTATAGAGTTGGCATTTGGAGCAACGTTCTTTTCTATATTTTCAGACTGTGAGGTGATTTTTCCTCACTATACTTGTGGGTCGAATACACCAATGCTAGCACACTAGGTTATGTATCCTGGTATATAGGATGTTGTTATGTTATAGTGATATGTTAGATCTGTATGATGATCAGTTTGCTGGTAGCCACGACATGTTTATCCGTTGCATATGTCGACAAAGTATGATTATTAGTTTCCTATGTTATAGTGATATATTTATCTGTTGCATATTTCGACAAAGTACGGTTTGGGTTGAGGTTGTACTACTTTGTGCTATCAGCCAACAATCTCGGTGGCAATCCAATTGGGAGATTTTGGGCCAGTGTCAATCCAATCAGGAGATTGTGGGCTAGATTGGCAATCCAACCGGGAGGTTGTGGGCCAGTGGCAATCCAATTGTGAGATTGTGGGCCAGAGTGGCAATCCAACCTGGAGGTTGTGGGTCAGGATAATCCAGTCGGGAGATTGTGGACCCAAAATGCATTATGTATATTGTTTGATTGTGTGTGGTACTTTGGGGTACTCACTAAGCCTTGGCTTACAATTTAAGTGTTATGTTTCACGTACTTCTAATGATCAGGGTAAGGCAAAGGCTTGATCATGCACATCCTTCAGATTTTATGAGATTTGTTCTTGTGATACTCTGATTCATGATTTTGACATTTTGGAAATTATGTTTTGTAAAAATTTATGGTTTTTTATTGGTTTTGGAAAAATGAAAATTTTACCTTGATTTTGGGAAGTTACAAGTTGGTATCAGAGCCCTGGTTTGAGCGAATTGGATAAGCACCCGTGTGAATCCAGACTCACACTAAGGATCTGTAAGGTTATCAAAATTAATTTTCAAATTATTTCACAAAAATTGTTTCCAAAAGTAATCAAGGAAGGATGAGATGTGTACGATTAGTCGGAGCAAGAAAGTATACCCCATGTTACCCACACTATTATTTTTTATAATGTTTATGATAGAACTGGATGCTAGTGGTTGGCTAAGGATCCTCAGGAATTGCATGATATAATTTCCTGATGTATGATGCCTGATAGCCTAGGAGGACTTCTTGTATGTTAGATGAAATTGGCATCATTACTATAGTTTCTTAGTGTGTGCATCATAGTGTACATAACTAAGATTCTATAGCCTGTGAATGTTTGGTTTAGCCTTATTTCCTATTCCTTGTTTGGTTGTGGGCTTAGGGTAGAATCAAGTATTCGATTGTCTATGGAGTCCATCGTTATGTATGATTAGCATACACGAGTGGCTGCAGGGTTGGTGGAAGTTTCATGAGTGAGTATGGGTGTAGTAGGCTAGTTGAGGAATGATTAACCATTATCGAGAGAGTGAGTATAGGATGCATGCGTATCCTAGTTGTGGGTTTGTTTTCAGGTAGTTTGTGATGATCCATTGAGACAAATACAGGTAGGTATGGAAGGTAATATAGGCTCATACTACTGGAAGCACATGATCCGTAAGTGTAACAAGGAAGTCACAAACCCTAAGGGTTTTGTCTATTTGTGATGGTCATTACAGTATGGATTATGGAATTTATGATATATATATATATATATATATATATATTTTTTGGTTCATTTTCAGTATGGTGTTCATGAGACAATGTAGTTATAGATCTGAAGCGGGTGGCCAGGATAGGCCAGGGTTCACTGATGATCCGATACGGGAGTTGATTTCCACTGAGGTGGAAACTACTGTCTGGAGTTCTATTCCAGGGTTGTTTGGGTCTATCAAGACTGCGATGATTGAGCTGTTTGGCGATCACTATGCTGCCCTCACTGAGACTGCTACTGATGTAGCCACCACAACTGTTGTTGTTGCGGGAGGCCGATGAGGAGGCTCATTCTAGTTCCAGGACTTTACCAAAACGAAACCCTAAGATTTCGACGGGGTCAAGGACCCGATTGTGGCTATGAGATGGATTTTGGATGTGGAGGGCTATTTCTTCTCCTGCTCCTATCCATAGGAATGGAAGGTCAGGTGTGCCTTGAACCTCATTCGACTGGGCGCGAAGGATTGGTGGAACCTAGTGACCGGTTCCTATACTACCGAGCAGAGGACTGTTGTTTACTTGGGAGCAGTTCACAGAGATGTTTCGCACGAGGTATGTTCCCTTGGTGGAGAGGGGGAGATTGGCTTAGGATTACCTATATTTGAGACAGACAACGGAGAAGGTTATTGTGATCACCAACATGTTCACCGAGAGGGCTCCATTTTGTCCCGAGTTTGCTGCTTTGGAGCAGGCTCAGATGACGCGATACTTGAGCATGCACAAGACTGATATTTGATATTTTGTATCTACCCAACATTACAGTACCCTCTCATACCTTCAGGATGTTGCCCGGAGACGGGATATTGAGATTGCGACACAGACAAGGGAGCAGAGGCGGGCTCCCGTTCTTTTGCAACATGTAGCCAAGCGGTTCAAGCTTGCTGACACATGATCTGGGGACAAAGGGGATGCACCTATGGCAAGTGTGAGAGAGCTCATCAGGGGATGTATCGATCATCGACAACATGCTACAATAGTGGCAGGGAGGGACACTTTGCAAAGGACTGCTGCCAGCAGGCTCCGCCACTGAGGACCATGATTTGTTATCATTGTGAGCAGGTGGACCATGTGAAGGCCCATCTTCCCTTTCTTGCTACCAGGCCCGTGCAGGCACCAACTACTTCTACCCTTCTAATCACAGATGGATGACATAGTAAGGCGGAGACCCCAAGGGCTTGAGGTTGTGCTTTCCAGCTCACAGCAGAGGAGGCCAAGGCGGCGTCAGACATCGTTACTGGTATGTTTTTATTTATTATTCTGTCAAAATTATTTGACGGTATGCTTATGTTCATGATTCTGCTAGGTACATTCTTAGTGAATTCCTTGCCTGATCTTGTGCTTTTTTACTCGAGTGCGAGTCGTTCCTTTGTGTCTCGGTCCTTCAATATGATTTTTGGTATGACTCTCGGAGAGTTAGAGTGTCCGTTACAGGTTTCCATCATCAACAAGCATTGGGTTTCTTCATCGATCATTTTTCGGGATTTTACCTTAGAGATTTTCAGAGTGTCTTACTAGATCGATGTGATCCCTATCCCTATGGGGGATGTATGTGTAATAGTAGGTATGAACTGGTTGAGCAGGTTCAGTGCCTTAATAGATTATGAGGGGTAGTGGGTTGTAGTTCGAACCCCAAGTAAGGGAGAACTGGTTATTTATAGTGAGGGTGTTAGGGTTGGATCGGACTTTTGTTCTGCTGCTAGGGCTCGACAGTATCTGCAGCATGTATGTATGGGTTACCTCGTGTATGTGGTTGACACTCGGGTTGGGAAGGAGGTTTCGGTTTCAGATGTGCCCACAGTCAGAGAGTTCCCAGATGTGTTTCTAGAGGAATTACCCATTATGCCTCCTCAGAGGCAGGTTAAGTTAAGGATTGATTTTGGTCCCCAGTGTGTCCCCGATTGCTAAAGCGTCGTGCTGATTGGCAGCATCAGAGATGCAGGAGTTGTCCTCTCAGCATCAGGAGCTGTTGGGAGAGCAGTTTATCAAACTAAGTAGTTCACGTTGGGGATCACCGATTTTTTGTGAAGAAGAAGGATAGGTCTCACCGCATGTGTATTGATTATCGGGATTTGAACAAGTTAACGGTGAAGAACCCTTACCAACTTCCTTGCATTGATGACCTCTTTGATTAGTTGCAGGGTGCATCTTGGTTCTCCAAAATAGATTTGAGGTCAGGGTATCATCAGATGAGGGTTAGAGAGGAGGACGTGGAGAAGACAGCGTTCCAGACTCGTTATGGTCATTACGAGTTCTTGGTGATGTCGTTTGGGCTTACCAATGCGCCTATGGCATTTATGGATTTGATGAATCGAGTGTGCAAGCCAATGCTCTATCGATCAGTTATTATGTTCATCGATGATATCATGGTCTATTCCAAGACCAGGGAGTAGCATGAGGAGCACATTCGAGAGCTTCTGGGAGTTTTGATGAGGGAACGGTTGTATACCAAGTTATCGAACTATGGGTTTTGGTTACGGGAGGTCCAGTTATTGGGACACCTCGTTAACTAGAAGGGGATTATTTGGTCGATCCGACCAAGATTGAGGTTGTTATGCAGTGCTAGGTCCCAAAATCTCCCTCGGAGATCAGGAGTTTTCTTGATTTAGCAGGGTATTATCGGATATTTATTAGGATTTATCCAAGATTGATGTACCCCTCACTAGTCTGATGAGGAAGGGCATGAATTTTCACTAGGGGCCTAAGTAGCAGGCTACATTTGAGACATTGAGACAGAAGTTATGTGAGGCCCCAATGTTGATCCTCCCTAAGGGCGTTGAGGATTTCATTGTATAGTGTGATGCATCCATCACCGGTTTAGGGGCAGTACACATGGCGAGAGGGAGGGTGATTGCTTCTGCTTCCAAACATATGAAGCCGCATGAGGTTCGGTATCTGATGCAGGATTTGGATTTGGGGGCAGTGGTGTTTTCCCTCAAGATTTGGCGGCATTATATGTATAGGTTCTGGTGTACCATCTACACGGATCATAAACCAAGGCTCTGATACCAACTTGTAACATCCATAAAATTCATGAAAATTTAAACTTTTAAAAGCAACCCATAGATCATCATTGTTTACAAAATAGTTTTCAAAACATGTTTAATATCAAAGTCTTCCCAAAATCATAAAACAAAACATGAGGAGGTGCACGATCACGCCTTCGCCTTCCCGCGATCCTCTAAGGTACCTGAAACATAATCCAAAATTGTAAGCCCAAAGCTTAGTGAGTTCCTCCAAAACACCGATACACAACAAATAGCACATATACAATAACAACATGCAATGGGTCCACAGATAACAGACTGGATTGCCCCTGAGCCCACAACATAAGTATGGCTTTCCCTCGGCCCACAGCTTATGTATGTCTTGCTCCCCGACCAGATCAGTCCTCGGACTGAATATCAATAATCCCTCAGTATGAGTCTGTCATGCCCTTCCCGACCCTCAGCTCATATCTGTAATGCTCATGAGCCCTCAGTATGAGTCTGGCATGCCCTCCCCGACCCTCAACTTATATCTGTCTTGCTCCAAGGTTTGTTGGCTACCGCACTGAGCAGTACAACGTCAACCCAACCCACACAATATGTCAACATATAACATATAATAACATACAAAGATAATCAAACTGTATCACAGGTAGTCCTACAGATCTACCAGATTAGCATATCAAAACTAGCATGCATATATATATATTCCATACTCAACATATCAACGAATATCAGGTTATCAAACCAATGGGTCAGCCTTGGTGCCTTCGACCCGAAAGTATAGTGAGGAAAACTCACCTCACAAACTGGACAGAACTGATAAGGCCCGACTCTGAATCTCAGCTCTCTACTCAAAACCTACATCCACCAAGTGACCAATTCCATTAAAATCCTGAAATATCCAGAATGCTCTCAAAGTCAAACTTGGTCAAACTCAAAGTCAACTGGTCAAAGTCAAATGGTCAAACCCACTAAACCAAGTGAGTCAACCCAGCCGAGTCAACCCAACCGAGTCAAATCAACAAGGGCTGACTCATGCGAGTATGTAGGGCGTAACCAAGAGGTACGTTAAGCGTACACGAAGCCTCACATTGACCAGCTTACGGGGTGGCTAACCGAGTACGCGAGGCGTACTCCCACTTACGTGGGGCATACCCTTGCAGACCTAAAATCCTCATTAAGTGCTTAATGGCTTAAGCACTTAAGCCCAAACTTCAGATCTACGGTCCAAATGCGCCCTAAAGTCATAAGTCTCCAACTTTATGACTTTTGTAACATACACGTTCATTTATCGTGTTATGTAATTTTAAAAGTAAATAATATTATGAATTATTATATGAAATTTGAGTATTGAGTTCTAACAGATGGTTTTTGCTAGAAATGAAGTAAAACTATGTTTAGAATCAATCGGAAAATATTGGAAGTCTTATGAGATTCAAATCATAAGACAAATATCGAAATTTAACGAAGCTTTATTGATGTATATCAAGTATGGAAATTGTTATGTCTCATTGGTTGTATATCTTTGAATCAAATCATTGATTGATATGGAAAGTTTGTCACATGATTCACATATGCCTTTGTTGTTCCTTATTCCTCTTTGCTTCTGCCATATTGAAGTATATATATGGCATAACGTTATATTGTATCTATTATTGAACTCACTAAGCATCACTGCTTACCCCTCTCAATGTTTAACAATTGCAGGCAATAAATAAGTAACCAGTATAATCGTATACTGTTGGAAGATTTTGAATAGTTTGAAACTATTGTATTTAGTAATCATGTATGTATAAAAGTATAGTATCCTGGGTAGTTGTGTAATATATAACACTTTGTAATAGTCGGTTTGTATCCAGTCGTTTGTAATCACTTTATCAATGTAAAATATTGTTTTTATGAATATGCATGTAGCATGTTTCGGAGTAACAATATTGTGAAGTATGAAAGTTTGGGTCTTTCAGAAATACGAAAGTTAGGGACTTCCAATCATGGTATCAGAGCAATAGTTTAAGTGAACTAAATACCACAGATTGGTATTTAGACTTAAACCGTTGGAAGTTCAATATATGAACGGATTCATTAGGAGTATATAGATACAAACCATAGGAAAGACTTAAGTGGGGTATTGGGTAGTGATAAACTCTAGTATTCTAAAATATTAAGTTACTTCAAAATTTTCAAAGAATTAGTTTAAGTGAACTAGGAATTTTGAGAATTTCTAGACTTAAACATGAATTGCTAAGGGATGATCATACAACGTGTATCTAGTATATTTTAGGTTGAATACCTAAATGGACACAAGCACTAGAATATTAGAGGAGATATGACTTATACTCTAAGATGTGCTAAATGATAAATGAATATAGCATGCCTTAGGTTGCTTGCTTATATTGCTATTACTTGAGAGAGTTTAAGGTCTGTTGCCGACCTTGGTCTGGAAGAAGAAATTTTAAGTATTCCAGATTCTAAAATTTCTGTGTTATAACGGATAAGAAACTTTTCGAATTGATAAAAAGACTTATGATAGTCGACACCGATAATTTTATAGATAAACGATCGAGGGATATCGTAAAATAATATTTATCAAGTGATATCGTAAATAGTGTATTAATACCTATAGAGTGGTGTTGTACATTCAAACTATGTTTAGTGAAATAATAACACTGTTGGAAGAATGTTGTGTATTCGAAGTACATTCGGACGAGATGAATGTTTTGGCATAACCGATGAAGTTTTTCTACCGCTGTCCAGATTGAAGCAGTGATTGGTTATAGAGTCAGAAGAACCGAAGATGGTGATCAATACTTTGGCAGTATCACAATTGATGTCGTATAAGATTTAGAAGAATTAAATGAAGATCAAAGGAAAGGCTAATGAAGTTTTCAGACTCAATAGGCCAAGACTTTGCCTAAACATTTTGATGTAGTATGTAGTTCAAGTAGTAAGCCTATACAGGATGTTCAGAATTAGTATTTAATAATACTGAGTGACGATTGAATTCTGTCACATCCTTATGGAAGTTCCATTGTGTGTTAAGCCGACTTTAACATACATGATTAGGATGGTGAATTAAGTCATTTAGTGGTAAAACGCTAAGTAACTTACTTGTCTGAGTAAGGTAGAGTACTTAGTTGAAGAAGATATACACTCATAGTATTGTATGAGAAGAGATGTTGTAGTTAGGAATGTCAGAGAACCAAGTGAAGCGAGTAGAACATGATGAGATGCAGCTATAATGCAGACTTCTTTGAATAGACTCCTATGAAGAAGACTTAAAAGATACAACCATGAGAAGAAGACTTACTCATATACAGGAATGACGATGTCATGGAAGGATAATGAAATCAACAAATGTGCATGGTGACTTGCATGAATTAGAAGATGATGCAGATGGTTCGAGACTGTTTGTCTCCACACTACTAGAGTAAATTCTGGCATAATATGTCTTGCAAAGTAGACACTACCCGAGAAAGAATTTATATGAAGAATTGGAAGTAAATTTCTATCGACCTATGAAAAAGTATTAGAATATGCTAGATCGAGCATATGCGTGAGAAGAATCCTAGAAGGCGATGATGTGTGTGAAATGCACTGGTTTTAATCCAACTTTTGAGTTATAAATTAAGCACACAAAGGCAGTGAACCTGTCTTTTAGTGGTATAGTTAAGTAAGTAGAGTGTCGAACTCAGGGAACGGTAAATTAAAACTAAAGACTAATTTTATTTAAATTAAATAGTAAATATGGGTTTTCTCTAGTTTTTCAAGACTAGAAACTTACTAATACTACTTGAGCTAAGAACTAGAAAAACAAAGATTTAACTGAATTCAATAATAAAAGGGACTTCTGTTTAGTTCAACTCAATTGATCCTATGGTTGATATTATGGTAATAGTGCAATGGATTAATTCTTCTATTGGCTACCGATTCAAGTGATTAGCCTTGCGTTCGCTACGATAATCCTTAGAAAACAAACTAACTCAAACAGTGATCAGTTGTCTAATTTAATTTAATTCACTAGATTATTTGTTCGGGTTAATTTAGACTTGTCATAGCTAACTAAATTGGTCCTTTAGTTAACCTCTTGCTGATGGTCATCAAACAAGCTCACACGTGAATTTACCTAATTTTTCTTATTAATTCTAGTTTCACGTTCGTTAGTCCTAGACATATGATAAAGTGGTCACATAAACATATGGGGTTGATAATTAAAAGATGTTCATACTATTTAATTATCTTCCTATTAACAGAAAATTAGTTATCATTCACACATAAGGTTCTTTAACAAGCTAATAATCAACAAAATCACCAATATTAAATTAATCCTACCATAAAATCAAACCATAATATCAATTTTGTATCCCCAAACAGAAGTTTAAGAGTTTTAGCTCATGATTGAGGTAATTAACAGCAATAAAACGAATTCTAATTGTCTAACCATAATTGAGAAACAATAGATTAAATAGAATGATGAGAATGTGCCTCAAATCTTCTTCGGAATTGGATTCTAGGTTATATCTTCGTTTTCTAGGGTTCTTCTGGCTCTTCAATCGCAGCTTGCTTCTCCCCAAAGGTTCCAGAAGTCCCTCAATCGAATTAAAACCCGCTATTTATAATTATCACAAAACAGGGGCTACTCGGCGAGTAGGTCGTGCACTCGCCGAGTACTAGTGTGGACTCCGTATTCGGCAAGGAATATTGACTCTTCTTTCGGGAACATTCTAATGAACTCGCCGAGTACTAGCGTGGACTCGCCGAGTAAGTGTGTAGTTTTCCCTTTTTCCTTCATTCTTTGGTCTCTAATTGCTTCTCCTTTTTCCTTGTGCTTCCAAGCATGTCTTTTGGACTGAAAACACAATATAAGCATTATTAAGTACCTTTTGTCCATATTATGCATATAATTAGCCAGAAATGAATAGAAATATATGTTAAACATATGATTAATTATGCACATATCAGGCGAGTATAGGTAATCCAAGATATGTTTGATAGAAACGCGAAAACCCTAGTTGATTCTAGGAGAAATTGTTTTATGTATTTGTTTGAACACATTCATGTGTGATAAGTTGCTTTGTGATTTTGAATGGTGACTTAGAAAACTGCGAGACAATACTTGGGACGAGTATGAGTAGGTTTGAATAGTAGTATAGGCCTATACTGATGGGTTTTGAGCATTCTAACACTTCCTAAGTGTACATGCAACCCTAATAACCTTGGATCTATGTTTGTCTAATTATCATGCAAAGTTGAATTCCAAGGTTATATTCCTATCTAGCATACATGGGGAACAAATTTTAACTTGCATGAAAGATAGAATAACTTACCTTTGTTGTTGCTTATGATCCTTGAAACCTTGTGAGCCTAGCACCCCAAGTGTGATGCCTCAAATGCTTCACACAACACCAAATGCTTTTGGAATGACTTTAGAGAGAATACACACTTCTAAAATCGGCCTAGCCCTCTTGTTTCTTATGTGTAGCCGATTTTGGTGGAGAATGGGTTTCTTATATAGTGTTGACACATCTAGGGTTACACCATGTAAACCCTAATGTGTCATGACTCTTCATTTCCATGACCCATGGGTTTGTAACTCCCATGGAGCATCCATGGAGCATCCTATGGGTGGAACCCAACTTGATAATCCATGGAGCCTCTTAGCCCACTATATAAGATATGGAAGATTTACATAATCTACCCATATATTTAATTAGTTATCTTTTGATCACTTAATTAATTCTAAATTAATTCTTGATCAAACTAATTAAATAATATTATTATTATATTAGAACTTATAATATATTAATAAACCATAAGTGTTATTTCTCTCATTTTAGTTTATCCAATTGCATGGTGTCATGCAACCCAAATGGACCATGCCGGGTCGGGTCAAGTACATACCACAAATAGTTATGGACTTAGACACCTTATCCAACAGTCTCCCACTTGGATAAGTCTAATAACTATAACTGCAATACTTCAGGAACCGATCGGCAATCGTAGCTCTTTCAAGGTCTCTCGGAACTGAGAAGATGATGATACGCCATTTAAGATAAGTGTTCATATAATCCTTTGTTCTAGATATCAGCCGGACAAATACATGGAACAATGTCTTACTTATTGTCCAGCAGTTTGTTTCCCGATTTCCGATTTGTTTGACAAAGAACTTAATTAAACACATCAACTTAGTTCTGACTGGGCCCGGTACATAGGTCAAAACAAAATCATCGAGGGGACCAGATATCAGCTTCTAATCCAAGAAGGAACAGATAAACTTCGACTCATATGTTTGTTCTACCACTCATTGAATTATACACAAAAGCACGTTTTATAACATCGAGTTACCAATGCGTTAACGTACAATCAATGCATAACCAACTCATAAGTAACAAATCATATCTCTAGGTTTGAAGACTTATATGATATTACCGTCTCACGATCACTCGAGATAAATTCCATAAAGTGATTCCAGTGAGCGTGGGTTGAGTCCAATGCTCAGAACTTATGAGCACTCATGAGTGTTGTAGCCATGTCCAACAACTTAGACCTCTGCAACCAATCATGACAGTCTTGATTCATACCTACTTCCGACATATGACCGACTGTGGAGGTTCGAATAATATGATATACCAAACATAATTATTCTGGAAGTCAAAACATGCAAAAGAAATATAGTAAACGATCGACAAGAGATAGCAACACTTTACTCATAAATAAAACACCTTTTATTCATCATCTAATGTCAATTACTCTTTACAAATTTCAAGGTTATCTAACTACTAAATCTAATATCATCCTTCAGCCCTATGCTCCGAGCATGCTGGAGATGCTTAACCCGAGTCAGTCCCTTCGTGAGGGGATCTGCTGGATTCTCATCCAATGATACCCTCTTTGCCACGAGGAGTCCTTCTTCTATTCGATGTCTGATGAAATGGTATTTTCTGTCGATGTGTCTAGATCTCCCGTGATCCCTTGGTTCCTTGGCTAAGGCAACTGCACTTTCACTATCACAGAAAATTTCCATTGGCTCTTTAATAGCTGGTACAACTCCAAGGTCTCCAATGAAGTTCTTCAGCCATATCGCCTCCTTTGCTGCCTCGCTAGCTGCTATATACTCTGATTCGCAAGTTGAATCAGCCACTGTCTCTTGCTTGGAACTCTTCCAAGAAATTGCTCCTCCATTTAAGGTAAAGACCCAGCCTGACTGAGAGCGCAAATTATCCCTATCAGTCTGAAAGCTAGCATCACTATAACCTACAACTCTCAAGTCTTCACTCCCACTGAGGGTAAGGACCCAGTCCTTAGTCCTCCGTAGGTACTTGAGGATATTCTGTACCGTAGTCCAGTGTGCCTTGCCAGGGTTCCCCTGATACCTGCTAACCATGCTCAAAGCAAAGGCTACATCAGGTCGAGTACACGTCATAGCATACATGATCGATCCTACAGCCGAAGCATAAGGTATTCGACTCATTTCTGCTATCTCAGCCTCAGTACTAGGGCTTTGTGTCTTACTCAATCTGGCATTACTCTGGATGGGTAACTCTCCTTTCTTGGAGTCCTGCATGCCGAATCTCTTCAACACCTTATCCAAGTAAGTACTCTAACTAAGTCCAATTAGTCTTTTACTCCGGTCTCTCAACATCCTTATCCCTAGAATATAGGCAGCTTCTCCTAGGTCCTTCATAGAGAAACACTTCCCAAGCCAGGACTTAACTTCCTGCAGAGTTGGGATGTTATTTCCTATGAGTAGTATGTCATCCACATATAATACCAAAAAGCTAACTATACTCCCACTAGCCTTGACATATACACAAGATTCATCTTCACTCCTAGAAAAGCCAAATTCCTTGACTTTCTCATCAAAGCAAAGATTCCATCTGCGAGGTGCTTGCTTTAACCCATAAATGGATTTCTCAAGCTTACACACACTATTAGGGTACTCTGTGTTGACAAAACCCTCTGGCTGACTCATGTAAACATCCTCAGCCAACTTTCGATTAAGGAAAGCGATTTTGACATCCATTTGCCATATTTCATAGTCATGAAATGCGGCTATGGCTAACAGAACCCTAATAGACTTAATCTTGGCCACTGGAGAAAAAGTCTCATCACAATCAACTCCCGGAGTTTGTGAGAAACCCTTTGCAACCAGTCGTGCCTTATAAGTGTGTACATTACCATCCATGTCGGTCTTCTTCTTGAAGATCCATTTGCACCCTACAGTCTTACGACCTGGTACATTATCAACCAAGTTCCAAACTTGATTGTCATACATGGACTGTATCTCGGTGTTCATTGCCTCTTTCCACTTGGCTGACTCAGGGCTTGCCATGGCTTCCGCGTAACTGTTAGGTTCATCCAGACCTATCAGTGTCTCATCACTGATAAGTGTATCACCTTCCGCAGTAATATGGAATCCATAGTAATGCTCAGGTGCATTCCTAACCCTTGTGGAACGCCTCAGAGGTACAGACTTGTCAATTGGCTCAACAGAAGTTTCCTCCTCAAGTTGAGTGCTAGGGTTTGAAGTTCCTTCACCACTTGACTCTTGAATTTCTTCAAGGTCAACTTGCCTCCCACTGTCTCCTTGGCTTATGAACTCTCTCTCTCGAAAGAAATCCCTCCTAGCTACAAAGACCACATTCTCACTAGGTCTGTAGAAGAGGTAACCAAAGGATTTATGTGGGTAGCCGATGAAAATACACCTCTCACTTCGAGGTTCGAGCTTATCATGAGTCTCGCGTCTCACGAAAGCCTCGCAACCCCAAATCTTAATGTGGTCTAGTTTGGTTACTTTACCAGTCCACATCTCATGAGGAGTTTTGGCAACTTTCTTTGTGGGAACTAGATTAAGGATATGGGCGGCAGTCTCTAAGGCATACCCCCAAAATGAGATTGGTAGCGAAGCTCGACTCATCATGGAACGAACCATATCCAACAAGGTTCGATTACGCCTCTCAGCTACACCATTCAACTGCGGTGTCCTGGGAGGTGTCAATTGTGAGACAATCCCACATTCCCTAAGATAGTCGAGGAACTCTGAACTAAGATACTCACCACCTCGATCGGATCGAAGCATCTTAATGTTCCTGCCCAATTGATTCTCGACTTCCTGTTTAAACTCTTTAAACCTCTCAAAAGTCTCTGACTTATGCTTGATTAAGTAGACATATCCATATCTACTGTAATCATCAGTAAAAGTCAAATAATAACGATTAGCATCCCTTGTGGCATGTTTGAAGGGCCCACACACATCCGTGTGTATAAGATCCAACAAACCTTCACCCCTCTCACAAGAACCTGTGAAGGGTGACTTTGTCATTTTTCCAAGTAAGCATGATTCGCAACTATCATCTGACTTTAGGTCAAATGACTCCAATACTCCATCCTTTTGGAGTTGGCCTATGCGTTTCTTGCTTATATGTCCAAGATGACAATGCCATAATGATGCTTTATCCAAGTTATTATCATTAACAGAATCAATACACAATACATTATTTCCTAAGTTATCAACCACAGATACAGTTTCATACACACCATCACAAGGTAATGCTTTAAAATAAAGAACATTATTAAAGAAAGCATTAATCGAACCAACTTCATTATCAAATGAAAAGGTGAAACCTTGTTTATACAATGCATGAAAGGAAATAATATTTCTTGCCATTTCTGGCGAATAACAACATTTATTCAAATCTAAACTAAACCCACTACTTAGCGATAAAGTATAAACTCCAATCTTGGTGGCAGGTAAAGCTTTCATATTCCCCATGATTAAGTTTATTCTTCCATGCTCCACATTCTCACTTCTTCTTAGTCCCTGCAAATCAGAACAGATATGAATACCACAACCGGTATCAAGGACCCAAGAGTTAGAATGGGGTGAGTTATTAGATAAGATAGTGTAAATACCTGCATGGTTGGGTTTAACTTTCCCATCCTTCACATCTTGCTGGTACTTTGGGTAGTTCCGCTTCCAATGTGACTTTTCATGGCAATACAAGCATTCAGCCTCTTTAGGGTCAGAAGAAGGAGTGACAAAACCTTTCTTGGTTCCACTTGAAGAAGAGCCATCAAGGGTCCTAGCCTTGGTACCCTTCGAAGAGCTCTTCCTCTTCTTCCCTCTACCTTTCCCGATTGCCAAAACCGGGGCGGAGTTTGGAGTAGGAGTGTTAACAACCGACTTACCCTTAAGACCTGTTTCTGCGGTCTTGAGGAGTCCCTGAAGTTTGCTGAGTGTGACCTCTTCCTTATTCATGTGATATGTCATGCGGAATTGATCATAGCACGATGGTAAGGAGTGCAAAATGATATCTATTGCAAGCTCCTCAAGGAAGTTCACATTAAGCTTCAGCAACCGATCCACATACCTTTGCATTTTCTGCATGTGGCTCGTGATGGATTCCCCGTCCTTCATCATGGTTGTTATGATAGAGCATATGATTTCATACCTCTCTTGTCGTGCACTTTGATGGTATCTTTCCATCAGATCTTGGTGCATTTCAAAAGGGTAGAAGTCCTCATAGGACTTTTGGAGTTCCGCTGTCATGGTGGCCAACATGATGCATGCCACTTTTGTAGCATCCCTTTCATGTGCCCGGAAGTCAGCGATCTCCTAGGGAGTTGCAGTGGTCTCATCAATCTCCTTAAGCTCCTTGCCAAGGACATATTCTTTGTCCTCGTAGCGGGTAATCATCCTGATGTTTCTGATCCATTCATTGAAGTTGGATCCATCAAAAGTGACTTTCCCACACAAGTTCATAAGGGTAAAGGAGCCATTACGATTAGAACCAGAAGCAGCATTGTTTGAAGACATCTGAAAGAAGAGAACAAGATTAGTTTAGATATTAAGAGAGTCCTTAATAAAACACCCAAATGTAATATTAAGGCTAGGATCCAATCACAATATATTATAACTTATAAGTGGTATGCCGTAATCCAAGCTATAACATATTTGAAAGGTAGGTGAATGACGATTCACCAATTTCCACCATGAAAAACGAAATATAAATATTAGGTTTTTAATTGGTTCTTAGAAATTCCTAGATTCTTTTGAGATTCAATGAACTTTTCAAAGGCATGTTTCAATCTCGAGTGTGCCCTCCAAGTTTTGTGACTGGGATACCGAGGATCACAAAACGAGGTGTGAAGTAACCATGCAAATCACTTGGTACCCTCAAGGTTTATCACTCAATCGATGTACCGGTAAACCACACACGCTCCACCGATGCTATGGTAAACCTTAAGTCACCCTTTACCTACCTTGTTAAGTCCAAGTTAGTGTGCCGATTAACCACACACGCTCCACCAATGACTTAAACAAAGTGTAAAGTGTAATTTCATGGATTAGCACCTTATTCACATTTTCCTAAAGTAACTAAGATTGGGAATTTAATAAAAGCATTTAGTTACTTTATAATATTCATCATACTTTTAATGAGAATTTATAAGTCCTTGTCTTACCCGTTCGGCTAACGACCCTCCACCGATCAAGGAAGCGGTGGGTGAGAGTGGACACCCATTAAGTTGCCATTTTATAGGCAACAACCTTATACCCCCTTATAGACCGGCTTCGTGAATGAGGCGTACTAGCGGTAAGACGACTTGACCTTATACATATATATATTAGTAACTTATAATATTATAAAGTATAAGGGTTGAATTTTAACTTTTAAAATTCTAAGGGTTGGAACTAAAGTTTTAATCAAGACTTTACATGTTCCAAAACTTGAGGGCAAGTTTTGTAAACTTCCAAAACTTTTCATTTCTTATAACTTATGAATTAATTGAGTAATAAAAATGAAGACTCTTCATTTTTATAACTCTTGTGTTCTTTTAATGGCTTTAATAAAAGTGAGACTTTTGGTTTTCCATAACTTGAGGACAAGTTATGGACTCCATTAAAACACATTATGATCATGAATTAAACTACCATGAAGGTTACAAACAATTCCTATGATCATCTAATCTTCATAAGTTCAAGAACATGAATATGAACACTTTCAAGAATCAAAAATTACACTTAAAAAAAACTTGTAATTTTAATAATTGCCATTGTAAATGGATTAGCATAAACATTACACCATCTAAAACAAGCTTTAAAACATCAAAACAGTTTAGGGTAATGTTTCTAGTCCATTTCCAGCAACAAATGTGCAAACTTTCATACGAGCAGAAAACAGAAAAACGATTTTTTTTCAAGCTGTTTGCACACAAAAAAAAAAACAACAAACGAACCAGGCTCTGATACCACTGATGGGTTTTGAGCATTCTAACACTTCCTAAGTGTACATGCAACCCTAATAACCTTGGATCTATGTTTGTCTAATTATCATGCAAAGTTGAATTCCAATGTTATATTCCTATCTAGCATACATGGGGAACAAATTTTAACTTGCATGCAAGATAGAATAACTTACCTTGTTGTTGCTTATGATCCTTGAAACCTTGTGAGCCTAGCACCCCAAGTGTGATGCCTCAAATGCTTCACACAACACCAAATGCTTTTGGAATGACTTTAGATAGAATACACACTTCTAAAATCGGCCTAGCCCTCTTGTTTCTTATGTGTAGCCGATTTTGGTGGAGAATGGGTTTCTTATATAGTGTTGACACATCTAGGGTTACACCATGTAAACCCTAATGTGTCATGACTCTTCATTTCCATGACCCATGGGTTTGTAACTCCCATGGAGCATCCATGGAGCATCCTATGGGTGGAACCCAACTTGATAATCCATGGAGCCTCTTAGCCCACTATATAAGATATGGAAGATTTACATAATCTACCCATATATTTAATTAGTTATCTTTTGATCACTTAATTAATTCTAAATTAATTCTTGATCAAACTAATTAAATAATATTATTAATATATTAGAACTTATAATATATTAATAAACCATAAGTGTTATTTCTCTCATTTTAGTTTATCCAATTGCATGGTGCCATGCAACCCAAATGGACCATGCCGGGTCGGGTCAAGTACATACCAGAAATAGTTATGGACTTAGACACCTTATCCAACATATACTACTGGAAGCACAGGACTCACACTTGGATCAGGGAAAGTCACAAGGTTACCAAGAAGCTAGAAATTGATTCTGTTTTTGTTCGAGTATGTCATTACCTTCGTTTCGGTGATGACTAAGAAGATGATTTTCGTTCAGAACTTAATGGTCGTAAAGAATCGAGTCTGACTAATATAGATCTGCGAAGTAAATTGATTGGTTCAGAGAACCATGTTTCGTGTAGTGACGAAATTTCAGTCAGAGAATTGAAGAAGGAGATGGTGAGACAGAGAGAACAATCCAAACAGCAGAAAATATACTTTGTGCATATGTCATGGAGTTGGTGCTCGTCAAGTGGAAACACCATCGAGGCCCAAATTATGCTTAGGAAAAATAAGAATGAGATAAGAGCGAAATATCTCCAGTTATTTATATCGATGTGATTTCGGGGACGAAATCCTCAAAAGGAAGAGGTATTTGTAACATACACGTTCAGTTATCGTGTTATGTAATTTTAAAAGTAAATAATATTAGAAATATTATATGAAATTTGATTATTGAGTTCCAACAGATGGTTTTTACTATAAATGAAGTAAAACTATGTTTACAATCAATCGGAAAATATTGGAAGTCTTATGAGATTCCAATCAAAAGACAAAGATCGAAATTTAACGAAAATATAAAATTTGAAATAAGTAAAATTTTATTATTGAAAGTTTTAGATAATTTCGTTAGAAACATTTAGGCGAAAACCTCATCGAAATCCGAGTTATAACGAAGAAGTTATGACCAATCGAAGATCCGCGACAAAACCGGCACGGCGCCGAATGACGTAAAAAGTGAGTTTTTGATAAACTACTTTTTAGCCTTGGTGATCTAAATGAAATTCGTAGTATTTGTTAAACCGAGAATTTTCATAAAAAGAACGTCAAAATCTGACTTCGTATGAGGAAGTTATGATTTTTCTGAGTTTCAGAATAGCGGTAGACAGCTAAAAACTCGAAATAAAGATCGAGTGATTTTTAGCCGACGCAACCTAAACGAGAATCGAATGTCTCGTCAATAGTAGTACAACGGTAAAAAGACTGACGAAAACGGACGTCGGATGAAGAAGTTATGAATTTTTAACGGATTTTCCTGTCCCGGTCTGTTAAAAATAATAATATTAAAAATAAAGTCAAAATTAGCCGACGGAGTGTCGGAGTCTAAACGAAAGTTGTAGAGTATATTCCCGCCTACGCGTGCATATAAAGAACATCAAAAACAGAGCTCGTATGCGAAAGTTTTTGGCTCAAAAATCGAGAAATCCTTGAAAACCGGATAATTTCGCATGAACAGTAACCGCCACGTCACCTCGCACCCGCAGCCGCCTACTGTCCGCCTCGTGTCAGTCGGTGATTCGGCCGAAGCCGCGGTCCAATGGGAAACCGACGCGTCTCGCATCCGTAGCGTCTTCCGAGCTCGGGTGCGTATGCAGCCCTGTTGTCCGACCCGTGCCCCTTCCTTCGCATGAAATCCGACGTGTGGCCTCCTCCTCTCCCTCGGTACGAGACTTCGGCCCTATAAAGGCCCTGCGAGATCTCCCGGTTCTTAACTCATTTTCACACCAAATTTCCTTTATTTTCACAATTTTCACCCCTTTAAACTTCTTTACAACCCCCCCCCCCCCGAAGCCCCGGTATCATATTCAACACTTAAAAGACATCCCGAGACGCAAGAAGTCAACGAAAATAGAGTCTTTCGGTTTCTAAATCCGAACCCTCGCAAGGCCCGGTTTTCCACGAAGAAAGCTATTTATTATAACGAAGTGCTGCACAAATTACTATTTTAACCTCCGATTAATTCACGGTGAGTTCAATATATAGGAACAATTGTATGTTATGTGTTATATGTGCTATGTGCTTTTTCGTGTTATCATCTCGTGTTATTATTTCCGCTATTTTGATAGCAAAGCTGTACCTTTGGCCATGTGATCAGTGAAAGGACTTAGATTCACAGTGGTATTGGTATGTAGCCTCTGGCCATGTAGAGCATGTCTTGTAAGAGAATGACTTCTATTCTATGGCATTGGCAGAAGGTTAGATAGGGCTGAAAGCCTGAAATCTACCAAAATGTTTAATCGGAAAGTATATGTCTTCTATGTCATTTGGGCCGAAGCTTTATTGATGTATATCAAGTATGGAAATTGTTATGTCTCATTGATTGTATATCTTTGAATCAAATCATTGATTGATATGGAAAGTTTGTCACATGATTCACAAATGCCTTTGTTGTTCCTTGTTCCTCTTTGCTTCTGCCATATTGAAGTATATATATGGCATAACGTTATATTGTATCTATTATTGAACTCACTAAGCGTCACCGTTTACCCCTCTCAATGTTTAACACTTGCAGGCAATAAGTAACCAGTATAATCGTATACTGTTGGAAGATTTTGAATAGTTTGAAACTATTGTATTTAGTAATCATGTATGTATAAAAGTATAGTATCCTGGGTAGTTGTGTAATATATAACATTTTGTAATAGTCGGTTTGTATCCAGTCGTTTGTAATCACTTTATCAATGTAAAATGTTGTTTTTATGAATATGCATGTAGCATGTTTCGGAGTAACAATATTGTGAAGTATGAAAGTTTGGGTCTTTCAGAAATACGAAAGTTAGGGTCTTTCAACTTTGCACATCCATAAAGTCCTTAATACAAGGTCTTAATCCATTAAGACCCTCTACAAGATGCATGAGACAAATATAGCAACTTTTTTTTTATTCTTCTAAGCTTGAATCAACACCCAAAAATAGAAAAAAAAAATCATCATAAAAAATTTCCGGTTTTGAACCTAAAAATTCTTGCAAAATTCGAACAAATCTTCAAGATAAACACCGATCGGGAGTCGTTCCCTTGAACTAGTCGCTTGAACCTTCAAGGTACGGCTCTGATACCAATTGTTGTGACCCATTTTGACGATCGGTTGATGCGGAATAATGAGATCTTGAGATTTAACGATCATAAAAATATAAATGAAGAACATAAGATGAGTAATTCCATGATTTACTAGAAAAAGAGAAATAAAATATTACATGAAGAACATGGGTTGGGAGAGATAACTCTCTTTTGGTGGGAGAGATCCCACCACACACACACACTCTCTCTCTCTCTCACTAGGAACTACATTGCTAGTGCACTATTACAATCCAGTTGAACGCTAGCAGGCTCGCAACCTGTAGGTGTTTGTGAACGAAGTGTTCATCAGATGTACTCTAAAAACCCTGGTAGCTATGGACTTAGTGCCTTACAAATGAACGTTGGCAGCTATGGATTTAGTGCCCTATAGATGAATATTGGCAGCTATGGACTTAGTGCCTAATAGATAACATCGACATCTACGGACTTAGTGCCTGTTAGATAAACCCTGACAGCGATGGACTACGTGCCTATTCCTTAGGACAATCCTTAGGAATAAATATTGAGGAATAGATGATTCTTAGGGAAGATACTTAAGAATAAAGAAGATAATGGGGATGGGTAATTGGGTTGATTGTTTGATGATTAAATATAATAATTATATTATTGTTGGTTGAAAATCCTATGTACTCACCAGGTTTCCCAACCTGACCCACTCAGTTTATTTGTATCACATGTATCAATACAAGATACATTACACTGCGAGAATAAAGCAGATGTTAATCATTAGTGTAAATGAATGTAAGGTCTGTTTATGCTTATGTTTTTGTATTAACGATGACATCCTAATGATTTAATATAAACAAAATACATTTCTTCTGAAGTTCTTTGATAATATCTTTATCATGTTTTCCGAGAACAAATTCCGCAATATTATTCTTCAAAATGGATACTCTGATTTCTAAATAAGCATAAATAAAAAAAATTTAAAATGACCGTGAATTTGTGGATGTCACAGTTGGTATCAAAGTATTAGTTTAAGCGAACTAGGAGTAAGGATTTATTTCTAGACTTAAACTTAGAATGTTAAGCGATGATCATGAGGAGTGTGTCCAATATATTTTAGGTAGTACACCTGAATAGACACAAGCACTAGCTTATTTAGGGAAGATGCCTAAATTGCTTTTATGTGCTAAATGATTTATGTTATAAGATGCCTTATATGCTTTATGATGCTATCGTTTGATCGGATCTATGGTCTATTGCCAACCGGATCTGGAAAATTTATGTGTTCAGATTTCTAAGCGTTTAATTACGGTATTAGAACTTACATGTAACTTTTCAGAGTAATAAGGAGGATTACGCATCTAAACCTTATCTATCTTAAATTTCTCATTTTGAACAATTATTATGGTGTATGGAACATCATGATAAGGACTAGTAGAGTCTAGAGGAAATAAGAAAGCTGATGATAGTGAATGATACATATCGGAAGATACCGTAATAAAGGTATCTTGCCTTTAGAATGCGTCTAATAAATAATACGTCTAGTACGGGAGAATTACATTTTCGATTTGCAGAAGGAAATATTTTTGGTATAATCCATTAGTTATCCCACCGTCTGGCCAACCGAGTTGAAGCATAATTGTTGTTGAAGATACGCATGGAAGAAGTCCTTGTAGAGTCTAGATAGATTTTTGTGATTATTTGGACACATTCGTATGTGTTAAATCGTTTTGTTATTTTAAGAAATAAGAACTTGGGGACTACGAGAAAATACTTGGGACGAGTATGAGTATGTGTGAAAGGTAGTAGAGGCCTATACTATCGGAAGCACAAGACTCGCACTTGGATCAGGGAAAGTCACAAGGTTACCAAGGCGCTAGTAATTGACTTTGTTTTGATTATGTCTGTCGTTACCATCGTTTTGTTAATGACTAAGAAGATGATTGTTATTTCAACCCAGTGGTCATATCAAATCGAGTCCGACTAAGATGAGTGTGTTACGTGGTTCAGAGAACCATGTTCGATGTAGCGTCCGACTTAAGCCAGAAGATTGAACTGAAAGATAATCGAAGCGATAAATAGAAGTATCACGATCGTTGTGAAAGTAAAAAATGTGTAGCTAGTAGTGTTACATGCTAGAATGTGATTATATCACATTAGAACATGAAGGAAGGTATCGTCCATTCTGGAATATGACTCAAAAAACCTGAGTCTAGGCGTTGCATCATACGATATGAGAGGTCATTAGAACATGACCCATCGGTCTGTTACTAAAATCGAAGCAAAGACCTTATATTAAGTTAATTCTATTTAAGTAGAAGCAGCAGTCTCCAATAAGGATTGATTTTGTAACTCGGATGTTACAATTGAAATTCCAACATAAGATAAGGAGCGGGTGCAAGATTGCGTACTGCCAGCAGTCAATAAGTCCAAGAGTTAGATACTCATTTGACAGGACAAAAGAGTTACGCTTATTACTAGGATGAAAAGATAACTTATGGAGTCATTATACAAGCCCTGTTTTGTTGATGATTCCAGGACGTAATCATCCTAAGGGGGAGATAATTGTAACGCCCGTAGATTTGGGCTAGTCAATTTAGTATATAATAAACTTTAAAATGACATTTTGATTGAATATTATTTAGCATAAATAATCTTAACCAAAGTTATAGTATATGTCACAAGGATTCCGTACATATAAAGAACGTTGAAATCCGACTTATAACGAAGAAGTTATGATCCGTCGAAGTTTTACGACTAAACCGGCACGACGTCACGTATCGTAAAAAGTGAGAATTTTGATAAACTATTAGTATATGTTAAATCGAGAACGTACAAAAAAGAACGTCCAAATCTGACTTCATTTGAGGAAGTTATGATTTTTCTATGATTTAGCATAGCAATATACAGCTCGGAAATCGAATTTTAGATCGATTGATTTTTAGCCGACACAATCTAAATGAGAATTTAAGATCTCATTAATAGGAGCTTAACGATATAAAGGCAGCCGAAAACGGACGTCGGATGACAAAGTTATGATTTTTTAACGGACTTTTACTGTCTAAGCCTGTTAAAATATAACTTTAAAAATAAAGTCAAAATTAGCCGACAGAGTATAAACGAAAGTTGTAGATCATGTCGCTACCTACACGTGGATATAAAGAACGTCAAAAACGGAGCTCGTATGCAAAAGTTACAGATTTTAGAAGATAATTAGTTTTTGGAGTGACCAGCGAGTGACACGTGGCGCGATTTGAGCCACTGCTTCTTCCCCACGCCTTGCCACCGTATGGTGACACCTGTCACCCCAACACGACGTGTTTCTTGATTTCCAGCCTATAAATAGAGGCGCAAATCACCTCATTTCCTCACACCTTCTCTCAACTTCTCTCTCAAACCTCCCCAAAGCCTCAAGGCTTTTCTCTAGTCCTTCTTAGGAGTAAGTAGCGAATCCCGGAGCGCCATAAGGCTCCAAGAAGAAGAGCTTTCGAATCAGAAGTTCTGCCCACGCAGAGCCCAGTTCTTCGCTAAACCCCCTTGTAAGTGAGTTATGTTTACCATACTTTAAGTATAACTTATGTTTAAGTTCATTATCGTTATTATGAACCTATAAACAAGATTAATCATTGATTCCAAGTCGTTATACTGATTGATCTACTTATGGGGATGACGTCTATGCTGTGATTTAGTGAGGTGTTTAAAGTGGGCTTTCCAAATAGTATACTTCGTATACCAAACGGACCCTACCTTCGATATGATCCTACCCGGTTGTTCCTTACTTGATAGATCATGAAAGTAGACTTTGAGTTAATGATGAATCTAGACTAATAATTAGTCGCAATAAATATTAGACTAAAAACTTAACTGTAATAATGCTAGGTTTTGTCGAAGGAAAAGACGATTGTTAGAAGCAAAGCGCTGCCCGAATTTCAAGTCATCACTTTAACATGTGAGTGCATAGTTACTTTCATCTTACACATAGATATGAAGTATTTAATATAAATTACGTGTTATGTGTGTATATTATATGTGTTCTTGATATCTATGATGGATGAACGATTTATACATGTTTATTTGATTTAAAACTGTATATATGTATTTTTATACCTATAAATATAATAGGCAAAAATGGGTAGATGAAAGAGGATGTAATAGATGACAGATGAAAGATGATATAGATGTTGAGAGGTGTAAGATGATGAGAAGCCTTGACCTTAAAGATGATGTCATCTAGCAGAGTATAGATGACAACCACAGACTATTCTAGACAATCCAGTTGAACGCTAGCAGGCTCGCAACCTGTAGGTGTTTGTGAACGAAGTGTTCATCATATGTACTCTAAAAACCTTGGTAGCTATGGACTTAGTGCCTTACAAATGAACGTTGGCAGCTATGGATTTAGTGCCCTATAGATGAATATTGGCAGCTATGGACTTAGTGCCTAATAGATAACATCGACATCTACGGACTTAGTGCCTGTTAGATAAACCCTGACAGCGATGGACTGCGTGCCTATTCCTTACGACAATCCTTAGGAATAAATATTGAGGAATAGATGATTCTTAGGGAAGATACTTAAGAATAAAGAAGATAATGGGGATGAGTAATTGGGTTGATTGTTTGATGATTAAATATAATAATTATATTATTGTGGGTTGAAAATCCTATGTAATCACCAGGTTTCCCAACCTGACCCACTCAGTTTATTTGTATCACAGCTATCAATGCGGAGATACATTACACTGGGAGATTAAAGGAGATGTTAATCATTAGTGTAAATGAATGTAAGATCTATTTATTCTTATGTTTCTGTATTAACGATGACATCCCAATGTTTTAATATAACAAAATACATTTCTTCGGAAATGCTTTGATAAGATCCTGTTTTCAGGGAACAAATTCCGCAATATTATTCTTCAAAATGGATACTTTGATTTGTAAATAAGCATAAATAATTTTTTTTAAAATGACCGTGAATTTGGGGATGTCACATAAGACCCTTCCAAGGGTCTGGAAGGACAACTCAAAACGCCAATAACCAAACATGCATAGAATGGGACCTATGGGACAAGAAAAGCAACATAAAACTTCCAAAGATGGGATCTAACAACCAAAACATAAAGGTATTGACTTTATACCTTCTTAAGCTTCACAAAGGGGCAAAGATCCCAGATCCACAAGCTTACTTCCACTTCAAGGCTTCTTGATGCAACTTCTCCTTCCTCTAAAACACCAAGAACACACTTTAAGGCTCAAATCACACTCTAAGGGACTAAGGTTTTGCAAGAACGAATCTAAGGCTTTGGAGGCTAAAAAGGTGGGGATAAATGAGCCATAAGGATGTTTAAATACCTCTCAAACTAGGGTTGTGCATGGGTCGGTTTGGGTCGGTTTTGGACCCAAACCCAACCCAACCCATAAATGGTCGGTTTCTGGTTTTCAGAACCCAATAGGATCAGTTTTTGGTCGGTTCGGTTTCTCGGGTTCTGAGGTCGGTTTGGGCAGTTTTTTGGTTTCTTGGGTTCAACCCATACACTCACGGGTTCTGGGTTTAAACCCACGGGTTTTGAGTTTTAACCCATGTTCCATAAATGAAGCAACAAGTTAAATACTTCAAAAAAACACCAAATTTATGTTAAATACTTAAAAAACATGATTCTTACAACAAATAGTCTATTACAAGTTACAACCAAAACCCAAAATAATCTATTACAGCCAAAACACAATCAAGTATGGGTCGGTTTCTCGGGTTGGATGGGTCGGTTTTTGTGTAAAAACCGAAAACGAACCCGATTTTCCGGTTTTTAAAAAATTCAAACCCTAACCGTCGATTTTGCTTCGGTTTTGGTTTTTTCGGTTTCGGTTTCGTCGGTTTTAGTCGGTTTCTCGGTTTCTTGGTGTGGGTTTGCTCACCCCTACCTCAAACCCTAAAACTTAGGGTTTCCTCTAGACATAAACGCCTAGCGTACATAAGTGTACGCCCAACGTAGTAGGGCGCGCCCTACTACGCTCAGCATAGCCTCATGTACACTTAGCGTACTCCTCCTGTCCCAAAATTACAAAATTGCCACTAGGGCTTCTCATGGCTACTTCCTTCAATTACAGGGACCAAAATGACATGAATTAAACCATACAGATGAATTTAAAAGTACCTGAATACCGGGGTGTTACAAAATTGGGTTTCAAATTTATAGTTGGTTGCGAGAGAGGCTTTAAACAATAAGAGTTTCTCATGGAGTTCATCAAACGATATCGATGTGTCTCGAGTTTGGACTCCACAAACAATTTCTTTGTAGTCTTCAGTGTTTCCTTCAAGGATCTTTTTTGTAATATTTTCTTCTTCCATATGAGCACCCAATGTGGCTAGTTCATATGTACGGTCTTTAACTGAGTTGAAAAGCTCAATGATAGTCATGGTACCTTAGGTGGGATCTTTGAGTAAGGATTTAAATTTTTTAATCTGTCCACTAGTTGGTTTGGCATATGTGTTTGCCATACTATTCCATGCTTCGCGAGAAGTTTTGGCACGAGCAATAAATGAAATAATTTCAGGTGATATTGAACTAATGAGGCCATTGAGAATCAACTAATATTGGCAAATCTGTCACACCCCAAAACTGGAACGGCAGAAACGTTCGGGGGTGGAGGACGTCATGTTTAGTATCACAAGATATGCATTATAGTAAGCAAGTAATGAACAACCATTTCATTAGAAAGAAAGTGTTTACAATGTGTGTGTTCACAAAACATAAAATTCATAAGCAAATAACAAAACAAGACATGAAGCTACTATGCTCCATCTTCTGAAAGCCCAGCATGAGTACGTGTCTATTAGTCTTCTGAGAATACAAGTTATTTGAAAGAGTTGATCAGCAATTAAGCTGGTGATTTCATATTGCACCCTTCATAAGGGTTTTCGGTCTAAGGAGATGTACTAGACCAAAAACACCTTTTGTTCTTGGATAAATGATGATTTCAAGGCCCTAAATCAAGTATCCTTACTAGATAACAAGTATAGGAGATAGATACTTACAATATGGAAGCAAAGAAGGGTATTTTCGGCCCAAAACACTAGTGTGTGTTCTTGTTGTTCTTGGTGTTCTTGTAGATCTAACCCGAAAGAGATGATTTCATGGATGAAATCAAAGGGTTGTACTAGATAAAGCTTTGTAACAACAAATCAAATGGAAAGAATTCTTACGATTTTGAAGATCAAAGTGAAGAACTCGATGATACTTGAGAGAGAATGGATGTTTCTAGCTTTGAAAAGGAAAGAATGATCCAAATGATCATGAAAAATATATATGTAGGATGGGGTTTTCGGTCACCTTGATCGAAAACTCTAAGGTCTTAACCGAAAACTCCTTTTTGAGGTGGTTTTCGGTTTGCTTCATGACTAGAGCTTCAACCAATTCATCCTAACACTGATTCCTTTGATGTACCAAGTTTAGAATACTCGAATAGACTCCAAACAATGCCAAAAGATAGCAAAATGGGTCTAAAACCAAAAATTTTCCGGGTTGTCACATCATCCCCTCGTTAGATGGAATTTCGTCCCGAAATTAGCTTTCTTAGCCGTACTACTGGGGTTGCGCTCCTTGGATTGGCAGAATACCTACTCGTAGACCTGGCAACTTTGCCCTGGTGTTCCTGATAGGATTCGTACTTGTCCATCTATCATTAGCTCGTGTATACAAGTCGTATATAATCAGGGTTAGTAAGACGGTCGGATGTGCGACTCTGCCCCAGGTCCACAACCAAACAAGGAACAGGAGATAGGGCGGAAACACACATACTAAATCTGCGTAATCATAATCATATACCACCCTCGCGTATACACTGAATATTGATAGGTGGGTTGTATTCGTCCATAGCCTCTGTGCTCAAACTTGGTCTGCTCGACGAGTGGTATTTCGTGACGGTCTGCGGACATCTGACGATAAGGCTTCGGAGTACAAAGTACTCTTCGCAAGAGTACTTCAGGGTTTAGAATACGAAAGATAAAACTGAGGTTCAGGTCGGACTGTCGATACGAATGACGAAAGTTTCGAGAACTTGCCGATCGAGGCGATAGAAACATATAAACTTAGTATGGTGAGGACCATGCCAATTCATGACGAATGATAGTAACGGACTCTTTACTGAACAAAGTTTTTATCCAATTTGAAAGAAACATCTGTTATACGATGATGTATCCCTAGCATGATCGATACTGTACTCCTAGTATGTTCGACAATGTACTCTTTGTAAATGTTCCCGTGTTTCCTGTTTTCTCTTGAAGTTAACACTCCTACGTATCGTATCGCTATGTGCGCATACATACAAACGAAAGTGCTCTAATAACTGGTGGGGATACTTTATATCATGATCCTCCTTGGTACCACTACAATCGCCTGCCATATACAAGTTATGAATATTTGAGATGAACCAGGCAGTCGACTTAGTAACTCTGCCTCAAATCCTCAACCAATTAAGGAAAGGGGGACCTAAGCGGAGTCACTCACTCTAAGTCTGCAACATCTTAGTTGTGCACAACCCTGATGTATATGGTAAGCCATAATAGCTTCTCTAAACGGATCTTTTAGTTCTCTTGAATACTGTGATCTATTTCAATATGTGAGTTATTATAATTACTTTTAGGTGTTATCCCCAAATTTTTATCTTATATGAATACAAATTAATTTTAAAAGTAATTACTATTTCGAAAACATACCGCTACTCGTCGACGATTCCGGGGTAGATTCCCCTGCGGTGATCATCAGAATGCGTCCATCCGCGCCTGAGTTCCTTATTATCGGGCAGTCCCTCTGAAAATGTCCAGTCTCACCACAGCCATAGCAGGCTTGGTTTTCTTCAGCTCCGGGGACTTGGGAGATCGGTTGAGCCGGTGCCCTGCAGAAACGGATTGTGTGTCCCTTTCTGTGGCAGTTCAGACACTGCATTTCCCGGCATACTCCGGTGTGGTGAAAGTTGCACTTTCCACACTTCGGGAGGGTTCCAGCATATCGACTGGCAGGTGCTGGAGCAGTAGGCGTTGTAGCGGCGTACATAGTACTCGCTCGTTTCCCTTGCGGGGTGTCCTGTGTTGTTCGCTTCTTCTTCCTCTTGTTCCCCGACTTCTGATTATAGTCCTCTTCCCTCGATGGCTCGGGAATAGGGACTTTTACACCATGGCGGACTCCATGGTCGATGAGTCACTGAGCCAGGCGTTTAGCACTATCGAACGTGGCTGGGTTAGAAGACAACATATTTCCTTGGGTAGGAGCAGTCAGACCCCAAATGTATCTTTCTATCTTCTTGCCCTCCGAGGTAACCATCCCGGGGCATAGAGCTGCTAGCTAACTGAACCGGTCAGTGTAGGTCACTATGTCTGAGCCGACCATAGTGAGATCCCACAGCTCTCGTTCTAGCTTTTGAATTTCGCCTAACGGGCAGTATTCCTCTCGCATTAACTCTTTTAGGTTTTTCCAACCTAATGAGTTAGCCACTGATAGAGTCAGTGACTTAACATGGTTGTTCCACCATGTTAGGGCCTTGCTAGAGAAGGTGCAGGCAGCAAACTTTACTTTGCTCTCTTCTGGACACAAACAGATTTCGAAGATCGACTCTGTTTTCTCGAACCATTGCAAGAGAGCAATGACTCCTTCAGTCCCATTAAAGGACAATGGCTGGCATTTGGTGAAGTCCTTGTAGGAGAACTCTCTCGAGCGCACGAGGACCTCACCTCGAATAGAATCAGTAGGCGTTCCACCTCCGCTGGTACTGATGGAGTGATATTGAGCCATGGTTGTTGCCACAGCCGCAGCCACTGCAGTGTTTATAGCTGCCATATCGATTTGCGAAGGAGGCGGCGTTGGAGTTATCGGAGTAGTGCATTTGATAGGTCTGCGAGGAGGCATCTTTGCTAAAAGAATACAAAGATGAGACGGAATAAGTCTAAAGCAATGGACACAAGCCGAAAGCTGAAAAGACCAGGTTATCCTAGTTCTGGATGTATCGGGTCCTGACTTCCATAGGGTTCTAGAAACAATTCATAAAAGAGTCTATACCTAATAAACTCTATGAATTTGAAATAACTATCCTCGAATGAATATCTGTTTCCTGAATAACTGTTACCAGTTGCATGTAAGAAAATAATCTTAACATATAATGTGAGCAGTGTTTCCACTCGCTCTTTTAACAAGATTATTATTTAATAGTGTGACGTGTAACACGTTTTGGTTACTTCGGTTGATCCCTCTTTGAAAACTTCTCATGAACTTGTTCTTGTTCCTCCTGGACTCTTCTGTTGACTACTACGAGGAAGTGGTTACATCTATCTGGGCTTGTCGTGCGAGAATGAAAGTGACTAAAGAATCTATGAGATTTAAGGTAACTTCATGGGGTGATCCATACGGAGTCCTCCTATAATTGTACAATGTATACAAGTTTGTATATAGTTGAAGATTAAATAGACCTTCGAATAAGTGATCCTACTCCAAAACTACACCCTTAAGAGGAATGGATAGCGAAGCGTAGACCACAGATTCTAAGTTTATAAGATCTTGATTATATATTAAACTTTAGGAATATACATTGCAAGATTATAGACCTATCCGTAAGGGTCTTTTAAGTTATCACATAAGTTATTTATATGGACTAAAATACTCCTATAGTATTTTAACGTAATGTACTTGGTATGTTCTAAACTCGTTATCGCGCTATCGTATCATAGAATACTTCTATAGTATTCTAACTCTAAATGTACTTGCTATGGCGTTCTCTTGACTGGTGTTCAGGTAAGTTTTAACACTGTTGCAACACCACATCATTCCTAAAAACATGTCGGTCACATCTCGAATGAATATAGTTGATCAGGCTATATTGATCCTAGCTATGATTACATAACTGTTCAGGTTTGACGAAAGTGTTCAACCTTTAAATGCTTTAGTTCTGTTCTTTTTGTGATACTTGATCTACATGTATAAGCAAGTAGGTATATTTTTATAACTTATCGTTATATTCTTAAAATATATTATTATCCAGAGCACTTAAGCCCCATTGTATTTATAGTTGTATATCTTTTATCGGTTGATATACTTAGTTCACTATAAACAATGCTCTGATACCAATCTGTCACACCCCAAAACCGGAACAGCGGAAACGTTCGGGGGTGGAGGACGTCATGTTTAGTATCACAAGATATGCATTATAGTAAGCAAGTAATGAACAACCATTTCATTAGAAAGAAAGTGTTTACAATGTGTGTGTTCACAAAACATAAAATTCATAAGCAAATAACAAAACAAGACATGAAGCTACTATGCTCCATCTTCTGAAATCCCAGCACGAGTACCTGTCTATTAGTCTCCTGAGAATACAAGTTATTTGAAAGAGTTGATCAGCAATTAAGTTGGTGAGTTCATAAGATTTTAGTGATGTAAGTAAGTTGTAGAAAGTTGTTGAAAAATGTAGTAAGTTGTAATAAGTTCTGTTTAGAAAAGTTTGTCTGTTCCTCCAGAAAATCCTATATTTCATGCTTTGATGAAAGATAAGTAAAATGACTCTACAGTCCTTTCTATGAGTATTAAATGGATACAAGTTACATAAAACCCAGAGTAAACAAACAATGGGTTGTGTGTATCTGCCTTAATACCACAACCAAACAAGGAACAGGGAATGAGGCGGAAGGCACACAATCCATTGGTCGTTGGATCATCGTTGTATATAACCCTGGCGTATTCACTTGTTACTCACGGAGTTAACTGTAATAGTTCCTTTATATTTGATGAAAATATTCTTTAATAAAACCCTTATTTCTTATAATATACTGGTGACCACAGTGATTACTTCTATAATAACTTAGTTATACTGGCTCTATATGATCTAATATCGAATAGATAGTTAATTGGGTGAATCTGCCCTAAGCCCACAACCAAACAAGGAACAGGAAGTAAGGCGGAAAGCACACATCCAACTATCTGTTGGGTATTAATGATATATAACCATGATGTATAAGCTAAGGTATTATAGAGTTAATCACCTAAAGTCCTTTAAGTTTATACTGGTTTAATAAAATGGATTAAACCCTTTACTGGGAAGTTTCTAGTTTTGTTTACCAAAAATTCTGATTTGGAAAGTATGTTTTGTACTAGAAAACTGTGCATTGACTCTGTGTTCTATGACTTGACCCATACTTGGTACCCTTATGATGACTTAATGTATACTAAACATATATATATATATATATATATCTAAAATCGAATAGATAATAGATTGGGTGAATCCGTTCCAAGCCCACAACCAAACAAGGAACAGGAAGTGAAGCGGAGAGCACACAGCCTATTATCTGCCGGATCCTATTTATATATATATATATATATATATATATATATATATATATATATATATATATATATATATATATATATATATATATATATATATATATATATATATCCTTTGGTGTATACATTAAGGAATCATAAGGTTAGCATTATGGTCCCTTTCTACTGAATGTAGCCTTCTACCAAGGCATCTAAAGTTATCTATGTTTGTTTCTTGCATGAGTTGTGTAATTTCCCAAGTGAGACTATCATTTACCAAAAATATAGTTTTTACATTACTATTTATTATGAGAAGATCACAATGTGAATGAAATGGGGAAATAATAAAGTATTGTAGTGTTGTATTATAGTAACTACTGTTGTACTTTCTACCTTAAACCAATTGATATTTAAGGTATGATGTGACCTGGTTGTACCATACTATCGACTAATAACACGACGATGAAAGACGTCGGAAGAAATGATATTTGGCACCCGTAGACTTGCAAGCCCCATTATAGCTAACAGCAAGGTGTAGGATAGTCAATCCAGTATAGATCTATACGCAAATTCACGCTCTCCCTCTAGGAGATTCTGGCTACAAATTGAGCCATGACAGGTGATGACATGCCCTAAATGACGGTCCACATTTATGTTATTGTATATTTGTATATGTAAAGTATGTACTAGCTGTATTGTACGTTCTCTCTGTCTACTATGTATGTTCTCTCTTAGTTTCTCATAATAGTATGTTTGACTCATGTATGAACTGACTCTTTGTATGCTTCATTGTACTAGAAGTAATGAATAGCATTCTCCTAAACTATACCTATTATAGTTTACTAATGTTCTACTTGTACTGTTCTTGAAAAGGCTCATTTATCTACTAAGTTATGCTTGTACTTTAAAAACAGAGTTTTGTATAACTATAAAGTAACATAACTTTAAAAGAGTTTTTGAAATGTTTTGACAACTTATAAATGACATAAGTAACATTTTGAAAGATGTTTATAACAAACATTTACACAATTATCATTGTGTTCAACTCGTATCCCCCTCCCCCTTAAAACATTTAAAACAGTTAAAAGATTCATTACTGGGTATGAACTCACCTGTTGTGGGTGATTCAAACGGGTATGCGTGTAAGGATGAGAAGTTCCACGAATGAAGTCCCGAGACACAATAGGTCCTAAATGACATATAAGGACACACATTGACATAAATATAGTGTTTATAAACAACTATATGAAAGGAAACACCTTAAGGACTAAAATATCCTTAAATGGTAGTGTTATAATCACTTAGGATTGCATAAGAGGGTTGTAAAGCCACTTAAGGGAGTTTTCGGTCCAAGTGGTATGTTTCTTGGAGTTTTCGGTTCTTGTGGTTTTCGGTCCATATGGTTTTCGGTCCATATGGTTTTCGGTCCAAATGGTTTTGACCGAAAACCCATGGTCTTTGATGCATAAGGTGATTTCCAAGGGCTTTCAACAATCAATGAAGTGTTCTAGATTTGTGACAAAGCTTTAGGAAAGGTTTAAAGTCATATTGCACCCTTCATAAGGGTTTTCGGTCTAAGGAGATGTACTAGACCGAAAACACCTTTTGTTCTTGGATAAATGATGATTTCAAGGCCCTAAATCAAGTATCCTTACTAGATAACAAGTATAGGAGATAGATACCTACAATATGGAAGAAAAAAAGGGTGTTTTCAGCCCAAAACACTAGTGTGTGTTCTTGGTGTTCTTGGTGTTCTTGGAGATCTAACCCGAAAGAGATTATTTCATGGATGAAATCAAAGGGTTGTACTAGATAAAGCTTTGTAACAACAAATCAAATGGAAAGAATTCTTACGATTTTGAAGATCAAAGTGAAGAACTCGATGATACTTGAGAGAGAATGGATGTTTCTAGCTTTGAAAAGGAAAGAATGATCCAAATGATCATGAAATATATATGTAGGATGGGGTTTTCGGTCACCTTGACCTAAAACTATAAGGTCTTGACCGAAAACTCCTTTTTGAGGAGGTTTTCGGTTTGCTTCATGACTAGAGCTTCAACCAATTCATCCTAACACTGATTCCTTTGATGTACCAAGTTTAGAATACTCGAATAGACTCCAAACAATGCCAAAAGATAGCAAAATGGGTCTAAAACCAAAAAATTTCCGGGTTGTCACAGAATCCACATGATGTAGTCGGGATTTGGTGTGTCTACATTATTGTTGGTTGTAGTACTTGATGGAGATGGTTTGGTTCCATCAATGTAACCAGTGAGATCCAAACCATTAAATAAAGTTTCGAATTGAATTTTCCAGGAAAAATAGTTTGAAGAAGTGAGTTTCAGAGGAGCTTGAATTAGTGTCTTAATAGTGAGGGGTTGTTGGAGGCATTTGATGCGACAAGGGTACTTGTAACACCCGCAGATTCAGGCTTGTGAATTAAGATAAAATAAGCGTTAAATTTTTTTTTTATATATAAAAGATTATCTAGCATAAATAATCTAAACCAAAGTAATAGTGAGGGTCAAAATTTGTAACCTATTTTACGTAATAAAGAAGAATTATATGAATATTACGTGTTTCATGATTATTATAATATAATAAAATAGGAAAAATCAGCCGAATCGTCCATAAATCGTAAAAATAAGTGCGCCAAAACACACACACACACACACACACACACACACATATATATATATATATATATATATATATATATATATATATATATATATATATATATATATATATATATATATATATATATATAGAAAGTACACGTCATCCCGATCCCAAAAATATAAATTTCGTTGAAATCCGAATCCGTATGAATTAGATATGATTTTTATAAGATATAAAAGTCAGTCGTGCACAAGGAATGTCTGGCGTAAAAAGCTAAGAATAGAATGGTTGACTTTTAGCTAATGTCACCATAACAAAAATCGTAGTACTCCTTAAAATAGGAATTTTGAGAAAAATAATGCCAAAAACGGAGCCCGTATGAGAGATTTATGGTTTTAGCAAAACCATTTAATTTTATAAAAATATGGATGAAAAATAAAGTCAAAAATAGTCGACGGAGTCTAAACGAAAGTTGTAGATCTCGTCGATAGTTACGAGTGGATACAAAGAACGTCAAAAATTGAGTTCATATGAACGAGTTATAATTTTTAATAGCACATTTACGTATTAAAATAAAGTGTAAATCATATATACGTATACATATATTTATACATATGTATATATCATTAGAAAGGTATCGACGATGCGGTCGTTATAAGATTAGTGTTAAGTACTTTCGACATTAGTTTAGTACAAATATCATTAAATCTATTTAAAATAGTATTATAAATGGGTGTTTAGTCATTTAAGTAAATATAGAGGGTGGTTTTTGAAAATTCAATTACTATAAATAAGAGCCTCTAGGCTCTCATATTTCTTGCACCATTCTCTTGATTCAAGAGTCTTTCTCTTCTTATCCTCTGAGCAATTCAGTCCCTCGTGATTCGACTTCTTTTTCTGTAGTTTTAGTATAGTAAGGTGAGCGCTGAAGCAATGTAAGAATCTTTCTTAGAAAGCTTCAGCGACGAAGTTCTGCCCCTGTAGAGCCTGGCTCCTAGCTAAAACCCCATTGTAAGTAAGTTATGCTTACCCTATTTTAAATATAACTTATATTTAAAATTAGTATTGTTATTATGAACTTATAATAAATATTTGGGATATTATTATGACTTATATAAGTGTCGTTATAATATCTTTTTAACTACTCGTTGTACGGGGAATCTGGTTTAAAGGGCCGCATAGGGTTCTTCGATTTCAGAAGTGCTATATGCCAAAATGGTCCTGCCCTCCGGTGTTTTATGTTTGGTCGCTGTCTGTACATAGTGGTTGGAAAATATTGTTTAAACGCTTATATAATAATAATAATAATAATGCTAAGACTAATAATTAGTCACGGTAAATATTAGACTAAAATCTAGTGGTAATAATATTAGGTTTTATCGAAGGAAATTATATTGTTAAGAAGCGAAGCACAGTCCGAGTTTGGAATTATCACTTTAACAAGTGAGTGCATAGTTACTTTCATCTTACACATAGATATGAAGTATTTTATATAAATTACGTGCTATGTGTGCATATTATCTATATACTTGCTATCTACGTTGGATGAACGATTTTATACATGTTTTAAATGATTTAAACTGTATATGTATTTTATATCTACAAAATATGTTGGGTAAAACATGGGTAGATAAATGATGAGGGACGAAAGCTGATATAGAGGAACATTGGCAGTATGCATAGTGCCCTATAGGTGAACATTGGCAGCAATGGACCTAGTACCCTATAGATGAGCATTGGCAGATGCGCCACAACCTGTAGATGTTTTTGATCTACGATGTACTCTGATCATCATAGCAGCTACGCCTAATAGAGAACATCATAACCCTGGCAGCTGCGCCTAATAGAGAATGTCACAATTCTGGCAGTTGCGCCTAAATGATAATATTGGCAGTTGTGCTTAATAGATAATATTGACAGTTTTGTCATTAGCAACGATGGACTTCGAGCCTACTCCTTAGGAAAATCCTTAGGACTGAATGAGTGAATGATAAATGATTCTTAGGGTAGATCCTTAATAAATAAAGAAGATAATGGCGATGGGTAATTGGGTTGATTGTTTAATGATTAAACATAATTATATTATTATGGGTTAAAAACCCTATGTACTCACCAGGTTTCCAACCTGACCCACTCAGTTTATTTGTATCACATGTATCGATATAAAACTACACTACACCGAGAGATTAAAGAGGTGTAGATCACTAGTGTAAATAAATGTAAGTTCTGTTTATGCTTATGTTTCTGTATTGACAATGACATCCCAAAGTTTTAAAATGAATAAAATACATTTCTTCAGAAATGCTTTGATAACATATTTATCATGTTTTCTGGGAACAAATTTCGCAACACTTCTCTTTAAAAGGTTATTCTGATTTTAAAATAAGCATAAATAAAATTTTTAAAATGACCGTGACTTTGGGGATGTCGTAGTTGGTATCAGAGCATTAGTTTAAGCGAACTAGGAATAAGGATTTATTTCTAGACTTAAACTTAGAATGTTAAGCGATGATCGTGAGGAGTGTGTCTAATATATTTTAGGAAGTTCACCTGAATAGTCACGAGCACTATCTCATTTAGGGAAGATGCCTAAATTGCTTTTATGTGCTAAATGATTTGCGATGCTTTATGATGTTATTGTTTGATCGGATTTATGGTCTGTTGCCGACCAGATCTGGAAACTTTATGTGTTCAGATTTCTGAACGTTTAATTACGATATTAGAACTGACATGTAATTTTTCGAAGTAATAAGGGGGGATATGCGTCTAAAACTTCATCTATCTATATTCTCATCTCGACACACCAAACGTCTGCTTTGGTGTGCAGAACATCATGGTGAAGACTCGTAGTGAATTCAGTAAATGGAGGAAATGAGAAGGCCTACGATACTGAATGGTATCTATCGGAAGATATCGTAAGAATAATATCTTGCCTTTAGAACGCGTCTAATAAATAATACATCTAGTACGGGAGAAGTACACTTTCGATTAGCAGAAAGAAAGATTTTTGGTATAATCCATGAAGTTATCCCATCGTCTGACATTTACATCACCAACCGAGTTGAAGCAGAATTGATGATTGAAGATACGCATGGAAGAAGTCCTAGTAGAGTCTAGGGAAAATTATATTATTGTTTGGACACATTTGTTTGTGTTAAATTTTTTTTTTTTGATAATGACTTGGAGAACTGCGAGACAATACTTGGGACGAGTACGAGTAGGTGTGAAAGGTAGTAGAGGCCGATACTACCAGAAGCACAGGACTCGCACTTGGATCAGGGAAAGTCACAAGGTTACCAAGGCGCTAGTCATTGATTTCGTTTTGTTCATGTCTGTCGTTACCATTGTTTCGATAATTACTAAGAAGATGATTATTATTCTGACCCTAGTGGTTATATCAAATCGAGTTCGGCTAAGATATGTATTATACGTGCTTCAAAGTACCAAGTTCGATGTAGCATCTGACTTAAGCTAGAAGATTGAAGTAAAAGATAATCAAAGGGATCAATAGAAGTATCGCGATCGTTGTTAAAGTAATAAGCTTGTAGATAGAAGTGCTACATGCTAGAATGTGATTATATCACATTAGAACATGAAAGAGGGTATCTTCCATTCTGGAATTTGACTCTAAAAGACCTGAGTCTAAGCGTTGCATCATACGACGAGATGTCATTAGAACATGTCCCATCGGTCTGTTGCGGTAATCGAAGTAAATAGCTTATCTTAATTTAAGTTTGTTTAATAAGGAGTAGGAGTCTCCAATAAGGATTGAGTTTGTAACTCGAAGGTTACCATTGAAAGTCCAACAAAGGATAAAGAGCGGGTGCAAGATTGCGCACCGCCAGCAGTCAAGGATTCCTAGAGTTAGATACTCATTTGAAATGACATAAGAGTTACGATTACCACCTAGGATGGAAAGGAAACGTATAGAGTCATTATACAAGTCATGTTTTGTTGATGATTCTGGGACGTAATCATCCTAAGGGGGAGATAATTGTAATACCCGCAGATTCGGGCTTGTCAATTAAGATATAATAAGCGTTAAAAATCATTTTTTTTATATAATAGATTATCTAGGATAAATAATCTTAACCAAAGTAATAGTTAGGGTCAACTATTGTAATCTATTTTACGTAATAAAGAAGAATTATATGAATATTACGTGTTTCATGATTATTATAATATAATAAAATAGGAAAAATCAGTTAAGCGTCCGTAAATCGTAAAAATAAGTGCGCCAAAACATATATATATATATATATATATATATATATATATATATATATATATATATATAAATTACACGTCGTCCCGATCCCAAAAATATATATTTCTTCGAAATCCGAATCCATATGAATTAGATATGATTTTTATAAGATATAAAAGTCAGTCGTGCACAAGAAATGTGTGACATAAAAAGCTAAGAAGAGAATGGTTAACTTTTAGGTAATGTCACCATAACAAAAATCGTAGTACTCCTTAAAATAGGAATTTTGAGAAAAATAATGTCAAAAACGGAGCCCGTATGAGAGAGTTATGGTTTTAGCAAAATCATTTAATTTTATAAAAATATGGATGAAAAATAAAATCAAAATTAGCCGACGGAGTCTAAACGAAACTTGTAGATCTCGTCGATAGTTACGAGTGGATATAAAGAACGTCAAAAACATAGTTCGTATGAACGAGTTATAATTTTTAATAGCACATTTACGTATTAAAATGAAGTGTAAATCAAATATACGTATACATATATATACATATGTATATATCATTAGAAAGGTATCGACGATGCGGTCGTTATAAGACTAGTGTTAAGTACTTTCGACATTAGTTTAGTACAAATATCATTAAATCTATTTAAAATAGTATTATAAAGGAGTGTTTAGTCATTTAAGTAAATATAGATGGGGGTTTTTGAAAATTCAATTCCTATAAATAAGAGCCTCTAGGCTCTCATATTTCTTGCACCATTCTCTTGATTCAAGAGTCTTACTCTTCTTATCCCCCGGCCATTTTGAAAATCTTTCCTTGATTTGAGACTGGATTCACACGAATGTTCCTCCAATTCACTCAAACCAAGGCTCTGATACCAACTTGTAACACCCATAAAATTCAAGCCAATTTAAAACTTTTTAAACAATCTAAAAACCATTAGTTATTACAAAACTTGTTTTCAAAAGGTATAATATCAGAGTATCCCAAAAACATAAACATAAATATGAGGAGTTGTACGATCACGCCTTCTCCTTGTCGCGATCCCCTGATGTACCTGAAACAATAAACTGAAAGTGTAAGCTCGAGGCTTAGTGAGTTCCCCCAAAATACTGATACACTGCACATAACACATATATAAACAACAGCATGTACTGGGTCCACAGCTTTAAAGACTGGATCATCCATGGGCCCACAGTGTGAGTCTCGATTGCCTTACGGGCCCACAGCTCACATCTGGTTTGCCATCGAACCTGCAGTACGAGTCTCCCTTAGCCCGTATCTGGAATGCTCCCGGGTTTGTTGGTTACCGCACGGAGCAATATCACCTCAACCCATGCCACATAACATATCAACAGATAACATAACCACTGAGCATACAGATAATCATATAACAACACAGGTAGTCCTACAGATATACCTAACTGGTATAGCCACTAACATGCAGCACTACTCATACTCAACATTCTAACACTGCTAGGATAATATATCCAATGGGCTGGCCTTCGTTCCTTAGACCCCTTAGTATAGTGAGGATAACTCACCTCACAATTGTCGTCTGAAACTAGAAAGCTCAACTCCCGGATCACCACCACAAACTCCACCACCTATATCTGACACATCACAAAGGTTGGGAAAACCCAAACCGACTCGCCGAGTCATTCTACTTACTCGTCGGGTCTACGACAATCTTCAACGGACTCACCGAGTTGTTCATCCAACTCGTCGAGTAGAGGACTATCTTCATGTGGCTCGCCGAGTTGACTATGCAACTCGCCGAGCCCCTTCAGACCTTCAACCATACAGGTACTTTTTAAGCCATGCAACGGTCCCATATTGCAGATCTAAGCTCCTAGGGCATGCTTATCACGTAAAATTGCAAACTTTACGTGCATGTAAGGCCCTAGAGACTCTAAATGACCAATCCAAGCTTTCAATGGAGCTCTACACCTTAGGAGAGTCTCATTCTTGCAAAAGTTGGAAGCTTTATGGACTTAGAGACCCAAAAGAGTTCAGATCTGAAGTTGCAACCTTGGATCTTAACTCAAACACAAGAAAGGCTTCCTAATAAGCTAGAAAAGCCCTAAAATCCACCCAAAATAGATCTAGAATGAAACGGGGGTTAGGATAACGACTTAATACCTTCCAGAAAGGATGCCAACTGAGGTAGATTTTTGGTTCCACACATTCCTTGCTCCTAGTCACTTGATCTCCAAGCTTCTTCCCACCAAAATCCTCTTCCCAAGCTTAAGAATTCGAATGGAGCACACTCACACGAATTAGGGTTTTGCTGAGCTCTCAAGGGACTGTAAAGAGGCTGAAGGAGGCTTATGATTCTTTAAATAGGGTGCAAAATCCCGGAAATTAGGGTTTCACCCTCCAGCTCCAACTCGTCGAGTCACTCATCCGACTCGGCGAGTTGGTCACCCGCGTCCCAAACTCGCTACTACTTGACGAGTCAGGGCATCCAACTCGTCGAGTAGACCTTGAAACTTGAAAATTAAAGCCACAATATTAATACCTCAGAATCGGGGCGTTAAAATTCTCCCCCACTTGAACTAGACTTCGTCCTCGAAGTCCGCTACTGTAACATCCCAAAAATACAACCCAAAAATTTTCTTGCTAAACCATAATATCAAATATTGAAAGATAAATCCATGGATCATGCGTCTCAAAATGTCATAATAAATTTATCAAATCAACTGATGTCAAAACATATCAAAACATCCGAATAAAACTCCCAGGATAAACTGAAGCTGTGGTGTGTGCCATGCCATCATCCCGGGCTCTTCCCCTTACTAGCGGGAGTACCTGAAACCAAAAACTGAAACTGTAAGCACAAAGCTTAGTGAGCTCCCCCAAACTACCACATACCATACAATAACATATAAAGCAACTACTAGGCCTTGCCCACTGCATCAGACCGAAGTCCGGAAACTACATCGGACCGAAGTCCGGAACTAACCAGGGCCTTACCCTCTGCATCAGACTGTAGTCCGGAAACTGCATCGGACCGTAGTCTGGAACTAACCAGGGCCTTGCTTCTGCATCAGACCGTAGTCCGGAAACTTCATCGGACCATAGTCCGGAACTAACCAGGGCCTTGCCCTCTGCATCGGACCGAAGTCCGGAACTGACTGAACATAGCATAGCATAATCACAACTACTAGCATAAACACATATATTGCATACTGCATCAGACCGAAGTCCGGAACACATAACACGAAGACATGCTTGAATCACAAAGACATCAAGCACACTGAACTACTGCATCGGACCGAAGTCCGGAACTACTGCTAACTTAAACGGGTCGGCATTGTGGCCGTAGACCCGTTCCTACTGGAAGGAAACTCACCTCGTAACGCTGGCTGCTGAGATTCTAAATCTGAAACTGGCTGACTGCTGCTCCGGAACTCCCCGACTACAATCCCATAAACACTAAATCAGATACTGATAACTATTTTCAGGGTAAAATGACTATTTTACCCCTGGTCAAAGTCAACTTCCTGGTTGACTCTACTCGCCGAGTCCTACTATGAACTCGTCGAGTTCCCGGACTCACACTTCTCTAACTCGCGACTCGACTCGCTGAGTCGGGACGTAGACTCGCCGAGTCCCTCTACTTCCAGATCCTTGTTCTAACTCACTGAGTCCTCTTCCACTCGCTGATTCAACTCACAACTCTAAAATCAGAGAAATCAGGAGTTTGCGCTCCGACTCGCCGAGTCCAAGAACAACTCGTCGAGTCCTATGCATGTCCTCACTAAACAGTTGATTCTAATCGATTCCAGTGCATCCAATTCATAGATCTGAGCTTCTAGGGCCGATATAACACGTAAAGTTGCCAACTTTATGTACATGTATAGAGGTATGAAGCTAAAACACCAAAATAAGCTAGAAATGGGAACCTAGGGTTTGGAACAAGGCCTTGCTTTGCATAAAGGTAGCTACTTTAAGCTCCTGTGGCTCAATGATGTCCAGATCTATAGCTCACTACCCTAAGGGAGCTCCAATCTCGAGTTTGGACCTTGAAATGTCCCAAAAGTGGCAAAACAAGCATATATGAAGATCTACTAGGAAAATGAACAAGGTAGAGGCTTTATTACCAGATGAAGTAGCAAATGGAAACTAGCTTCTGGATATCCTTCTTCTCCTTTGCACCTTCTCTCTTTCCTTTTCTTCTACACTTCCAAGAATACACCAAAACACTCAAAATCAAGAAGGAATCACTCAAACTCACCAATGGAGGCTAGGGTTTTGAGTTCTGGACTATAGGGGCCGCAAATGAACCCTAGGGAAGAGAATGAGATGCTTAAATAGGGTACCAAGTCCCGCAATTAGGGTTTCCCAACCCAGACCAGATTCGCCGAGTCCACTAGCCGACTCGTCGAGTCGGTCACTTAATCTTCCACACGGAGCCCGCTCCGACTCGCCGAGTTCTTCCTTGGACTCGACGAGTTGACTCTTTCGACTTAGGGCTTTTCTTTCCTTTCTTGGTCTTTCTGATTCTGGGTGTTACAGCTACGATGAACAACTCCGGATAGTGCTCCCGTATCTCAGCCTCCGGCTCCCAAGTCCACTCGGAACCCCTCCGATGTTCCTACTATACCTTCACCAAAGGTATCTCCTTGTTCCGCAGAACTTTCATCTTCCTCTCAAGTATGACCACATGCTTCTCAACATAATTCAGCCGTTCATCGACCTGAATGTCATCCAATGATACTACTACCTCCTCATCCGACATGCACTTCCACAATTGCGAAACGTGAAAGGCGATGCGAAATCCAACCGACCCTTTTCCAAAGGTCTATTCTACTTGCCACTTTGCCAACCTGGCAAAATACTGATGATCCAAAGTATCGGAAACCCAACTTTCCCTCTTCCTGAAGCGAACCCTTTGTGCTGACAGGATAAAGTGTCCTTCAGCTCCCAAAATATCATACATAATCAACCAGCTAACAAGTACAAACACTCATACCTGGCCCAATCAGCCTCGGGCTGGAATACCAGGCATGCCTATGACAGGTCCAGATATCCCTAGGATGGAATACCCTCGTATCCCCACACATGTTTTCCCCAATCAACCCCTGGGTTGGAATACCAAACATATCAGGTCCAATCAATCATAGGGTCCGGTCATCCTCAGGATGAAATACCCTAGATTGGAATACCTCTATGACATGACTCGAGTCTACTCATAACTTGAGTTCCAAGGATCTATCCTTGCATCTCATCCACCAGCCTCTGATTCGTCATAACCGAGTGCAACTCCCCCGAATCTCAACAATACACCTAATCCGAACGCGCTCCTACCAGCGACATAACCAACACAATCTTTATGCCCACAGCCTATGACTGGAATGTCATTACATGGTCCTTAGCATAGGTCTGGATTGCCTCTGAGCCCACAGCATGAGCCTGGTAAGCCCTCTCCGGCCCTCAGCTCATGATTGGAATGCTTCCGATAACCCATCGACACCGCTGTCGTCGCTTCAGATGCCCAGCACTCCATCCTGGAGGCACTCACCTCCTCCATTGCCCAAAAGGGCCTAAACAATGTCCTTCACAACACCAACAAACGTCATAGTGCTGAAACCTCACCCTACACTGTCCACTTGCAGAACAAGTTGCTACACTATAACACATATATTCTCAGAACTTGATCACATAACTAACAAAACCCATACAAAGTCTTCAACATACTCCATCAACATGTTCAATACTTGGGGACAGACCTACTGATTGCTATAGCATAGCAGCATACTCAATACCCGCACATAGATCTACAAACGCTTGCAGATACTTTTCGCACACTTGAAAACCCAAGTCATTAATGTCGCCCTGATCACAGAAACTGACCGAGACAGTAGGCTGTCTTCTGGTTGCTTCCGAAGTCCACTGAGACCTCCCCGGTCCCAACTTATCTAGAATACCGAAGTCTTGACCGGTTGTTGAGCCAATGGTAATCTCACAGTCACCCCACGTGACTTCTGAAGGAACTTCGTCTAGCAATAATCGCCCTAACTATATCGCCACTCATGGCTCCATCAATCCTTCTGATCCATTGATCATAGCAGCCTGACAACCTGACGCCATCGAATCATATACGAAAAGTGAACGCTACCAGAATACTGTAGTCTTTCATCATGTCTGGTCTCCAACGACCTACCGTTTTCCTGATTCCGATTATGCTATGGTCTACCCACAATCTTGCGAACAGGCCCACTCTGACCTGATCGTCTGTAAGAATCCGTGAATACTAAAAATCATCTCGCAGCCTCACAACACTTCCCACACCATCTGACCGCTAGTGAATGCTATGGCTACCCCCGCAGTCTTACAACACTTTCCATACTATCCGATCACTTGTGAATGCTACGGCCATCCCCGCAGTCTTACAACACTTTCGTTCTAACACAAACGCAGTCTGATACCTTACCCTCAATCTATCAATCCACTTACCCTCAGAGTCTACCACACACCCGACTGAACATCCGAACTGAACTCAATTCATGACTAGAACCCCAAACTGATTCCCCAAATTCTGCTATCAAGCACCGAGAAGACGCGATACATATGCTGGGAAGTTTACCGAACTCCCAACTCACACAACCCTCAAACCAAACAGCCACTTGGGCCGCCTTTCTTCCTGACCACGATACGGAACTTAACCCATTTTCGACACCGCTCGTGCTTCTGTATCCCGGGGCGATTCTCCCCCACTTAGATTCGACTAAGTCTTCACAATACATGAAAATTGGAGAATTCCCAGTCTTTCTCACTGTCCAACGATCAATCCGATAACAACCGACTCTTCTAACTAGCGCTCCATTACTAGCCACTCCCAATTGGCCACACACTTCAAGAACCAGATGAACACTTCCTGAATCCCAGTGAAACCGACAGTCACAAATGTTTGAATGACCCCCACACTCAAGTCCTGAAGACCAAAAGATAGATACTCCAACTAATACCTCGGCGACGAGCTACTTCCCTTGGTGCTTTCGTCTGTCAATCACGAACGGTTGCCAAAACCATTGATCCCTGACAATGTTGAATAACCCTTCTGTGGGACCCTAACCGCAGACCTCCCACATACTACCCCTTTTTCCAAAGGTGTTCCAAACAAGTTTCCCGCTCAAACGTTCACAGCTGAACTGCAGTAGCTGAAGCAACCTCTTCCCTAAACCGGGCTACAAAATATTCCCAAGACATAGTCTATAATCCCAAAATTGCAATAGGTCGCATAATCAATCCTTACCACCTGATACAAGAGATCCAAGGCAAATCGGTCCTCACAAAATACTTATGCCACATCGACCCACCTACGCTGAAATAATATCGCCAATCCCTGCAACCAACTGACCCCGAGCTGGAATACAGCCCGATCTTGGGGTCACAAGCCTGCTCACTCCTTCGAGCTAGAAAAACTGAAAGGGCACAACCTTTGCCATAGGTGATAAAATTATGATCAACCACTCTACTTCCCATCCTCTAATGAATCCCTGAACTCTAATCACCTACAATCCTTTGATAATAAATTTCTCCTGACATCTTCAATAACCTAACAACTCATGAAACTCCGCAACACATAGATCAGACTGAACAGGCAAATAACCCGAAATTATTGCTTATCCATACTCAACAATATTCCAAGACAAAATAAATACCGATCACGGACGACTTGACCACAATATTATTACAGAATGGGGTTTTCCAATTACATACCAGAGACTTCTTGCGGCTCGACCTTGACCTCCTGAGGAACGATGATCGCAGAAATCTGAATTCCTTCCGTCCTCAACGCAGGACAGCTGGACCTAAAATGACCTAGCTGGTGACAGCGAAAGCATATGTGATTCTTCTTGCAATCCCGTTGCACATACCCTCTCTCCCCGCACTTGTAGCACCTGAATTTGTGACAAGCAAATCCGTGGGTTCCCCCACACTTGCCACACACCTCCTAACCCTCCTGACTTCCAGTACTTAGGTTAGCTGTCTCCAACTCGTCGTCCTCTGCTGAAAAGTCCCTCCTCCTCTTTCCTAGTTGTGACCCCACCACCGGCACTCCCCCAGTAGTCATCCCGGTAGCAACATCTCTCACAGATTGCAACGCTGCAACTTGCTCCTCAAGCTTGGCGATCATCCTGGCGGTGACCCGGTCCACGACACCGAACAATTCTTCTCGCAAAATCTGAGAAACCTCAACAGAAATCATCTCCCGTATCTGATCGGCGGACAATACTGGCCTATCCTGGCCACTCGCTCCCGATCCTGATCCGGATCCCGCCTCAAATCGATTTGCCATCACCATACTGAACATATACCAGGAAGATATCAGATAATCCGCATACACGACAGGGAACCTACTCCTGACTGAACCCTAGGGGTTGTGACTTCCTTGACGCGCGTATGGGTCCTGTGCTTTCAGTAGTACGGGCCCATACTACCTTCCACACCTACCCATATTTTTCTCAAGTATCACCACAACTCCCTACAATATACATATACATAGCGAGCGCTAAGTCCTCACTCGTAGAGGAATGATAAATATCTCATAACTGGCCTCCCGGCCTCTCACTACCCACCCATCCACCAACTGCCACACGACCCTCCATTGGTGCCAATTAACTATTGCATGAATACAATCACATACCGCACGGCTTAAACAATCTTAGAGTAAAAGATTTAATCCCACAACGGTTGGACTCAGACAAGAGCTGCACAGCAGGACCAAATCCCTTACCCTAAGACCATTTAACCCATGTAGCATGTGACTTAGAGTATTCACTAATAGTTAGTTCACACGCGAAAGAGTCACAAACAATCAATTGAGGTACTCTACATAAGATAAGGCATCAAAGATCAGGAAATTCTATCATACGATTCTTGAGAATCCCTATCTTATTACTAGCATGTTGTTCTAACATATCACATAATATCAAATAACTTGTATGGTATTTTGGGGTCTACTTACGGGCTCCGGCTGATCGTACATCCCGCATCCACCTTTACTTATTTTGAAAACCTTTTGAAAACCATTTTGAAAATCTTTCCTTGATTTGAGACTGGATTCACACGAATGTTCCTCCAATTCACTCAAACCAAGGCTCTGATACCAACTTGTAACACCCATAAAATTCAAGCCAATTTAAAACTTTTTAAACAATCCAAAAACCATTAGTTATTACAAAACTTGTTTTCAAAAGGTATAATATCAGAGTATCCCAGAAACATAAACATAAATATGAGGAGCTGTACGATCACGCCTTCGCCTTGTCGCGATCCCCTGATGTACCTGAAACAACAAACTGAAACTGTAAGCTCGAGGCTTAGTGAGTTCCCCCAAAATACCGATACACTGCACATAACACATATATAAACAACAGCATGTACTGGGTCCACAGCTTTAAAGACTGGATCACCCCTGGGCCCACAGTGTGAGTCTCGATTGCCTTATGGGCCCACAGCTCACATCTGGCTTGCCATCGAACCTACAGTACGAGTCTCCCTTAGCCCATATCTGGAATGCTCCCGGGTTTGTTTGTTACCGCACGGAGCAGTATCACCTCAACCCATGCCACATAACATATCAACAGATAACATAACCACTGAGCATACAGATAATCATATAACAACACAGGTAGTCCTACAGATCTACCTAACTGGCATAGCCACTAACATGCAGCACTACTCATACTCAACATTCTAACACTGCTAGGATAATATATCCAATGGGCTGGCCTTGGTGCCTTAGACCCCTTATTATAGTGAGGATAACTCACCTCACAACTGTCGTCTGAAACTAGAAAGCTCAACTCCCGGATCACCACCACAAACTCCACCACCTATATCTGACACATCACAAAGTTCATAAATTCCCAAGATACTCCCAGAAGTCCAATAGTCAACCCTCGGCCAAAGTCCAAGTCAACTTTCAAGGTCAACAGTCCATGTTGACCTCAACTCGTCGAGTACCCTTAGATACTCGCCGAGTTCCTGGCATGACTCGCCATCTCGTCGAGTCACTTGAGTGACTCGTCGAGTTCCTAGTGTCAGTGGCCGTAACTCCGTGGCTAACTCGCCGAGTTTTCCCTTTACAACTCGCCGTGCTCATACGTGTCTGAAGGTTGGGAAAACCCAAACCGACTCGCCGAGTCATTCTACTTACTCGTCGGGTCTACGACAATCTTCAACGGACTCACCGAGTTGTTCATCCAACTCGTCGAGTACAGGACTATCTTCATGTGGCTCGCCGAGTTGACTATGCAACTCGTCGAGCCCCTTCAGACCTTTAACCATACAGGTACTTTTTAAGCCATGCAACGGCCCCATATTGCAGATCTAAGCTCCTAGGGCATGTTTATCATGTAAAGTTACAAACTTTACGTGCATGCAAGGCCCTAGAGACTCTAAATGACCAATCCAAGCTTTCAATGGAGCTTTACACCTTAGGAGAGTCTCATTCTTGCAAAAGCTGGAAGCTTTATGGACTTAGAGACCCAAAAGAGTTCAGATCTGAAGTTGCAACCTTGGATCTTAGCTGAAACACAAGAAAGGCTTCCTAATAAGCTAGAAAAGCCCTAAAATCCACCCAAAATAGATCTAGAATGAAAAGGGGGTTAGGATAACGGCTTAATACCTTCCAGAAAGGATGCCAACTGAGGTAGATTTCTGTTTCCACACGTTCCTTGCTCCTAGTCACTTGATCTCCAAGCTTCTTCCCACCAAAATCCTCTTCCCAAACTTAAGAATACGAATGGAGCACACTCACACGAATTAGGGTTTTGTTGAGCTCTCAAGGGACTGTAAAGAGGCTGAAGGAGGCTTATGATTCTTTAAATAGGGTGCAAAACCCCGGAAATTAGGGTTTCACCCTCCAGCTCCAACTCGTCGAGTCACTCATCCGACTCGACGAGTTGGTCACTTAAACCCACGTCCCAAACCCGCTACTACTCGACGAGTCAGGGCATCCAACTCGTCGAGTAGACCTTGAAACTTGAAAATTAAAGCCACAATATTAATACCTGAGAATCGGGGCGTTACACTTTGATAACATATTTATCATGTTTTTCTGGGAACAAATTCCGCAACACTTTTCTTTAAAAGGTTACTCTGATTTTAAAATAAGCATAAATAAAATTTTTAAAATGACCGTGAATTTGGGGATGTCACAATACTCATCCTGTGATAAAAGAAAGAGAATATGTGATGAAAGAAAGAGAAGATCAGTAAGGAAAAGATGATACTTATCGTTCTGATACGATAAAGAACAAATGATTGAGAAAAGGCATTTCTATTTCATTATATAAATTGGTATATATAATACAAGGAACTAACAAGATTTCCCATGATGTAGTTAGTAACTGGTTATTCTATGTAGATAATATCAAGAAAAGGTCAAGATAGAAGATATATTCAAGAATCCTATATATATATATATATATATATATATATATATATATATATATATATATATATATATATATATATATATATATATATATATATATATATATATATATATTCAATAAAAACAACCTTTGATTTGGGTGATTCTCTCAACCCCTATCTAGCTCTCTCACATGCCTACCACTACAAGAAATCACGACATTATCGGCGACTCCTTTAGGTGCGACATAAGCTTTTAGCGGCGACTCAAGCTATTGTCGCTGCTAAAAGCATCGCCGGTAATTCCTAAGGGACCGAATCCGCATGAATCGTTCCTGGTAAAATCCATCCGTCCGATCGAGACTTTAATCCGATGGTTGGGGCTTTGTTTCGCATAAAACCAATAGCGGCGACCCCAATGTCGGCGATAAGTGTCGCCGCTAATGGTCGAAAATAGTACACGGTATTAATTCCCTCCATAGTTGTTATTGTTGTTGATAAATGTCGCTGGTATTGGTCTGGCATCGCCGTTATTTCTCAATGAACATATATCCCTTTTCGTTTGTACTCTTATTTCCCGTTACTTTCCTTTTCGATATGTCTTACAGACGAGCATACTGACGATCAATGAACCACCAGCCATCAATAAATGCATGTTGATTTGGTAATTTTGGTTTGTGATGATTATTTTCTAAAAGCTTTGGTAACTGGTTTTTTGTCTTAAGTTCAAGAAATAGCAATGTACTTTGGTTTTTTTGTCCCAAGTGCAAGAAATAACAATGTACTTTGGTATCAATAAATACATGTTGATTTGGTAATTGTGTTTATGTTCCAAGTGTAAGAAATATCAATGTACTTTGGTTTTTTATCCCTAGTGCAAAAATAGCAATGTATTTTGGCATCAGTAAATGCATATTGATTTGGTAATTGTGTTTATGTCCCAAGTGCAATAAATAGCAATGTACTTTTGGTATTTCTTGTATTTAAGTGCAAGAAATAGCAATGTACTTTGGTAGTTTTTGTTTATGTTGATAGTTTAACTTATATGTTTATATATGTGTTATTTATTATGTAGTTAGAAAATCTTCGTGCAATGCTCAACGACTCGCCGTGTAGAGAGGAACTTTATGTGTTTTTTCATTCGCGAAACCACTAAGTGATGATCAAGGAGGAAATGAGGGGAGCAAAGATGATGGTTTGTCATATTAGTTTGTGTTTTGTAAGTTAGACGTGTTATAACATAATTTTATAACATTTTTTTGTTTATTTTGGTATTTATAACACTTTGATACTTACTTGGATGTCGTTATGTAACTTTTTTCATGCATTTAATGCTTTTGTGTTTTTTGCATTTATTGTCGTTGGTTTTCTGCACCCGAAAAGGGTTGATTTTAAAAAATAATATTACCTGCGAAACTGGTATTACCGACGACAGCGGGTATTGCCGGCGACCCTATTATTAGCGGTGATTATTATCTTTAGAGACGACATATTGGAGCAATAGCAACGGGGCAATACCAACGACGTTTTAGCGGTGATACCTCGTCGCTATTAATTTTACTAGTGACAATGCTTAGCTTTAGCGGCGATTTTTGTCGCCACCAATGTCTTGTTTTCTTGTAATGTGCATATTATTAGGGTAATAGGGTTCAAGTCAAAAATTCCTAAACAATATACATGGACATACAAAGTACTTACAAATGAATAAAGAAAATAGAATATCTTGCATACGATTTGCGTTCAAGAAAAAAACAAAATATAAAAGGGAAGACGAAGAAGAAGAGATCGATAAAACTAGAAATACCGGGTTGTGGAAGAACTAAATAACACTTTTCTTTGGTCCATAAGACTAATAAATAATTAAATATCTCTTTGATCCAATTTATTGGTATTTGTTTATAGGCCTCACAATGGATCTCACCAAAAGCATAAGCATATCAGATCATACTCCAGTGTCCGGATTTGGCAATGTTATTACATATATAGACATTCATTGGCTGTGGCTTGGTGGCCCACTTCATTAATACTTGTATTGGTTCCGAGTTGTGGGTCAACTTTCGAGTATGTTGTAAAACTAGGGTTGTATTCAAAAAAAACTTTATAAAAATACAAATGTGTGGTTAATAAAAGCTGTAACAATGAATGTATAGTTTGAGAAATTAGGTCCCACCAAACACAATACGATTTTGAAACTTACAAATCATGCAACACTTTAACTTTTCATTTTAACCATTTAACATATATTTTATTTTTTTATATCTTTAATTTTCTCCTTCAAAATTATATTATATCTCTTTAATATATACTATGTAAAAATTTATTTGTTGGAACATTTAACTAAAATTAATATATTTCTCTATTTTTTTTTAAATAACAAACTATCATACTCCTAATCTAATCCTAAAACCGTGGTAATACTTTTATAAGATGATAACTTTACAAATTCCAGCTATTAATTAATTTAGCTTATATTTTTTAATGTTTTTTTATTTCAAAAAAGTTGGTTGGTTGATTATTTGTTTGCTTGCAACATCTAGGACCAACATTTATTATGCAGTTTTACTTATGTGTTCAGTTTTTTGTCCAAAAAAAAAATTAAAAACTGACATTACTAGCTGAATATATATATATATATATATATATATATATATATATATATATATATATATATATATATATAAAAGCCCGTCTCATACGATAGGCGATAGGGGACCGTCCATTGACCGTCTTTTAAAAGGACCCAAAAATTTTACAGACTTTATTAATATAATGTTAAATATAATCGATTTTTAAAATATTATTAGTGATTATGCATCTCAAAACGCTAGAAGAATTATTTTTCTTTAAATATATGAGTTTTTATAATCAAAAGTATTATATTTAGAAGATAGTATAAGTAATTTTTTTTTCAATTATTAAGTTAATATAAAAACAGTTGATGCAATTTGTGTATTTTAAGGGCATTTTTTCTCTTTCGTCATGGGCCCAAAAGATATTTGGAACGGTCATATATATATATATATATATATATATATATATATATATATATATATATATATATATATATATATATATATATATACTAGTTTATAACTTGTGCGAACCACGGTTATAAAATTAATTAAATTTTCATAGTAAAAATTCATAACTATTAATCAATTATTTTAAATAAATTATTAATTAAGAGATATACCAAATTATAAATTAGTTATAAATTCAAATTTAACATATAATTATAAAAAATTAAATGTTTCTATAAAAAATTTGAAATCTATTATTTAAAACTTTAACGTCATTAATTGTGATAGTGGTTTGTCTAAAATATTTTTCTAACATGTGACATAATATTAATGAGGAGTTGTATTAGAGTGACACATGACAAAAGAAGATTATAACTATTCTTTTATTAGTGTGTGTATATATATATATATATATATATATATATATATATATATATATATATATATATAACCTCAATGGCTAGAATTTGAGGTAAGTGGATGGGTAAAAGTATTGAGAATTAAGCATGAATTCTAGAAGATTTATAAGGATTCTTGTTGAATTTATGATGATTTTTGGTTTTACTCACTTCGCCTTCTGTAAAAGTGGGTGTTTAAAGTATGGATCCAGATTGTTTCCGGGTCATGTTAGCTCGGATAGCGTCTATTAGCTTAAAACAATAATATAATAATATTCAGAAGCCAAAAATGTACACCCCTGAAGCCGGATGTTTGTCCAGAGGTCGTGCTGCAAACCCTATTTCATTACTATACACTTTAGCCTGACAAATATAGGAATCATCGTGTATGAAGAGGTGTCTTTCATTCATGCATTATGGTCAGCATTGGTGATTTAAAGTTCCCCACTTGTCACACCCCCGAACCAGGACGACAGAAACGTCCGGGGGCGGATGACTTCATTGTATTGTATCATCACGATTGAATATAATTGAAACATAGCAACCAACATCATACATTAGAGATACCAACATACATTGTTTACAGGATGGTATTTGTTCACAACATTACACAAGTGACAATAAATATGATGTTCCCAAAACAAAATGTAGTAAGTGCCCAAAATCCATAGCCTCGGGGTACCTGCTCACTGAGTCCTTGAGAATACAAGTCGTTTTGAAAAGCGTCAACTAAAAAGTTGGTGAGTTCATAAGCATATTTGTATAAATTTTCGTAATATCTTTGATTTGTAATAATTTGTAGAACTCCAGAAAATCCGATATTTCCTGTGAAAAAGATAGTTTGTAGTCTTGTTCTAAAACCGTGAATAGTTGCATGCGTGTCCTTTGTTTTCTTTTGCTTGTAAGTAAAAAGAGTGTGCATTCCCAGAAAATCCTATATTTCCTGTTTTATTGGAAAGATGTAGTCTTAAAACCCTAAGACTGGAGTGGTGATAGTAAAGTACAATAGTGAAAATATAGTTTTATATTTTATAAAACCAGTAAAGTGTATAATTTCGTTATCCAAAATATCATTGTTAATCCCGTTGTGAGTCGTTACAACCATGCTTGATTCGACTAAAATGTCTGTCATGACGTTCTTCAGGCATCGGTTTCGGGAAGATATTTGTCACCCTAAACTGGCCTAGTCTAGCTGTAGCGAACAGCTCAGGTGTGGGGGTGTCAACCCCGTATAGATCTATACACAATTACCTCGCTCTCCCTCCAGGAGACTCTGGTTATAACTACAGGACTTACAGTGTACGCTAGGTAGGTACGGCGAAGGAGAGTCTCACAAGTGCCTTAACAGGTTTACACGAAATTTTCTGTCGTAAAACTTTTGGTTTGTATACCGTTTTAGTTTAATTATTTATAACGCATTTTATAAATAATCATTAATGAATTCGTCTAATAATAATATACGTTGAGTAAATAGTATAATCCTTTAAGTATTCAAACTAGTAACATATGACGACATTTTACGACTATTTTACTAATAAAATAGTTTTTGTGTAAAATATTCAAGTTTTATGGTGGGTTTTAACATACCAAAATTTGTTTGAATGTTTTGTAACACAAAAATATTTTATTTTTGTGGTGACTAGAACATGAAATAATTTCCACAAGATTACATAAAATCCTTGAAAATTTATAATATTTCAATATTGGTACAAGTATTAGTGGTAAAAATATATTTAACCAAAAATCAACCATTTTGAGTGTAACTCTCATATTTTTACCATCTATCAAGCTTTTACAACCAAATATAATGTAACATTTTTCTTTAATATTACTTTTGATTTTTAATACACACTAAAAACCATTTTTACCTAGTAACTTATTTCATGTTTAACATAATACCATAATATGTGAGATTTTACAAAGGCAACTTTAGTCTAAAAAAACATGAGATTTATATAAATCTCGAGTTTATGGATGTTCACATGGAGTCATCAACATCTCACCACACATAGTCACACAAACATATAAGTGCATGCAAATATCCAAGATTAAACAACACTTGACTTGTATTCCCCCCCCCCCCCCCAAAGGATGAAAAACATATTTCTTATACTTGATTGTCATTTATCTTATGTTTATGATTCTAGTTCATATTTCTTATACTTGTTTAATACTTTGATCATGAGCTTGGTACTTAAATGAGCAATTATTGGTTTATTTCTTTGGTTTAACATTAAATCATTGAATTTACTTAAAACAAGGGCTTTATAATGGTAGAAATCATCTCTAGCTTATGGATCATGACTCCTTTATGGATGTGTAAGCATTGACGTCCTCTAGGAATTGGGGATTCCTTCATTCTTAAGGCTAGTCAACTTTCTCGGGTTCAATTGTTTCAATTGAATCCTTGATTTTGATTAAGAAGGTGTGTTGTGGGCTTCCCCAACATCCATACTACCTATGAGGAATATTTGCATATCATGTTTCATGATTATTATAACCAATTTGGGATGAATGATAAACTTCATATTGAATCTTAGTGATAAACACACAAATGTTCATTATGTTGAATTGTCTTGGTTGACCAATTATCTCCAATATTTGAGCATCTCACAATCTTGCTTAACTGCAAGTTTTTTAGTTATTCAAGTCTTTTAGTTTTCAAGCAATCCTGAAACCCCATTTTTAGTTTAATTGTAGTTAGTTAGTTTTATTACACTAGTTCATTTGGATTGTATTGGTGATTGAATACAATCATTTCCCCGATGATCGATACCCCATTTACCATTATATTACGTTTTATTTACAAACAAATGATGTAATTTGTTTGGTAGAATTGACATCCCACCAATAAAAATAAAGTAATCGATATTTTCAACCTATAAGTTTGGAAAGGATTTAACCGTTTAAGCCTTCAAAGGCATTTTTCTCAATACAATGCTAATGTTAAGAATACAAAAACCGTTTAATGCACACAATCAATAATTTGAAAGAAAATAAATAATTATATATATTTTTTTTAATTAAAAAGCCTTATAAACCCTAATTTAATATCGGTATAAAACATCTAGTTCTTATTACCATTTATATTCGTATTAAACAATTTAAATAAAAAAACACATAAATTATCATAATAATATGGACAATATTCTACTTTATTTAGTAAACCCAAAAATAAAATAAATTTTACATAATGATAACTTTTCCAACAAATGTTTGTATGAAAATAAAGTTTTAGTTTAGTGATCTTGAAAATAATTTGTAGGTAGGAGAGTACTATACGAGTTATTGGTCATACAAGATTTTGCATAGATGGTAGTTGAGATATCCTAGATTTACAAGACTACCTAATACTATCGGTATTGGATTAGATTGGATCTTCTAAAGGGATACACGTGGCAAACTCTTCATGCCACCAGCTCACCTGTAAAAGCCAGTCCTGTTAGGTTGAGAAAAACGTAATCTACACTAACACGTGGCCCAATCATATGTTTCATCGTGTCATTGCTAGGATGACAACGTTGACTTTCACAATCCGTTTTAGTATCCAAAGTTCCAAACTTGTTCACTAATAACCCACGTGTCCCTTTCTCCTTGCACTCTTTTTTCTACAAAATTTGTTATTGAGTTTATTCTTTGAGTAAATACTTACCGTTTTATAAGCGAATTTTGTTTTTGTCTAAAAAACGTTTGTAGTTGGTCTAAAAAAACGAATGTTATTTCTATTCCGTATTTTTTATAAGTTATTAGTTGAATGATTTTTTATCATTATATTGAATCTGGATGATATTGAACTTTTTTTTTCTAATAAAGTGGTGATAGTATATGCATTTGATGTATTTATTAATTTTATATTTTTGACCGAATAAATAATACAAAAAGTTGATATGTGAAATTACTTTAGTAATTTATATATTTAAGATACATGTAGGCACAATAATTAAAAACAAAGGCTTCGTGATATATTTATTAAAAAATCAAATTTAAAACATATAATAAATAATTATATAACAAAAACTAAACTGAAGCTAAAATTGTCATTTTAGAGATATAATTGTCATTTTAGAGATATAACAGTTGAGGTTTGACCATAAATGCCTCATGGACCAAACAATTTTTGCCAACCACAATAACTATCCATGTAAAAATTTCTAAACTTAAACATAAAATGCATAACACTGCAAACCATAGGGACAAAAACCATAATTAACTCATTCTTATTTTAGAATTAAAAACTATATAGAAACTAAAAAAATTATTTACCAAATTAAAAATTACATAAACCAAAGTAATTACTCTATTTCCTTTTAAAACTAAAAACTACGGAGACTAAAAGAATAATTTTCTTAATTAAAAACTATAATAACAAAGACTGTAATTAATCCATTGTAAATATATGGATCAAAACTATAATTAATCAATTTTCTTATAGAATTAAAAAAATCTAAAAAAATTCTAAACAATAAAGACCAAAATTATGATTTCCTAAAGTAAAAACTACACCAAAAGCATATTTAGACAATTTCCTGTAAAAAATATCATCTATATGATATATCATATTTACTAGGTGTGAGACCCGTGTATTACACAGGTTTATAAAAAAAGTTTAATATAAAATTATCAGAATTACATATTTTTTAAAGTAATAATTTTACATAAATACAAATAATATAATAAATAAAGTAAGTAATTTATTTTATAATGTAAGATATTTGAAAAGTTGTAGACCATTTATTATGAAATTTAATAGAATGATTAACGTTACATATATATAAATCTCAGTAAAATGTGGATTTTAAATTTAAGAAAACGAAAAATACAATAAAATGACAAGTGTAAAGAAAAAATTCAAAAACTCTTAGAAAATAACATGAGTCAAATTCAAAGAGAACGTGACATTTGACAAAATTGATTTTCATTTATTAGGTTAGATAAGGTAACATGTTTTTTTTTCTTTTTTCTTTTTTTGAACAGCAGCAAAATATATTAGAACAAACTAAAAACTAGCAAGAAAATATAGAAATACAAAATTAAGCTAGAGAATACAAAATGTGTTCAATTTCGGTTAACAAGTAGAGTCCTTTGACAACTAATTTGAATTTATAGATTACGCAACTTTTTGACAACTAACAAGTAGAGTCCTTTGACAACTAATTTGAATTTATAGATTATGCAACTTTCTTTTAGATTATTCCTCTCAATGATTTAGTTGTGCTTTTATAATTCAACAATCACCATAACAATCATACAATGAAGTCATTTAACACGAATTTGGGTATCAAAGTCATGTAAAGTGTAATTATGTAAAATACACCTTTGAAATAGTAATTGCAGTGTTTTAAAAACAGGATTTTTAGCTGAACCAGTTTAATGACCGATTTTCGGTTCAACCAGTTTGATTGTCGGTTCAATTGTCAGTCGACATTTGGGAGTGTTGTATGTTGGCTTTTGAGTTGTATACATTCTGGATAACCCGATCGATCGAGCTATTTACATTTCTTTGAAAATTAACTGTTTTTTTAATGAGCTAAGTGAAATCTAACTAGACAAGTGCAATAAACGAGTTCAGACGGTTTTTTACCGGTTCAATCATACCGATTCAACCCGATTTTTGAAGAAACCGTTTGGTTCAACCCGGTCTAAAACTTAGCATTAAACCGGTCATTGTTGAACCACTATCGTCCTTGGTTTCTGGTCCGACCGATTTTAAAACATTGTACTTGCGTGATCGGCATACATACTCATTGCCTTTAATTTTATCTTTCGTTTTTCTTATATGGTGGTTTGACTAAATGAATGATTACATTACATACTAAATGAATTCAAATCTATGTTTCAATCACCATGTTGTAAATTAATATTTTTGCTTAATAACTTATAAAGCGAGAATAAATCAATTTAACTGTACCAAATCAGATTAAATAATCAACTTTTTAATTTAATATGGTTTTACAATTTCCATTTCTAATATCATAAAATCACATCTAGAATTAAATAAACTAAAATAGATAAAACCACCTGTAAATAATTTGTACACAGCCATACAAAAAAAAAGATCTTTCTATCAAACATTAATATAACTTCTTAATTAGCTAAAAACATATAAGTGTAAAACGGTATCAAATATCTAATTTTTATAAAATGAAGCAAAATTCAAATGACATATAAATACGAGCATAATAATTATCAATCTTTAACCTTTTTTCAGCTATCATTTTTCTTCTTTTCTTTTAACAGCAAGAAGAATTATTATTGTATGAAGCCATCGACATGTAGCCAAATTAGTTGAAGAATTATTCAACCGTATTCTCTGACATGTAATATATGAGATAAAGAAAGAATGGGAGGTTGTTTAGTTGACTCAGGAAACTTAGGACACATTAATAAGATTCACGAGGGCAATCTTGCACTTTTTGCTTAGTAAGCTATGAGCTGGTTTCCTTACCACCCTATTTAAGTCGACCTTAATCCTAGCCAACTTCCAACACAAAATGGCTAGATTAACTTTCTTCATGGTGGCAATGCTTCATCTCCTCCTCCTCTTATCTCCTCCGGGCACCACACATGGTGGTGGCAACACTATTTTCTGTGGTGGTGGTGGCGGCGGCGTTGCAGCTATGAGACCATTAGAAGAGAAAGGTGGAGAGTATGTTACATACAAGCCCAAAACAGGTGTGATAAATCAAGGCGAAGGTGTTTATGGTTGCTTGCCTAAAGGAATTCGACACAGTTCTGGTCCTAGCCGATATATTAATTATCAAACTCTTGGCTTGCCTAGCGCATGTTCCACAAATGCACCTGAACCATAACCTCAATTGTATTCGATGAATGGGGAGTTACACATGTTGTGATTGTTGTCATACATTACAATATACTACATATATAAATTAAACATGTATACAGAAACGTAGTTTGTTCAATTTAAGTGTATATATATATACAAAAACAGAATGTTATACCTAATATATACATGTACATGCATAGAAGTTGGTATCTGTTAATAAAGATATTATATGTTATATGTTCTATACTTGTTTTATGAATATTTCTTGTGTTTTTAGCCTAGTTCCGGAGTCTTAGCAAAGAAAATAAAAGAAGAGAAAAGAAAGTAAAGAGAAAAAAAAAGATAAAGGAAATGAAAAGAAAATTGTTTTTTGTGTTTCTGAGTTGGAGAGAAGTGAAACGAAAATTAAACATTTTGTTCTTTCTCTTCAAATTTTTCCAAATCGGAAGGAAAGTTGGGAGGGAAAGCGATTTTTCCACTTCCTTCCTTTAATGAAACTTGGGAACACCAATTTCTTTTACTTTCTTCTCATTTCCATCAATTTTCTTTCTTTTCTCTCGTTAAGTTGAACTCGGGAACATGGTATTAGTGTGGGAATAATATTACGGAAATGTACGGAATCAAACAAGAAAATAGAAATGGTTAATGTTTGTGTTTAACACAGTGTCCTTAAAACAAAGTTGTGTGGTGTGCTATCTGGTGTTTGTTTCCTATAATACAACAACTTTGAACGATTCTTCAAGATCGTCGAACCTCACAAAGGCCTGAATTTTACCTTCTTTGTAGAAATAAAAATTTATTAGAATTAGTAGAATATAAGAGATTTTTTCTTTGAATTCTAGTCTCTAGTCTTTTAAATTGGTTGTAGAGTGGTGGTATTTATGCTACACATTCTACAACCGTTGACGAAATTAAACACATTTATTAATCACAAGATTAATGTGTGTTTAATATGAGTTTTGTAATTGAAATCATAATAAATTAGCAGTTACAGAAAAAGATATAGTTTGCAAAAACTTTTTTGATTGCACATACAAGAAAGGGACTTGGTTTCATAAGTCTTACAAGGCTTAAAGTCTTTATACTTATAAACTCGCTTCTTTTTCATTCTCACACCTATGTGGCATGGCCAAAAACTCACTTAGCATCTTTTCCCAATTCATCAAACTATCTCACTTTAATGATTAATTTATCATTCATCATAAGTTCGTTTTGGACGTATGATATACCAAAACGAAGGTATCACGGAGGAGAACACAAACATATATAGCCGTTTATATATTTTAATAATGTTTATGGTTCAAATTTTTTGTTCAAAAAATGGGAAAATTCATTTTTAGAAATTGGTTCAAACCAATTTTTCAACAATCCCCCACATGAATGAAAATTGATTAAATATTTTCAAACTACCTAGAAAAAATCCAACAGTTAAATCATGCATAGGATAGGTAAGTGTTGATGGAGATTAGTGTACATAGTCATAACAAACCCAGTAATGTTACTATAAATAACAATGTCCTTTTGGGTTACACTCAAGAGAAAAATAAAGCAGAAGTGAACAAATATCTATATCATGGACTTGTTTTGTTAATTGATTAATAGTTTAATTAATTAATTAGAAAATAACGGAATACAGAATATTCCAGAATGTTTTGAAATATCTGGATAATTGTAATTATATTTGGTAATTATCCTTATAGTTTCAAATCACCTCCCTTTATAAAGAAAGGTCAAAACCCGGTTTTTGTACATGAGAAAAATACACTTCAGTCACCAAAGTTCGGAACCCTCAAAAACCCTAAGAATTCCTAAAGTACAGTTCCTATATCGTGGTTATCTGTGTTGAGTATTTGAGATATTGAAACTGATTTGGCATTTCTGTTTATTATTGAAGACTTTTTAGTCTTGATAGGGTTTTGTATTTTTGGAAAATGTTTTGTTTTCCTTATATATAGTCATTAGCTTAGCTTGTTCGAGATATTGAAACTGATTTGGCATTTCTGTTTATTATTGAAGACTTTTTAGTCTTGATAGGGTTTTGTATTTTTGGAAAATGTTTTGTTTTCCTTATATATAGTCATTAGCTTAGCTTGTTCGGTAAGCTTTTTCCTCAAAAGGTTTCTTTATATGTCCAATTTTGAAATCAATGATATACTAAAACTTTGACAGATTACTTGCAACTTTATGGTGATTGATTCATGATTGATCTTCAGATTCCGCACTCGTCATCTCGTTTTTCGTCCCAACAAGTGGTATCAGAGCGGGTTCTTATAGATCTCAGCGATTATTGCAAGAATTGATCAGATATGGCGAAATTTATTCATGAAACTTTGTTCTTCAAGTTTTGTAAGTTTTCTGAAGAGAAAGTGAAATATCTCTTGTTTTTGTAAAACTCAATTCAGATCTGTTATTTTCTACACATTCTATCATATGATTTGTTCTTGATTCAAGTTTTGGAAGTGAAATAGAATAAGAAAATTGAGTTTTATTATCAGATTTGTGCTTTGATTCGTTTTCTCTCTCTAGAAATAATCTCATATCTTGTTTCTCTCTCAATAAATCATCTCAGATCTGTTTTCTCTCTCTAGAAATCATCTCAAATCCATTTTCTCTCTCTAGAACTTTTATCAGATCTATTTTTCTCTCCCTTCAAGTTCAGTTTCTTGTTGAAGATCTAATGGATGAAACGGATTTATTGTTAGACTCCATTTTAGCACTTGGATTAAAGGTTACTAATCCAATCTATGGTGTTGATAAGTTGAGTATGTGGCCTATTCTTGGTCAATCTATGTTGAAGGATGCTACTGAGATGTATAATCTTTATGTTGATAAGAAAATATCTGATAGCACATATCTTCATGGATGTCATTTAGAAGATGATATGGAATTATTAGAGCAATTTCGAATTATCAAAAGACATTTAGATCGAGAAAATAAACACCGGATTTTGGAGATGAAAAGAGCTTAAAAGAAAAAGGAAGATGTTCATGGTGTTCTTGATAAAGTTCATGAAGTTCTTCAAGTATATGAGAAAAAAAAGTGACTCCAAATGCTCTTGTTGAGGGGGAGTCAAGTGTTTCAAGTTTTTCAGACGTTTTACATTCCGAATCTAGTAGTTTTGAAGACAACTCTCAATGCAAAAATTCAGAAATCGTGAAAGCGAAGATGTTTTGTTCTATTGGAACTCAAAGAGAAGATTCTTCATGTTCTATATTTGAAGGAATGGTTCCTTCTAGAAAGCCTATTATTCAAGATGTTCAGATTTACCAAACTCCAAATGATTGTGTGCAAAAGACTTCTAATGTTCAGATCACAAAATGTGATGAACATGTTCAGATCCGAAAATCAATTTTGAAGTCTCAAAAACTGAAAAGGAAGAAGAAGAAGAAGTAGAAGACGAGTAAGGTGAAAAAGGTTTGGATACCAAAAGTACAAGTCTATCATGCTTGTGAAAAAGTTCAGAAAGTACAAATCAAGCATGTTAATTAAAAAATGTGTTCAGATGGAGATGTTTGAAGTTGGATAAAGAGAAAAAGGTTTATGGTTGGTTCAATTAGATATTTGGTAATTTTTGTTTTCCAAGTAAGAAGCTGATATCATTTTCAGAAGATGAGCATGTTTCTTCAAAGAAATGGGTTTGAAAAAAGTCTTCTTAAATTTTAAATCTCAAATGGATTCCAGAAGCTTTAAATTAAAAAAAAATGAGAAAGGGGTGTTCGTTTCGTTGAAGAAATCAATTTTTTTATTGATTTTTAATGGCTGAAAGTGACAACACAAGTTTCGAAAAAGATGAATTTTCTGTCATGATTGGAAAGTATGAAGGCTGTCAAAAGGTGAAAAGGGGGACAAAATTCTGACTTTTTTCTGTAAAAACAGGGTTGCAAGCTGTCAAAGATTTCTAAAAAGAAGGTCAAAAGCTCAAAATCGGAACTTTCCTTAGTCTGAATGAAAAACGAAGGCATCGTGATATTTTGGGTATCACTAATTCTAGTTCTCGCAAGTTACATGTTCTCGCAAGATTTCTGTAAGTCGGAATCTTAAGCATCAACAACACTTTGTTTTCTGAAGTGATTCATTGATTGCACAAGATTATTAGTTTCGCATATGGAATTGAATGTCGCAACCTGTTATTTGAATCAGAATTGATTTGATTTTGGAACCACCATCAGAAAGCAAAATCGGATTTCACTGTTCATAATCTGAACCGTTCCGATCATCGGAATTAATCAAAATCGGAATTGGTGTTCGGAATTCTATCTATTGGTGTTCAGAACTTTATCTGAAATCGGAACTTGAAGGGGTGATCGGAATTCCAAATCGGAATTAATTCTAAAATCGGAGTTTATTCAATAAGATTAATCATAGCAACATAATTGATTTCGTTTTTGAAGGATACCTTTGGATTGCAATCGGAACTTATGCAATCGGAATTTTTTTTTGGTCAACTTGTAGCACCGAAATTTTCAAACAAAATTTTCATTTAAAATCACATAATTCTCATACACATTTAACAAAAATCCCATTTATTTAATTTACAAAAAAACACAACTCCATAATGAATTAATTAACAGTCCAGGATCCTCAAAGCATAACTCTTTCTCGGGTGTGTACAATCAAGATGGCGCCTTCCCGCGATCTTGAAAAGAACCTAAAACACATATCACATAACACGGTAAGCACGAAGCTTAGTGAGTTCCCCAAAATACCACATACACAAATAATAAGCCTCTCATGGCTATAACTCGGCACGGACCCTCCAGTCTCATGCGTCTCGGTCTGGACCCTCCGGCCATGTGTCTTAGTGAGGACCCTCCGGTCTCACAGCTCGGTTTGGACCATCCGGTCCTGTCTCAGTGGAAACCCTCCGGTCCCACAACTCGAGTTGGACCCTCCGGTCCTGTCTCAGTGGAAACCCTCCGGTCCCACAACTCAGGTTGGACCCTCCGGTCCTGTCTCAGTAAAACACGGAATATAACATATATATCACACAGACAAAATGCATAATATCACACAACTCAAATAAGCACATAAGACCCTCTGGTCGCACATAGATACCACTCATGGTAAGTATAGTGAGAAGACTCACCTCGGATGATGAACAGCACCTATAGATGCTGCTGTTGCACCGACCTCTAACTCTGGACCAAAATCCACAATTACTCCATTAAGATTTAAGTCCAAATCCTCACTCTTTAGGACTAAAGGTAGTCCACTAACTAGCCCATTAATAACCTAAAACTCATTGGGCCCACCAAGGCCCAATAATGAATGGGCTCTCCCGAGGCCCAACTCTCAAGTCCAAGTGACAAGCCCAATAATGAATGGGCTCTCCCGAGGCCCAACCCTCAAGGCCCATTATAAAATTCAGCCCAAAAAAACCCACAGTGAGGTTACGCGGGACGTACCTCCCTTGGTACGCTCAGCGTACTCTAGCATGCATGAATCTGACTGGGGACACTAACCCAATACACGGAACGAAACTGAAATCGGATTTATTAATTTTGGGATCTAAATCGATCTCTGATTTCGGAATCAGATTATCGGAACATCAAAAATCACAATCGGAATTAATTTCACAATCGGAACTTATCTGGGTTCAAGATCGAATTTCAGAATCGGAGATTTGTAATCGGAAGTCTTTCATAATCAAAACCGAATTCGGAATTACAGGTAAATTGAAATCGGAACTGGCAAGTTGTTTGGTTTTTGCGTTCGTAATCTAATTTTGACTTTGTCAAAGTCAAAGAAGCGATTTTAGATCTGATCATATGAAGAAGATGGCTCTCTTTTACAATTTCAGTCCTCAGAGTTTATACAACTTGGCAGATTTAACCCCAGATCCTAATTTCTTTCAATTTCTTGGGTTTTAACCATTTTTACCCTTTCTACCGAAAATATTTTTATTTCTTATCTTTTTCTTGGTCTAGTTCTTTCTAAACCCTTCTAATATTTGTTTCTTATTCTTTTATTTTTGTCTAAACCTCGAAAACCGGAAAATCCAAAAAGAATTTATTTCATCATTTGTTCAAACCTGATGAGTTTTGAAGATCCATATTAGTGAACTTGCTCTTTGTGATATAGTAGGTTGCTAGAGATCCATATTAGCGAACTTGCTCTTTGTGATAGAGTAGGTTGCTAGAGATCCATATTAGCGAACTTGTTCTTTGTGATATAGTAGGTTGTTGGTGATTCTTCTTAACTTTCCGGAATCTCTACATGGTATTTGTTTGATTCTCTCTCTTTGAAGACCCTATGTTCTTATGAGTCTCACAATTTAGGGGAGAAACGCCAAGAAGATTGGAAATCTTGATCTTCATTAGTTTCAACATCTAGGGATAGATTGTTGAGTATTTGAGATATTGAAACTGATTTGGCATTTCTGTTTATTATTGAAGACTTTTTAGTCTTGATAGGGTTTTGGATTTTTAACAAATGTTTTATTTTCCCTATATATAGTCATTAGCTTAGCTTGTTAGGTAAGCTTTTTCCTCAAAAAGGTTTCTTTGTATGTCCAATTTCGAAATCAATGATATACAAAAACTTTGACAGATTACTTGCAACTTTATGGTGATTGATTCATAATTGTTCTTCAGATTTCTCACTCGTCATCTCGTTTTTCGTCCTAACAAAAAGCGATTCTTCATCCGGAGTTCTTACTCGTGTTCAACGAAAAGCGAAGCAAACTGCATTATTTTCTAAATTTGAATTTTGCATGTTTAATTCTTTTATTTCAAAAATTAAACCTAAAACTATTAAAATTGTTCTTGATCATGCAGATTGGGTTCAAGCGATGCAAGAAGAACTTAATGCATTTGAACGAAACAAAGTGTGGAGATTGGTTCTTACTCCAGCAAATGCATCCGCGGTTGGATGAAATGGGTGTTCAGAAACAAGATGGATAAAGAAGGAAATGTCATTCGCAATAAGGCACATTTGGCCGTTAAAGGTTATTGTCAAGAAGAAGGAATCAATTACGAAGAGACATTCGCACCTGTGGCTATACTTGAATCAGTTCGCATATTTCTCGCCTATGTTGCTCATAAAAACTTTGAATTTTATCAAATGGATGTGAAGTGTGCATTTCTGAACGGAGAACTTGAAGAAACATTCTACATTGAACAACCTCCAGGTTTCGTGAACGAAAAATTTCCGAATCATTGTTACATTCTGGACGAAGCAGTATATGGTCTTAAACATGCTTCGAGGGCATGGAATGAAACTCTGACTCGTTTCCTTAAATAATCTAAATTCAAACGAGGTACTGTTGATCCTACCTTCTTTCGGAAGAAGGGTAACCATTTAATGATAGTTCAGATTTATGTTGAAGACATTATTTTCGGATCAACCAATCCCAGCTTAACTGCTGAATTCCGAAAATTAATGGAAACAAAATTTGAAATGAGTTCTATGGGTAAAATTAACTTTTTCCTTGGCTTAAATATAAGACAGGGTTTGGAGGGAATATTCATCACTTTCGCATACAAACTCCGTTTTTGACGTTCTTTATATCCATGTAGGTAGCGACATGATCTACAACTTTCATTTAGACTTCGTTGGCGTTACAATTATCTCCCCCTTAGGATAATTACGTCCTAGAATCATCAACGAAACAGGGCTTGTAGAATGACTCCATACATTATCTCTTCATCTTAGGTAATAATCGTGTCTCTTATGTTCTTTCAAATAAGTTTCTAACTCTTGGACTTCTTGATTGCAGGCAGTGCTCCATCTTGCACCCTCTCTTCATACTATATTGGAATTTCAATTGTAACCTTCGAGTTACAAACTCCTTATTGGAGACTCATGCTCCATCTTAAACATACTAAACTTAAGAGAAGTTATTTACTTCGATTATCGTAACAGACCGATGGGTCATGTTCTAATGACCTCTCATCGTATGATGCAATGCTTAGACTCAGGTCTATTAGAGTCAAAATCCATAATAGAAGAAACCTTCCTTCAGGTTCTAATGTGATATAATCACATTCTAGCATGTAGCGCGTCTAGCTACAAGCTTCTTACTTTAACAATGATCGCGATACTTTTATTGATCGCTTCGATTATCTTTCACTTCAATCTTCTAGCTTAAGTCAGATATTATATCGATCTTGGTTCTTTGAACCATGTACAATACATATCTTATCCGGAATTAATTTGATACGACTACTTGGGTCGGAATAACAATCATCTTCTTAGTCATTACCAAAACGGTGGTAACGACATACATGAATAAAATGGAATCAATTACTAGTGCCTTGGTAACCATGTAACTTTCCTTGATCCAAGTGCGAGTCCTGTGCTTCCGGTAGTATAGAACTCTACTACCTTTCACACCTAATCATACTCGTCCCAAGTATTGCCTCTCAGTTCTCCAGGTCACCATACAAGAATTTCGCATAGTCATTTAACACATCAGATAACATAACTAAGGATTATATTATTTCTTGAAACAATTACATAAGTATTCAAGTTCACCCTACACTATGCCAATTATATTAGGCTACACCACATGATAGTATCTATATGGCTTCTTTATATCTCGATCTTCGGATTTATAGATCCTTACTCCTGATCCCTTGCATCGTTGCCTGCTTCATTAAGGGTCATCTGGAATGCTCTTGCATTTGGCTTTGGCATCACATTTTGCCTTGCAGCTTCATTTTTCTTTGGGGAGTTCTTCGAAATATGCCCACTATCTCCACATTCGTAACACTTCTTGTTGTCGACTATACAATCCTTGGAATAGTGACCGATCCTCCCACACTTATAACAAGTTACTTCTCCGTCACGTCCCCCATAGTGCTTCTTCTTTCACTTCTCACACCACTTGGTTCCACCACCACCCCCATACTTTTGGTCGTTCGGGTTAGACTTTGAGAATCTTCCTTTCTTATCGGATATTGAGGATCCCTCAAACTTCCTTTTTTCTCCTGCCTTATATTTTTCTAGACCCTTTTAACTTATCTGGGTCTCTACATTCTTAGTTGCTCTAACGGCTGTCTTCAAAGTAGTTGCCATTTTTACCGATACACCAAAGTTTGCTGGCAATCCGTTAGCAAACCTATATATCTTGGAGAGTTCAGTAGGCACCAAGTGGAGGAATAGCTTCATCTTCTCGGTGAATGCGTTTGCATATTCATCAACACTCATCTTCCCTTTCTTCAGGTTCTGAAACTCGTTGTTTAGGTATATCAGATCCATCTCTGAGCAGTAATGCATTTTCAACTGCTCCAGGAATGCTTCCCAAGACATCCTCACGGCTTCTCCCCATGGCATTGTATCTACCAACAACTTCCACCAACTTAAAACTCTGCTATTTAGTTGTCTAACTGCAAAGACGGTTTTCTACTTATTGTTGTAGTTGCAGCTTTCAAATACCATTTCCATCTCGGAGATCCAGTCCATAATCTCCACTGGCTTTGGGCTTCCAAAAAGACTCGGTGGCTTGGCACCCAAGAATTTCTTATACATACGCCCATCCCTATCACTCCCTCTGTCCGGGTCGTTCCTCCTGACCACTCGGGGTTCAACTTGACTCACAGTACGACTGTAATTTCCCTCCTCTGACAACTCTTCATTCAGTTTGCGTTGCACAACATGCACAGTAGGTTCATCCCTATTCTATTGAAGTAGAAGCCTTGTCTCTTCCATCTAACAATCCAACATCATTTGTATCATTTCCTGTACTCCTACCATTGTGATTGGCTCGGGTGCAGCTGCTACCTCTGGTGCATGCTCAATCACTCGGGGCTCAAAATGATGGTTACCATTTCCCAATCTGCTTCCAGTTCTCACCATGTCGATATATACACCAAATCAGACGTTCGATGTGTAGTGACGAGAATTAAGATAGGGAAAGCTTTATTTATTATATACGTAAAAATCTCCTTATCATTCCGAAAAGTTATATGCAAGTTCTAGTACCGTAATTAAACATTTAAAAATCTGAACACATAAAATTTGTAGATCCGATCGGCAATAGACCATAGATCCGATCAAACGATAGCATGATAAAGCATATAAGGCATCTTATAACATAAATCATTTAACACATAAAAGCAATTTAGGCATCTTCCCTAAATAAGCTAGTACTCGTGTCTATTCAGGCATACATCCTAAATATAGCAGACACTCATCTCAAAATCATCGCTTAACATTCTAAGTTTAAGTCTAGAAATTTCCTACAAATTCCTAGTTCGCTTGATGTGTGTGTATGTTTTAGTGTTGATGTGTGTGTGTGTTTAAAGGAATGAGATTATTCAAGCAAATCTTGGCGGAATAATTGAAGGAAAACCACCACCACCGTGAGGTGGTGTCTGCCGTCGTGAGCCGCCGTTGACCACCACTGCCCGAGGTGGCAATGGATGGTTTCCGGCCTAATAAAACCGTACTTGACCTAAAAACCCAACCATTGGACTAATTGGAATGTGATTGGGTTGGAAACCCTAATTAGGTTTAGAAAACCCTAATTTTGGATATGTTAGTTTTGGATTGTCGGGACCCCCGTTTATACCAGTGGATTGAAGTATGACTTATGCCCAATTACATTGTATGTTTGGCCTAGTGGAGTGATGGACTTAATGGATTAAGGCCTTAATGGGTTAAGTAAGAACACTTAACCCTAATCGTCATTTTATGTGAAAACCCTAATTTTGTTTGGGCCTTGAGTTGGGCCTTTCTTCTGGGCCTAGGTGTTCGGGTTTTTGTTGGGCCAATTGAGAACAAGTGTATGGACTAGGATTTTTAATGGGCTTTTGGTTAAGGCCCATGTAAGGGGTTTGGGCCTAATTTGGAAAATTGGGCCATGATCGGGCCTTGGTTGATTATTTGACTTTTGGGCCTTCAGAGTGTGAGTTTGGGCCTGGGTCTTGGACCAAGCTAGGTTAGGGCTAAAATGGTCCTTTTACCCCAAGTATGGATTTATGGTATGCATTGAAAACCCAAATGGTTAATTGGGTTTTGTTTTGATGATTGACTGTTTAGGGATCTGTCAGCCAGCAACCAGAGATTTATTCGCAGGACTCCAGCAGAGCGAGGTAAGTTTTCCTCCTGTAGGAACGGGTCGAAGGCACCAATGCCGGCCCGTATGTATGATTGTATGTTCCGGATTTCTATATGATGTCGGGCGGTGCTCGATGAATGTTTATATGCTTTCCGGACTATGGTTCGATGTCGGGCGATGCCCGAAGAATGTTTGTATGCTTGATGTCTTTGTGATTCTTGCATGTGTCTGTGTTTATATGTTTTCCGGACTAAGGTCTGATGTCGGGCGATGCCCGAGGAATGTTCGTATGCTTTCTGGGTTTCGGTCCGATGCGGGGCGGTGCCCGATGAATGTCTGTATGTTTATGTTATGTGATTATTATATGTGTATTGTTGATATGTTTATATGCATGCTGAGATCAGCTCGTTGCCGGGCGGGGCCCGATGTCGGACATTGTCCGATTCCGGGCGGGGCCCGATGCCGGGCAGGGCCCGATGAAGGGACGGGGCCCACGATATGTTTATATGTGATTGTGTGTATGGTATGTGGTAGTTTGGGGAAACTCACTAAGCTTCATACTTACGGTTTTCAGTTATGGTTTCAGATACTTCTGGTAGCAAAGGGAAGAGCTCGGGATGACTGCATTGCACATACCATGATGTTTTAGCCTGGGATGTTTACTCTGATGTTTTGATATGATGTTCTGTTTTATAAACATGATTGTGATGTCTTTGGATACTTTGACTTATGTTTTGACGAGAGGTTTTGATAACTATGGTTTTATTTAATAATTAAAAAGGAAATTTATGGTCGTGAATTTTTGTTCATCATCACATATCTATCATCACCTAGTTATTATCACCTTTCTATCATCACTTATCTCTCATCACCCGTCGCTACCCAATACATATTTATAAGTATATAATACTTATATGATTAAATCAGTTAAACATCATCCCATGATATCTTATCTAACACATAATATTCTCGGCATAGATAATAAGCACATAAGCATGTAATTATCCGGATACTTCATACTTATGTATAAGATGAAAGTAACTATGCACTCACGTGTTAAAGTGATGACTCGAAATTCGGGCAGCGCTTCGCTTCTGACAATTGTCTTTTCCTTTGACGAAACCTAGTATTATTATTACTAAGTTTCAGTCTATTATTTTATGCGACTAATTATTAGTCTAGATTCATCATTAACTCAAAGTCTACTTTCATGATCTATCAAGTAAGGAACAACCAGGTAAGATCATATCGGAGGTAGGGTCCGTTTGGTATACGAAGTATACTATTTGGAAATCCCACTTTAAACACCTCACTAAATCACAGCCTAGACATCATCCCCGTAAGTAGATCAATCATTATAACGACTTGGAGTCACTAATAAATCTTGTTTATAGGTTCATAATAACGATAATGAAGTTAAACATAAGTTATACTTAAAGTATGGTAAGCATAACTCACTTACAAGTGGGTTTAGCGAGGAACCGGGCTCTGCGCGGGAAGAACTTCTGAGCCGAAAGCTCTTCTTCTCGGGGCCTTCTGGCGCTCCGGGACTCGCTTCTAACACCTAGTAGGTGCTAGGGAAAAAATTAGAGGGCTTGGGGTGTTTGGGAGAGAAGGTTGAGAAAAGGTGTGAAGAAATGAAGTGATTTGCGCCTCTATTTATAGGTTGGAGGTTCTGCGTACGCTGGGCGTACTGGACATGTACGTTGGGTGTACTCAGAACGCGGGGTGTACCAAGAGCTATGCGGGGCGTACGCTTCCACGTGTCAAAATCGCATGAAAATCCGTGGGAAGAAGGTGCGGCTGAGATGGTGCCACGTATCACCTCCGGAACTTTACCCCAAAATTAATTATCTTCTAAATTCTGTAACTTTCGCATACGAACTCCGTTTTTTACGTTTTTTATATCCACGCGTAGGTAGCGACGTGATCTACAACTTTCGTTTAGACTCCGTCAGCTAACTTTGACTTTATTTTTAAATTTATATTTTAACAGGCTTAGATAGTTAAAGTCCGTTAAAAATTCATAACTTTGTCATCCGACGTCCATTTTCGACTGTCTTTATATCGTTAAACTCCTATTAATGAGATATGCAACTCTTTTTTAGGTTGTGTCTGCTAAAAATCGATCGATTCAAAATTCGATTTCCGAGATGTATATTGCTACGCTAAATCTTAGAAGAATCATAACTTCCTCTAACGAAGTCATATTTGGACGTTATCTATATGCATGCTATTGGTTTAACGTATACTACGACTTTTATTTAGATCTCTAAGGCTAAAAAGAAGTTTATCAAAAATTCACTTTTTACGATACGCGGCGTTGTGCCGGTTTAGTCGTGAAACTTCGACGGGTCATAACGTTTTCGTTATAAGTCGGATTTAAGCGTTCTTTATATGTATGGAACCCTTGTGACATATACTATAACTTTGGTTAAAGTTATTTATCCTAAATAATCTCCTATCAAGACGTCATTTTAACGCTTATTATCTCTAAATTGACTAGTCCGGATCTGGAGGCGTTACAGATTTGGTCGATCATAGCTCTAGCAATTTAATAGTCACTAAACTACTAGGTAACAAGTTTATGTAATTTAATGGTCACTAAGCTACACAAAACCTGAATTCAAGCAATCAAAGTATTAAATATTAACATTCTAGGTAATCAAAATCAAACACAAGCTCAAAACTAACTATTAAACTCCATAATTTAAATAACTAAACCATAGAGTTAAAGTGTCATCTAGCTAAACGAAAGTAACTAAATTCAGCTACTCATGTCTGAAAAACATAGACAAAATCTCCATATAAATTCACATGATTAAAGTAAACAAACCAATGTAATGAATGTGTTCTTCAATCTCTTGATCTCCATGCAAATCTCCTTCCTAAGAATGCTTCGCACTTTCTGGACTTTAAATTCGGTTTCTCTGAGTAATTCTCCTCCAGAAAACTCTCCAAAAACCTTCAAATCCTTCTTTAATCGTAAAAGTGAATGAATATTTATAGTTTTGGAAAATTCGTGATTCACGACGTGAGCAAGGATTTCACGTCGTGACTTGGGTATATATCCTTATCGGGCAAGGATTCTGACTTCCTGCGTACTTATCTTCTAGAATACTCACTCCACGTCGTGATTTTGATGGCCACGTCGTGATTTGGGTTTTTTCGTTAGAATTTTCTTATTTTAAGCTTCCATCCTCCAAAGTTCCAATTATTGTCAATTATGGTCCCTATTCTTCAAGAGTGTTCATTTTGGCTGCAAAATACAATTTAATTTAATAAGTACCAAATAGCTTTGCAAATAACCAAAATATTAAATAAAATATATTAAGATATTGCCTAAAAATATGTATAAATATGACAATATCATTCACCTCGATGCTTACAATGATCCTTAGGATAGGTACCTTGAGGCTAGTATTTAGGGTCATAATGTGAGGATAACGGGAATGAGTAATCGGGTTGAATTGTTTGATGAAAATAATATAATTAAAGAACTTAATTATTGTTGGTTGAAACCCTATATGCTCATCAGACTTTCTCAAGTCTGACCCACTCAGTTTCCTTGTATCACAAGTAGCGATTGTAACCAGGGACGAAGCTTATGTAGGGCCAGGAGGGGCTGTGCCCCCCCTGTTTTTTTTCATAACTAACCCTTAACTATTAAAATTTTTACATATTAATCCTAAAACTAGAAATTTTGACTTTGGCCCCCCCTATTCCTCAATTTTTATACATATTTTATTTTCGGCCCCCTCAAATCAACACTTCAAACTCCGTCACTAACTGTAACGCCCCGATTCTCATGTATCAATTTTATATAAGAATTTACTTGATTCAAGGTCTACTCGACGAGTTGGTTGCCCTACTCGTCGAGTAGCAGCGGGTTGGTCCGCGTGTTTTTAGTGACCTACTCGCCGAGTCCAAGAAGGGACTCGACGAGTAGGAGATGGAGGAAGAAACCCTAATTTTCGGGGTTTTACACCCTATTTAAGGATCACTTATTTCCCCCAACCTCTCTTACTGCCTCCCTCGAATTCAGAAACCCTAATTGTGTTGTCCCTCTATTTTGTGTGCTTCTTATCTTGAAATAAGATCTTTGGAGTAAAGGGGCTTGGAGTTCAAGAAGTTTGAAGCAAGGGGCTGTTGTAGATCAGGATTCTTCTCTATTTTGGCACTGTTTTGAAGGTAACAAGTTGCCACCTTGACTCTCCTTTAGTTAGATCTCTTCATTTATGGGTTTAGAGCCTTTTTGGGGTTTTGAGGTGGTTCTCCGTTTTGGGTTAAGATCTGAGGTTTGCAACCTCAGATCTGGACTCCTTTAGTCCCTCTTTGTCATAAAGTATCAATCTTTGTCAAGCTATGACCTTTCCTCTACCTTGAGCCACTCATTTAGCTTTTTTGGGGGCTTTATCATCTTGCATGCACGTAAAGTTTGCAACTTTACGTGATAATCATGCCCTAGGAGCTTAGATCTACAATGTGGAGCCTTAGCATGGCTTAAAAATTACCTGTATGGATGAAGGTCTGAAGGGACTCGACGAGTTGCATAGTCAACTCGGCGAGCCACATGAAGATGGTCGTGTACTCGACGAGTTGGATGAACAACTCGGCGAGTCCGATGAAGATTGCCTTGGTCTCCGCGAGTCAGTCGAATGACTCGGCGAGTCGGCTAGGGTTTTTCCCAACCTTTGGACACGCATGAACTCGGCGAGTTATAGGGGAACTCGACGAGTCAACCAAGGATTTCACGACTTCTCAAGTTCAGGAAGGACTCGACGAGTCGGGTCAACATAGACTGTTGACTTTGACTGTGGACTTTGAATTTGACCAAGGGTTGACCAGTTGACCTCTGGGGGCATTATGGTAATTTGGAAATTTATGGAAAAAGGGTTTTATGGTAACTATAGGTGGTGGAGTTCGTGTTGGTGATTCGAGAGTTGAGTCTATCATTTTGAGTGCGACATTGTGAGGTGAGTTTTCCTCACTATACTCAAGGGTCTAAGCCACCAAGGTCGGCCCTTTGGATTGTTATCTGGTTATGTTATGTTAGTATGATTTGTTAGATCGGTATCCTAGAGGGTAGGATAATATTATATGATATGTGGTATGATCTGTTAGATCGGCATCCTGGTAGATAGGATGGTGTTATGTGTTATGTGGTATGATCCGTTAGATCAAGTATTGTCTATAGAGTGTTATGTGATTATCTGTTATATGTGCACATGTTTGTTTAGCGGTTGAGGCTTATCTGCTCTGTGCGGAGGCTAAAAGACCTGGGCATTCCAACCTGGAGGTTGTGGGTCGTGAGTATTCCATCCCAAGGATGATTAGACTTGTAGTGTATGGGCATTCCAACCTGTTGGTTGTGGGCCTGGGGTATTCCATCCCGAGGATGATTGGACCTATATTATGTTGGCATTCCAACCGGATGGTTAAGGGCCTGGGGTATTCCAACCCGATGGTTGATTGGACCCATAGTATGTTGTTTATGATTATATGTGTATTGTTGCGGGTATGGGTAGTTTGGGGGAACTCACTAAGCTTTCGGGCTTACAGTTTCAGTTTATTGTTTCAGGTACATCAGGGGATCGCGGCAAGGCGAAGGCATGATCGTACAGCTCCTCATGTTTTGTTTATGTTTCTAGGAAAACTCTGATATTATACATTTTGAAAACAAATATGTAATGATTTTTAATGGGTTGAAATGTTTTTAAAAGTTTTAAATTGGCTTGATTTTATGGGTGTTACAAGTTGGTATCATAGCCTTGGTTTGAGTGAATTGGAGGAACACACGTGTGAATCCAGTCTCAAATCAAGGAAAGGATTTTAAAATGCTTTTTTTTATGGTTTTCAAAATAAGTAAAGAAGGATGCAGAGTGTACGATCAGCCGGAGCTAGTAAGTAGACCCCAAAATACCATACAATTATTTTATTATGTGATACGTTAGAACAGCATGCTAGTGCTAGGCTAGGGATCTTCAGGAATTACATGATAGAATTGCCTGTTTACATGATGCCTGCTAGCCTAGGGTTTCCTTTATATGAGATTGACATCATTACTGTAGTTGCTTAGTGTATGCATCACGGTTATACATAATTAAGATCTTATAGCCTGCGAATGTTTGATTTGGCCTTATGTTCTGTTCTTGTTTGATTGGGAGCTTAGGGTAGGATTGGATATTCGAAAGTCTATAGGGTCCAGCGTTATGTATGACTACCATACACTAGTGCTGCAGGGTTGGTGGAAGTTTCATGGATGGGTGGGTTGTGCGAGACCGGTAGGTCAGTTGTGAGGCAGTTAGCCTTCCTCTAGGAGTGAGGTTGAGCGACCACCAGGTGTGTGTGTATGGCGTTAGGGTGTTGTGGTAATACTTGAGACAAATATGGGTAGGTGTGGAAGGTAGTAAGGGCCCATACCACTGAAAGCACAGGACCCATACGCATAGCAAGGAAGTCACAACCCCTAGGGTTTAGTCGGGAGTTGGTTCCCGGTTATTTATGCGGATTGTCTGATATCTTCCTGTTATGTTTCAGTATGGTGGTTACGAGGCGTTTCACGACTGGATCCGGATCGGGATCAGGACAGGGTGATCAAGAGGCACCAACGACACCTGAGATTATCGGTCAGGAGGGTCCAGTGTTGACAGAGGATCAGGTCAGGGAGATCATCCGCGAGGAGGTGGTCGAGATTGTCCGGGGTCAGATTCCGAAGTTGTTCGGGACTATCAAGTCTGCTATGATGGAGTATTTTGATGACAGATATGCAGCCCTCGCTGAGACAGCTGCCGCTGCAGCCACCGCAGCTGTAACAGCGGCAGGAGGGGGAGCGGGGCGAGTTTTCCAGTACCGGGACTTCGATAATACGAAGCCCCCGACTTTTGATGGTACTCAGGATCCCATTGTATCCATGAGGTGGCTGTCCGATGTGGAGGGGTGTTTCTTTACATGTTCATGTCCTACTGACCAGAAGGTCAGATGTGCCCTGAACCTGCTGAAGTCCGGGGCAAAGGACTGGTGGATATTGATGACGGGGTCTTATACGGATGACCAGAGAGCTGTTGTTACTTGGGAGCAGTTCAGAGACATGTTCCGTGCTCGCTACATTCTGAGGGTCGAGCGTGAGCGGTTATCTCAGGAGTTTTTAGAGCTGAGACAGGGTACTGAGACGGTGACGGAAATCACCCGCATGTTTATTGAGAGGGAGATGTTTTGCACGGAGTTTGCCTCGGACCAGGCTCAGATGACACGTTATCTGAGCATGCTCAAGACTGACATCCATCAATTTATTGCCAATCAGAGATGTGATACTCTATTGGAGTTACAGGAGGCCGTCAGGCGGTGTGAGTTAGAGCTTGAGTTGCAGTTGAGGGAGCAGCGGCAGGCCCCGACACAGTCACAGCCGGCGCCGAAGCGGTCCAAGACCGCTGATACTAGGACTGGGGGACAGCCAGGCCCCACTTGTGGGAAGTGCGGGAAGACTCGTTCAGGGACGTGCCGAGCAGGGAGTGGGTGCCACCGATGTGGCAAGCAGGGCCATCTGGCCAGGTATTGCAGGCAGCCGACTCCGACTTCCGGAGTCAGGCTTTGCTATCATTGTGAACAGGTGGGCCATATGAAGGCCCACTTTATTCGGGTTAATTAAGACTTGTAATAGCTAACTAAATTGGTCCTTTAGTTAACCTCTCGTTGATGGTCATCACACAAGCTCACACATGAATTTACCTATTTTTCTATTAATTCTAGTTTCACAGTCGCTAATCCTAGTCATATAATAAAGTGGTCACATAAATTATATGAGGTAACAATTAAGAGATGTTCATGCTGCTTAATTATCTTCCTATTAACAGAAAAATAGTTATCATTCACACATAAGGTTCTTTAACAAGCTAGAATCAACAAAATCATCAATATTAAATCAATCCTACCATTAATCAAACCATAGTTTCAACATTGTCTCCCCAAACAGAAGCTAAAAGGTTTTAGCTCATGATTAAGGCAGTAAAACACTCAAAAACGAAATCAATTGGTAAAAACATAGTTCAAACAAGAGATTAGGTAAAGAGTAAACTTGATTTTGCCTTAATTCTCCTCAAAATCGAATGTAGGGTTGATTCTTCACTTTCCAGAGCTTCACCAGCGCTTTCAATCGTATCTTAGCCTCCAAGGGTTCCTCTATATGCTAGGTTATCGATCTGAAAGTCCCTTTATATAGATTTTCACAAAACAGAGGCTACTCGGCGAGTTCAGTGACCTACTCGGCGAGTCCGTCACTTAAAACCCGTGTACGGCAAGTCAGCGCGTCCAGAATCGCGAAAGTTCGATACGACTCGCCGAGTAGTCGACCCTACTCGCCGAGTCCGTTTGGAATCAGCATTTTCTCAAAACACTAAAGTCGTCCGAAATTGTGTCTAGTTTTCAGAACAATTTGAATCTCGTCAATCGGAGTTACGGTTCATGAGATATGACCAAAACACTGACGAGGAGTCAAGCTGTCCAGCAACATCCTTCTTTCTTCAAAATCCAAGATCCAAGCTTCCAATCGCTAGTTCCGCTTCCTTTTCCACCCGAGCATGTCTTTTATTGCTGAAATTGAAATATTAAGCTAATTAAGTACCTTTTGTCCATAAAATGATATAAAATCAACAATAATTAATAAGATAATGAATGATTTCTATGACTAAATAAGCCCATATCACAGGGCCATCTGGCCAGGTATTGCAGGCAGCCGACTCCGACTTCCGGAGTCAGGCTTTGCTATCATTGTGAACAGGTGGGCCATATGAAGGCCCAATGTCCTCTACTAGCCGCCAAGCCAGCGCAGGCTCCAGAGCCGACTACTTTGAGGATCACGGATGGGAGACCAGTCAGGGTAGAGCCTCCGAAGGCTCAGGGTCGTGCCTTCCAGCTTACAGCCGAGGAGGCCAGGACAGCACCAGATGTGGTTGCTGGTATGTTTCTATTCTTACTCTCATTTGTTATATATGTTATATGCTTATCTATTGTACCTGTGATTAGGTACGTTTTTAGTAAACTCCTTACCCGCATTGGTGTTATTTGACTCGGGGGCGAGTCGGTCGTTTGTATCTCAGACTTTCAGTAGGGAGTTCAGTATGCCAGTAGGTGAGCTAGAGTGTCTGTTGTGAGTCTCCATCGCCAACGAACAAGGGATTTCTGCTTCTTCGGTCTACCGAAAATGTGATTTGGAGATTTTCGGAGTGTCCTTTCCGATAGACTTGATACCGATTCCCATGGGGGAGGTGTGTGTGATTGTAGGGATGGATTGGCTTAGTCGGTTCGGTGCTATGATAGATTGTGAGGGCCAGCGGGTGGTAGTTCGCACCCCAAGTGGGGGAGAACTGATTATATATGGCGAGGGCACCAGAGTGGGATCAGAGTTTTGTTCAGCCGCCAGGGCTCGGTAGTATATTCAGCATGGGTGTGCGGGTTGTCTAGCGTATGTGGTAGATACGCGGGTCAGGGATCAGATTTCAGTTTCAGAGGTTCCAATGGTTAGGGAGTTTGCCGACGTGTTCCCGGAGGAGTTGCCAGGGATACCTCCGGAGAGGCAGGTCGAGTTCCGGATCGACCTGGTACCAGGTGCGGCTCCTATCGCCAAGGCGCCGTACCGATTGGCGCCACCCGAGATCCATGAGCAGTCTTCACAACTACAAGAACTGCTGGGCAAGCAGTTCATTCGACCTAGCAGTTCCCCATAGGGAGCACCGATACTCTTCGTCAAGAAGAAGGATGGTTCGCACCGGATGTGCATTGATTACCGGGAGTTGAACAAGTTAACGGTGAAAAACCGTTATCCACTCCCGAGGATAGATGATCTTTTCGATCAATTGCAGGGCGCGTCTTGGTTTTCCAAGATAGACTTGAGGTATGGGTATAATCAGGTCAGGGTCAGAGAGGAGGACGTGGAGAAGACCGCGTTCCGAACTCATTATGGACATTACGAGTTCGTGGTGATGCCGTTTGGGCTCACCAACGCACCAGCATTATTCATGGACCTGATGAATCGGGTCTGCAGACTGATGCTCGATCGCTCGGTCATAGTGTTTATCGACGATATCTTGGTGTATTCCAAGACCCGAGAGCAGCATGAGGAGCATCTGCGGGAGTTATTGGGCGTTCTGAGGCGAGAACGGCTTTATGCCAAGTTCTCGAAATGCGAGTTTTGGTTACGAGAGGTCCAGTTCCTGAGGCACCTCGTTAACCAGAATGAGATTTTGGTCGACCCGGCCAAAATAGAGGCAGTCATGCAGTGGGAGGTTCTAAAATCTCCCTCAGATATCAGGAGTTTTCTGGGATTGGCAGGGTACTACCGGAGATTCATACAGGACTTCTCCAAGATTGTAGTACCCCTCAATTGTCTGACGAGGAAGGGGGTGGATTTCCGGTGGGGCGCTAAGCAGCAGAGGGCGTTTGAGACCCTCCGTCAGCGGTTGTGTGAGGCTCCAGTTTTGACACTCCCAGAGGGAGTTGAGGATTTTGTGGTATTCTGTGATGCATCCATCACAGGTTTAGGGGTGGTCCTCATGTAGAGGGGACGAGTGATAGCCTACGCATCGCGGTAGCTGAAGCCGCATGAGACGAGATACCCTACGCATTATTTAGAGTTGGGAGCGGTGGTGTTCGCTCTCAAGATATGGAGACATTACCTATATGGGGTCCGTTGTACCATTTACATGGATCACAAGAGCTTGAGGCATATCATGGATAAGCCGAACCTGAACATGAGGCAGCACAGGTGGCTGGATGTAGTCAAGGACTACGATTGCGAGATCCTTTACCACCCCGATAAAGCGAATGTGATTGCGAACGCTTTGAGCCGCAAGTCAGCTGGGTCTTCCGCCCCAGCGGTATGTATGAGGATAGCGGTGGATTCTCCGTTTGTGAGTTTGATCAGGGATGCCCAGGTTGAGGGCATGCGACCGGAGAACTGGAAGTTGGAGAGGATCAAGGGTGAGAACGCCCGGTTTGTGCAGGATAGCCGAGGATTATTGACCCGGTGCGGTCGGGTATGGGTTCCGATGTCTGGTGGGGTCAGACAGACAGTCATGGAGGAGGCTTATAAGTCTCACTTCTCCATTCACCCGGGGGCCACCAAGATGTACTTGGATTTGAGTTTGAGCTACTGGTGGCCGTGCATGAAGCGAGAAATCGCTTGGTACGTCGAGAGGTGCTTGACTTGTAGGATGGTCAAGGCCGAGCATCAAAGGCCGCATGGCAAGCTGCATCCCCTGGAGATTCCCATGTGGAAATGGGAACAGATCACGATGGACTTCATTACTAAGTTGCCGAGGACAGCGAAGGGATTTGACGCTATATGGGTCATCGTAGATCGATTGACCAAGAGTGCCCATTTCTTGGCAATTCGGGAGAGTTCGTCGGCCGAGAGGTTGGCCGACATGTATGTCCGCAATATCGTGTCTCGCCATGGGGTTCCGGTCTCCATTGTCTCCGACCGAGATGTTAGATTTAACTCCCGTTTCTGGCAGAAGTTCCACGAGGAATTGGGCACACGATTACACTTTAGCACAACATTTCATCCGCAGACCGACGGCCAGAGCGAGCGGACCATTCAGACCCTTGAGGATATGTTGAGGGCGTGTGTCATTGACTTCGGTGGGAGCTGGGATTCCCACCTACCGCTTGCAGAGTTCGCCTACAACAACAACTATCATTCCAGCATTGGCGCCCCGCCTTTCGAGCTGTTGTACGGGCGGAGATGTCACACCCCAGTTTATTGGGGTGAGGTCGGACACAGGGTGATGGGTCAGACGGAGGTAGTCTTGCAGACTACCGAGAAGAATCAGCAGATTAGGCAGCGGCTGCAGACCGCTCAGAGTCGGCAGAAGAGTTACGCCGACCGGCGCCGATCCGAGTTAGAGTTTCAGGTCGGTGATATGGTACTCCTGAAGGTCTCGCCTTGGAAGGGTGTGATCCGCTTCAGGAAGAGGGGAAAATTTGGTCCCCGATATATTGGGCCGTTCAGGATCATTGCCAGGATTGGCAAGGTAACATACAGGTTAGAGCTTCCGGAGGAGCTTAGTCGGTGAAACATCCAAAAAATACAGTCTGAAAATTTCGTTTTAAATCAGTAATAAAACCATATTCATCAACGTCATATAAGAATCATAAACAATGTATCTCAAAATATCATAACAACTGTCAAATATATCAGAGTATAAACATCCCAGGCTGAACAAATGGTGTGTGCACTGCAATCTTCCCGAGCTCCTCTTTTAAATACTGAGTACCTGAAACCAAAACTGAAAACCATAAGCACGAAGCTTAGTGAGCTCCCCCAAACTATCACATACCATACAGTAACATATAAAATAACTACTGGGCCTTGCCCACTGCATCAGACCAAAGTCCGGAAACTGCATCGGACCGAAGTCCAGAACTAACCAGGGCGTTGCCGTCTGCATCAGACCGAAGTCCGGAAACTGCATCAGACCGAAGTCCGGAACTAACCAGGGCCTTGCCCTCTGCATCAGACCGAAGTCCGGAAACTGCATCGGACCGAAGTCCGGAACTAACCAGGGCCTTGCCCTCTGCATCGGACCGAAGTCCGGAAACTGCATCGGACCGAAGTCCGGAACTGACTGAACATAGCATAGCATAATCACAACTACTAGCATAAACACATATACTGCATACGTCATCGGATCGAAGTCCGGAACACATAACACAAGGACATGCTTGAATCACAAAGACATCAAGCACACTAAACTACTGCATCAGACCGAAGTCCGGAACTACTGCTAACTAAACGGGCCGACATTGTGGCCGTAGACCCGTTCCTACTGGAAGGAAACTCACCTCACACTGCTGAAGTCCCGTAGACACAATCTCATACTGCTGAAGTCCCGCAGACTCAACCTTAGCTGCTGGATGACAGATTCTCGAACTGTCAACACCAAAATAACACCCAATTAATAATTGGGTTCTAACACATAACTATAAATACATACTTTGGGTAATTACTACATTACCCCTAGCTTGGCTTACCCAAGCCCAAGGCCCAATCCATAGGCCCAAAGTCAACTATGGATCAAAGCCCAACATATGGCCCAACTTTCCAAATTGGGCCCAAATCTCTACATGGACTTCCCTTAAGGCCCAATTGTTCAGTCCAGTCCAACATGTCTTATTCTAAGGGCCCAATATCATACAACGATCTAGGCCTAAACTATGGCCCAATTTTCCAAATTGGGCCCACACCCTCCTATGGGCCTTACCTTAAAGCCCATTAAATTATTCTAGTCCATTTGCTTGTTCTGGGATGGCCCAACACAAAGCCCAAGTGAAATTAGGGTTTCACATAAAATGATAACTAGGGTTAAGTGTTTCTTACTTAACCCATTAAGGACTTAATCCATTAAGTCCTTTACTCTACTAGATAAGTGATATGGAGTGATTTTGGGCTTAATACACAATCCAATCCCAATGGCCCAAAGATGGGTCCAATAAGTCTAAGGCCCATTACTCATAATTAGGGTTTTCCACCCAAACATGGCCCAATAGGCCCAAAACCAATCTCTAAGCCCATTAGGGTTTGTTAGTGGGGTACCACCTACTACCACCTCGGGTAGTGGTGGTCAATGGCGGCTTGCGGCGGCGGCCACCACCTTACGGTGGTGGTTATTATTATTTTTATTATTAACCAAAGCTAATTACAAGTACAATGTTTAATCCAAACATAAACACACACACTAACTAACACACACACACAGCCACACCATGGTGGTCGGCGGCGATGCTTGGCGGCAGCAGCCACCACCTCACGGTGGTGGTGGCGGATCTCTGATTTTCTGACCATACGTTGTGCAAACAACTTCACAAACACACCCAATCGGAAGATTTATTCGCATAGCCACCACCTCACGGTGGCTTGTGGTGGCAGGAACTGTTTCAGGGCAATAACCACCATGGTCAGCTGCCATGGTGGGTTTTTCTCTCTATCTTCGGCTAAACTATCCTTCACACGTCACAAACATAATCACAGCCCACCAGGTGGCGTGCAAAGACGAAGGCAGCAAGGTTTTTGGCGATGACAACCACGACGGTCGGGAGATACGGCGGCGACGCGAGATGTCGATGGTTGTAGTGGCTGGAGCAGCGACCTGAGTAGTCGAACCGAGCCAAACAGCGGTGGTGGTCGTGACTGAGAAGAAACCACCGCGAAACGAGGCAGCGCCGGCAGCGATGAAACAGTAGAATATAAGCGGCAGGACAGTAGCGCTATAGCGGAGTGGCGGCAGCAGCTTCGCTCGTCTAACTCCTCACAGCCCCGCACAAGCCATTCATAACTCCAAAAAATCCGGTCTCGGTGGTTCCTCGGCTGTACAGCGCCTCTTCGGCAGCATGGCGTGTCTGCGCTCGTCGGCGGGGCAGTAGGCGGCCTCCCTGCCCGATCGGAATAGTGAGATGAGGAGTAGAGGCGGCTGGAACAAAATGTTTAGGTTTAGGGTTAAAGGATGCGATGTGGGGAAGGGATGCGGGTATATCCCGTATCTTATTTCAAACTTATGATCGAATTATTCAACTTCACCCCCTCCATCCTAATTTGTTTTCAAACTAAATCCAAAACATACCAAATAGACCCTGCCCCCAGAAATCTTTACAAACTGAATCCAAAACTTACCTTTTAAACCCTGATCCCATAAATTTCTTTCATAATAGATCCCTAAATCACCAATAAACCCTTAAGCCTTCAAATCTTTTCAATTTAAGTCCCGAACATACACTTTTAACCCTCGACTTTCAAAATTCTTCACAACTTAGTCCGGGACTTACATTTATTAATTTTTTTAAATGAACGGGGCGTTACAACTCTCCCCCACTTAAATTAGATTTCATCCTCGAAATCATTTCTTACCATTCCTTACGCGCCCAACTACTCAAGTATCATGACCACAATCCTGGGCACACCCTAGCTTTCCCAGGGCAACCAAAAACTGAAAGTGTAAGCACGAAGCTTAGTGAGCTCCCCCAAACTATCACATACCATACAGTAACATATAAAACAACTACTGGGCCTTGCCCACTGCATCGGACCAAAGTCCGGAAACTGCATCAGACCGAAGTCCGGAACTAACCAAGGCCTTGCCCTCTGCATCGGACCGAAGTCCGGAAACTGCATCGGACCGAAGTCCGGAAACTGCATCGGACCGAAGTCCGGAACTAACCAGGGCCTTGCCCTCTGCATCGGACCGAAGTCCGGAAACTGCATCGGACCGAAGTCCGGAACTAACCAGGGCCTTGCCCTCTGCATCGGACCGAAGTCCGAAAACTGCATCGGACCGAAGTCCGGAACTGACTGAACATAGCATAGCATAATCACAACTACTAGCATAAACACATATACTGCATACGGCATCGGACTGAAGTCCGGAACACATAACACAAGGACATGCTTGAATCACAAAGACATCAAGCACACTAAACTACTGCATCAGACCGAAGTCCGGAACTACTGCTAATTAAACGGGCCGACATTGTAGCCGTAGACCCGTTCCTACTGGAAGGAAACTCACCTCACACTGCTGAAGTCCCGTAGACACAATCTCATACTGCTGAAGTCCCGCAGACTCAACCTTAGCTGCTGGATGACAGATTCCCGAACTGTCAACACCAAAATAACACCCAATTAATAATAGGGTTCTAACACATAACTATAACTACATACTTTGGGTAATTACTACATTACCCCTAGCTTGGCTTACCCAAGCCCAAGGCCCAATCCATAGGCCCAAAGCCAACTAAGTATCAAAGCCCAACATATGGCCCAACTTTCCAAATTGGGCCCAAATCTCTACATGGACTTCCTTTAAGGCCCAATTGTTCAGTCCAGTCCAACATGTCTTATAAGGGCCCAATATCATACAATGATCTAGGCCCAAACTATGGCCCAATTTTCCAAATTGGGCCCACACCCTCCTATGGGCCTTACCTTAAAGCTCATTAAATTATTCTAGTCCATTTGCTTGTTCTGGGATGGCCCAACACAAAGCCCAAGTGAAATTAGGGTTTCACATAAAATGATAACTAGGGTTAAGTGTTTCTTACTTAACCCATTAAGGACTTAATCCATTAAGTCCTTTACTCTACTAGATAAGTGATATGGAGTGATTTTGGGCTTAATACACAATCCAGTCCCAATGGCCCAAAGATGGGTCCAATAAGTCTAAGGCCCATTACTCATAATTAGGGTTTTCCACCCAAACATGGCCCAATAGGCCCAAAACCAATCTCTAAGCCCATTAGGGTTTGCTAGTGGGGCACCACCTACTACCACCTTGGGTAGTGGTGGTCAATGGCGGCTTGCGGCGGCGGCCACCACCTTACGGTGGTGGTTATTATTATTTTTATTATTAACCAAAGCTAATTACAAGTACAATGTTTAATCCAAACATAAACACACACACTAACTAACACACACACACAGCCACACCATGGTGGCCGGCGGCGATGCTTGGCGGCAGCAGCCACCACCTCACGGTGGTGGTGGCGGATCTCTGATTTTCTGACCATACATTGTGCAAACAACTTCACAAACACACTCAATCGGAAGACTTATTCGCATAGCCACCACCTCACGGTGGCTTATGGTGGCAGGAACTGTTTCAGGGCAATAACCACCATGGTCGGCTGCCATGGTGGGTTTTTCTCTCTATCTTCGGCTAAACTATCATTCACACGTCACAAACATAATCACAGCCCACCAGGTGGCGTGCAAAGACGAAGGCAGCAAGGTTTTTGGCGATGACAACCACGACGGTCGGGAGATACGGCGGCGACGCGAGATGTCGATGGTTGTAGTGGCTGGAGCAGCGACCTGAGTAGTCGAACCGAGCCAAACAGCGGTGGTGGTCGTGACTGAGAAGAAACCACCGCGAAACAAGGCAGCGCCGGCAGCGATGAAACAGTAGAATAGAAGCGGCAGGACAGTAGCGCTACAGCGGAGTGGCGGCAGCAGCTTCGCTCGTCTAACTCCTCACAACCCCGCACAAGCCATTTACAGCTCCAAAAAATCCGGTCTCGGTGGTTCCTCGGCTATACAGCGCCTCTGCGGCAGCATGGCGTGTCGGCGCTCGTCGGCGGGGCAGTAGGCGGCCTCCCTGCCCGATCGGAATAGTGAGATGAGGAGTAGAGGCAGCTGGAACAAAATGTTTAGGTTTAGGGTTAAAGGATGCGATGTCGGGAAGGGATACGGGTATATCCTGTATCTTATTTCAAACTTATGATCGAATTATTCAACTTCAGCCCCTCCATCCTAATTTGTTTTCAAACTAAATCCAAAACATACCAAATAGACCCTGCCCCCAGAAATCTTTACAAACTGAATCCAAAACTTACCTTTTAAACCCTGATCCCATAAATTTCTTTCATAATAGATCCCTAAATCACCAATAAACCCTTAAGCCTTCAAATCTTTTCAATTTAAGTCCCGAACGTACACTTTTAACCCTCGACTTTCAAAATTCTTCACAACTTAGTCTGGGACTTACATTTATTAATTTTTTTTAAATAAACGGGGCGTTACAACTCTCCCCTACTTAAATTAGATTTCGTCCTCGAAATCATTTCATACCATTCCTTACGCGCCCAACTACTCAAGTATCATGACCACAATCCTGGGCACACCCTAGCTTTCCCAGGGCAACCAAAAACTGAAAGTGTAAGCACGAAGCTTAGTGAGCTCCCCCAAACTATCACATACCATACAGTAACATATAAAACAACTACTGGGCCTTGCCCACTGCATCGGACCAAAGTCCGGAAATTGTATCGGACCGAAGTCCGGAACTAACCAGGGCCTTGCCCTCTGCATCGGACCGAAGTCCGGAAACTGCATCGGACCGAAGTCCGGAACTAACCAGGGCCTTGCCCTCTGCATCGGACCGAAGTCCGGAAACTGCATCGGACCGAAGTACCGAAGTCCGGAACTAACCAGGGCCTTGCCCTCTGCATCGGACCGAAGTCCGGAAACTGCATCGGACCGAAGTCCGGAACTGACTGAACATAACATAGCATAATCACAACTACTAGCATAAACACATATACTGCATACGACATCGGACCGAAGTTCGAAACACATAACACAAGGACATGCTTGAATCACAAAGACATCAAGCACACTAAACTACTGCATCAGACCGAAGTCCGGAACTACTGCATACGACATCCTGTTCAGATGTTCTTTCTTTTCCGATTGTAAGATTGTTGATTGTTGGTGTTGACGTATTGCACTGTTGCTGCTGTTTTCTGTCAATTTGTTGCCTATTTATGCGTTACTACTGTCTTACTGAGTTTCCTTTTAATTTGGCTGTCATTTGCGATTTGGCGATTTACCAATTTGATTTATAAGTTATGAACTTATAGATTTGGTTATTGATTTGGTTATGCTTAACAGCTTGTCAGCTTCAAACAAAACTGAAAAGTGACAACAAATATTGATTTGGTTATTGTTAAATGAGTTATTGGTTATTGTTCTAATTTTGAATTTGATTTTGTTTTGATTGGATCAATTGTTCCTTCACTTTGATTTTTCTAGATATAATCATGGGAAAGATGAAAACATTGAAAGAGAAATTGTTGTCTGCTTACTAATATATCATTCATAATCTGTTTTTAAAGACATTAAAGGTTGTCGGGCTGAGTTGTAATTCTTTTTCTAGGTGTTTTTGGTGTTTATTTGTAGAAAACAATCTGTTTTTTTTTAATTTTAATTTCAGTTTATAATATTTTCGCCCCCCCCCCCCCCCAAGTTAATTGTTCAAGCTCCGCCACTGATAGATTTACTAGTAAAAACCCTGAGTTTTTTTTTACATAGATGATAAGACTTATTTGGGTTTTGCCGTGTTCTCAAGATTCATGGTTTATATACTTGAATCGATGCTAGTTTTAGTAATAAAAAGAAATTTTGAATTTAAACGTCGAGGTTAGAAGCTTGTACTGATATTTAAGGGGTTAAAAAATAAAATTTTATTAATTACCTATAGCGACACACAAGTCATAATTTGCATGTGTGAAGACTTGGAGTACTTTCTAATTGGTTCGTGTGTGAAGACTTGGAGTACTTTCTAACTGGTTCATGTGTGAAGACTTGGAGTACTTTCTAATGAAAAGCGTGCTACTGGGGAAATTTGAAACTGGTACGTAGCTTCAAAGTCAAGAATATGTAGTAGGCATGTGATGTATGAAATGCATGAGACACATAAGTCATAATTTGCGGCAACATATACGTATATGTGTGTGCATTGAAGAAGAAGGTTACAGTTCAAAGACCATATATATTCATTTCCTCTTTATTTGTTATTAATTACTTCTCCCACTTCACTTATATAAATCATCACATTCATACCGCAACTTTTAACTTCTCCCTCACAAATGGATCCACCTGCAGATCATCAAAACCCCATAGATGACCTCGATTGGTTTCAGTACTTTGATCATCAAGATCTTTTCAGGTATATATAAACGTCACTCATTACCCCATCTTTTGCACAGAAAAGTGATTTTGTCTATATTGATCAAAACATGGTTTGGATTTGTAGTGATCAAAAAGAGTCTTTCATCATGTTGGATTTGATTATCTTGAATTTTTTTTTTTTTTTTTTGGATTTTTGCAGTGGTGACATGCTCGACCATCATGATTACGAGTTGTCGGAAAAATTGCATGAAGTGCTCGATCAGAACGTTTCCACAGTACTTAACAAAGATCAAAACATCATTTCTAGAAATGAGTTTCACGATTTGGATCCCCTTAAAGACATAAGCTTATGGGATTGTTGGGAGGATGGTAATTTACCATTGGTTAGTTTCAGTGAAGACTGTAAATCCGGTGGTGAGGCTACAGGTAGTTCTAGTGCTGCCACCACTGATCACGGTGACCGGAAGGTGGCAAATAGATTGAGACCATTGGAGTTTGAAGAGATAGCGAAGTACTTTGAGATGCCGATAATCATGGCAGCAAAGGAACTAGGGATAGGGTTAACATTGTTGAAGAAAAGATGCAGAGAGCTAAACATAAACAGATGGCCTCATAGAAAACTTAAGAGCCTTCAATCCCTCATTCAAAATGCCAAGGTAAACTACGATAATAACCTTCTATACATTACTCTTGCATGTATGCATGCACTTGGTAACCAAAGTAGTTTTGGTATTTTCTAAAATTTTAATTATTAGTTTCTTTATAACATAAACATAGGACCTAGGCATATGCCACATCGAATCAATTGTTTTACTACGATTTCTGATTTATATTTACATAAACTTAACTCATTGTAAATTTTATGAACTCACACGAAAAATATATTGCATCTACCTAAAAAAACTAGGAGTTGGGATTAAAGGAGGAGGTAGAGACGTTAGCAGGGCACAAGAAGATGATGGAGAAATTGCCAGGTATGGAATTGACAGAAAGAACAAAGAAGCTTAGGCAAGCTTGCTTCAAAGCTATTTATAAGAAGAGAGGACTTAACAATCCTTAGTCCTTACCTTTTCTTTTAGCCATTTTGTTATAATTAGTGGATTTTAATCTACATTGTATGTGTTTTTCTCTTGATAGATTGATACCCTTTTTAGTTTCATTGTGTTTGTCTATTGATTTTTTTATGCAGAAAATTTTGTATAATTTGGGTATTATAGTTTGTATTATGTATTTAGCTATATTCTAGATTGCCGACACGACTACGCTGACGACTCTATGCCAGAGGTCTATATAAATAGACTTATGAATTTAGTAGGAATAACTTGATTATAATCTTGTGATTTGTTCCATGTCTGATCCACTCCTAAGATTCACTCGACATGCCCCCAGTTATGTGTAATTAAAATTTTATTAGACTGTTGATCCTAATGAGTCTACCCTAAGTCCACAACCAAACAAGGAACATGTCAACTATGAGAAACACGCATATGGACTTGTGAGTTATTTGTAAATTGATTAGGGAAATAAATTTTTTTTTTTTAGACATTGTTGGGTAAAATAATTGTAAAACACTTTTTGGGCCATGGTTAGGAGTGTTGGGCACCTTTTGGGCTTTCCATGGTTACTAAATGTGAAACATGTAGCACTTGCGTGGGCCCCCACAAAACTAAGTTTTCACATTTCTTTCCCACTTCTAGGCCCATTAGGGAACTTAATAGTCCAATGAGTTGGCCATTTTGGAGTGTATCCTTTCGGATACGTTTGATAAGGTCGGGTATTTTGATGGCTCAAAAGTAATGTGAATGACGCGTTTTGGCCTATAGGTTTGGGAACTCTCGCCTTTGGTCCCCAGATAAGCAAACTGGTCCCTCGGTTGATTGGGATGTATACGAATGCTTACCTAGTCAGGACTTTCGGGCTACCGGCACCTCCCCCTTCCAGTTACTACGCGTCCATTACTATGATCCTACCCAACTAGAGTGGATGACTTTGAATTTCCTATGAGCTCTAAGGAATACATATATGTATATACATTTTGTTAAACAACTTGAGTATGTGTGTGATTTTCAGAGAAAGTGGAGAATATTCACAAGTGTATGCATACATATAAGTGTCAGGAGTAATACGTATGCACATAAGGGAGCAATTAACACACAAAGGTATTCCTAGGATTTTTTAAGTGCGAATTGCATGCAGTTGTGTGTGCATTTTATAAACTAGCATACGAGAGGACCCTAGATGCTATAGACTAGGTCAAGGCAATTAACCTAATTCCCTATAGTCAAGGGCTCTGATACCAATCTGTCACACCCCGATCCTTGTCGGAATCGATCGAGGCGTGATATATTGTTCAAAGTCTCATGACAACTATGTTATAATATGATTAGATTCAATTAAGTACTAAGTATGCAAACAAGATCCACAACATACAAATACAAATCCAAATATGAACAACATTTATTACATCAAATTTAAATAGTCTTGTGGATTTCTAAGGCACAACCTATTTTTCATCAACTTCATTCTTCAAATCTGCATCATGGGTAAAAACAGGTCAACTACGAGAGTTGGTGAGTAATCTAATTTTAGTAGAGAAAATTGTGAAGTTGAAACCTTTATAATTGGAAATTTGTTTTCTTTTGAAGTCGGCAAACAATTGTATTTGAGATAACGGTTTATAAATCAAAAATTGATTAACAAATGATAACAACAACAATAAGTCCTCACCCTATATATACATATGTATATATATATATATATATATATATATATATAAATATATATAGGATGGAGCATCTAATCATCATACACACTCAACCACGTGCGATCAATCACCTTAGCGTCCCAAGGCGGGGTGGTCAACCCAATAGCGCTATTATTGTCCATAACGTACCTCAAGAATACGGGCATAGTCATGGAGATTAGACTAAAAATGGTAATGCACTACAAGTACATGTAGCGTAAACAAACAATAGTTATACAATTAATGACTCACGTATAAATGTCCCAACAATGTCTCAATTGTGATAAAATAATAAAATGAAGTTGGAACATATTAGAACCACATGATACACCCCAAAAGTATTGAAAATTATAAAATATGGGGTAGATTACTCACATTAGTCCCAAAACGAAATGCGTGTGTCGTACGATAGACGATTCGGGTCAAAATGGCGTAGAACCTAATATAATTAATAGTTTTGGTTTAGGAACTGCTAAACGAGAATGGAGTATTAATACAAATAATTAGACACATATTCTTATATTAGATGAATTAACAATAATTCATTTTGATTATAATATTAAGGTATTTATTTGTTAAATGAATTTTAAATTGAATTACTTACTTTGCATAATTAATTTATATTTTCAATTTAGGCCAGATTTTAATAATTTCTTATTAAAATAATAACTTGCCCAATTATAATTATTTACAGATTTTAACAATTATTTATATGAAATAATCATTAAAATGCATATTTACATGCTTAAATACTTAGGAAAATAGTTTTAAATAGTAAACAGTATTGAAAAATTATGAAATTATTAGGAAATCATTATTTCATACAATATGAATTACTGTAAAATTTGTATATTTTTCTGAACTGTTTTAGTATTTATTTAATATTTTAATGATTAAACAACACAAAATTCGGGAAAAATAGTAAATGATTCTCAAAAAATCTGTAAAATTAACCATAGTTTTATAACATGATGTAGAGCTCAGTGTATAATTTTCAGATATTTGTGACTATGGGAAGTATTTTTTATATATTTCATTATTAATTAATCAATAAAATCATAATTAATAGTAAAAAGTAATATAAATGCATGAAACTTCATATATCATGTTTAATCAGTATACAGGTCATCCCAGAATTTTCTCAAAATTTATTGAATGCAAAAAGTATTTTATGTGAATTATTGCCCTACTTTATTGCAATAATTATAGTAATTCAATAAAAATAAGTTATTTTCTGAAAATTTCCAGAACTTCTTATTTTATTGATGGGATTCTGAGAAAAATCAGGTTTATGCATAAAATGAGTTTTAGATATTTTGGTGGATTTAATTTGTTTCTTGTATGAATATGAAACTTTTAACAACATACCTTGATGAATGCTTCAAGAGGGATGAAGATTTGAGTATAATAGATTGTTCTTGGCTGGAATATGAGTATTTCTTGGATGAATTTCGAGATTGAGAGTGAGAGAAAGAATAGAGAAGGTTTAAGTGGTGAAGAGAATAATGTGTTGGGAGAAAAATGAAAGGAAAGTGGATGGGAGGTGTGAGTGGGAGACCATGGGAATAATCTTTTTGCTTTTGGTGGTCTTCATAATTTCCCACTAACACAAGCATCTTTTACATAATTAATATAAGAGTTTTATAAAATTTAAAGTAAAGTTTATAAAAATAGAGTTTTATAAAATTTAATGTAAAGTTTATAAAAATGGAGTTTTATAAAAGATAGGTTATGATTTGATTATAACAATCTACTTTGATTTGAAGTTTAATTATAGCATTCAAGTTTGATTCTTTTAATTTAATTAGAGCATTATACTTTGATTTGATTTTAATATGGTATCATAATTTAATTTGATTATAGTTATAACGTTGTACTATACTATGTTGCTATTAACGTCAATTTATATCGTAGTGTATGGGTTTTGATCCTATTAGTGTCAAGTAATCTTGAGTAGGGTTTGAATGAGATTGAGAGAGGTTTCGTTTGTGATCTTTTTGAGTGTCCGGCTTCGCAACGCAAGGTCCATAGACCCTGTTAAGCCATGATTTAGTGTCCTACACAATCCCGATGATTGTGCAATAGTGTTTTATCGCTTTGGTTCATTGTTTAGCACTGTTAAGGCTAAGGAAAATCAAACACATGAACTTTCCAAATGATGTTTTCTCATTAAAATAGCGAATTGTACAGTGATTACATAACGTAAACCCTATCATACAAGGGTTAATGGAGTTGACCGGTTTGACTAGTTGACTTTGTTTGACTTTGACTTGACCGAAATTTGATGGTTGTCACATCATCCCCCCGTTAGAGGGAATTTCGTCCCGAAATTTGCATTTTGATTGGGACTTCAAGAGTTTGGAAAAAGATGTGGAAAACTTTTCGCAGTACAAGAAATTGATTATGGTGAGGAACAACCCTCCTGATGTCACATGACGACCTTGGAAATTTCTTATTGTAACTTGAACTGAGTCAATTTAAAAGGAGTTTATTGTTTTGGGATGATAGAGTATTCTATGTGTGCTTTTATACTCCCTGTTTTATCCTTGGTATTACCACTATGAATATTTTATAACGTAGTTAGCGAGTTCCATCATTACGAATGTTTCAACAAATTTTGACGAAATTTGCATTATAAGTCCTACAAGTTCTTTTATAGTCGATTGACGTAAACTAGTCGTATATCATTAAGATTGCAAGGGCATTTTGGATGGGTGACCCCGCCTTAAGCCCATAACCAAACAAGGAACAGGGAATGAGGCGGAATCACACATTCTAAGTCCATAGAATCTTAATGATATATGACCATAATGTTTACACTAGCCCTCATAGATTCCAGGGGAGTAGTATTATTGGGCTACAAGTAGGAATTGTAGTTCAAAAAATAAAATAGTTATAAGCCTGCTATCTTCAAACTTGGGCTTTGGCCCCTCCCGATTCCTAATCAGAATAGTCCAATACTCCCAATTCTCCAAGCGACCAAGCGGTATCAAGAAATCTAAATCGATTCATCCCCATTTTCCCAATTCGCTGCCTATCTCGCCTGCTGTTCGTTTGTCGCTGTCTCGCCAAGTCAGTCGCCTGGTCTCACTCTCGCCAATCGCCATCGCCAAGTGCCCAAGTCCCCATTCTCACTTCACAGAAATCAGGTATGTAATCCCGAGACCCAAATCCTGTTCAGATGTTCTTTCTTTTCCGATTGTAAGATTGTTGATTGTTGGTGTTGACGTATTGCACTGTTGCTGCTGTTTTCTGTCAATTTGTTGCCTATTTATGCGTTACTACTGTCTTACTGAGTTTCCTTTTAATTTGGCTGTCATTTGCGATTTGGCGATTTGCCAATTTGTATAAGTTATGAACTTATAGATTTGGTTATTGATTTGGTTATGCTTAACAGCTTGTCAGCTTCAAACAAAACTGAAAAGTGACAACAAATATTGATTTGGTTATTGTTAAATGAGTTATTGGTTATTGTTCTAATTTTGAATTTGATTTTGTTTTGATTGGATCAATTGTTCCTTCACTTTGATTTTTCTAGATATAATCATGGGAAAGATGAAAACATTGAAAGAGAAATTGTTGTCTGCTTACTAATATATCATTCATAATCTGTTTTTAAAGACATTAAAGGTTGTCGGGATGAGTTGTAATTCTTTTTCTAGGTGTTTTTGGTGTTTATTTGTAGAAAACAATCTGTTTTTTTTTAATTTTAATTTCAGTTTATAATATTTTCGCCCCCCCCCCCCAAGTTAATTGTTCAAGCTCCGCCACTGATAGATTTACTAGTAAAAACCCTGAGTTTTTTTTTACATAGATGATAAGACTTATTTGGGTTTTGCCGTGTTCTCAAGATTCATGGTTTATATACTTGAATCGATGCTAGTTTTAGTAATAAAAAGAAATTTTGAATTTAAACGTCGAGGTTAGAAGCTTGTACTGATATTTAAGGGGTTAAAAAATAAAATTTTATTAATTACCTATAGCGACACACAAGTCATAATTTGCATGTGTGAAGACTTGGAGTACTTTCTAATTGGTTCGTGTGTGAAGACTTGGAGTACTTTCTAACTGGTTCATGTGTGAAGACTTGGAGTACTTTCTAATGAAAAGCGTGCTACTGGGGAAATTTGAAACTGGTACGTAGCTTCAAAGTCAAGAATATGTAGTAGGCATGTGATGTATGAAATGCATGAGACACATAAGTCATAATTTGCGGCAACATATACGTATATGTGTGTGCATTGAAGAAGAAGGTTACAGTTCAAAGACCATATATATTCATTTCCTCTTTATTTGTTATTAATTACTTCTCCCACTTCACTTATATAAATCATCACATTCATACCGCAACTTTTAACTTCTCCCTCACAAATGGATCCACCTGCAGATCATCAAAACCCCATAGATGACCTCGATTGGTTTCAGTACTTTGATCATCAAGATCTTTTCAGGTATATATAAACGTCACTCATTACCCCATCTTTTGCACAGAAAAGTGATTTTGTCTATATTGATCAAAACATGGTTTGGATTTGTAGTGATCAAAAAGAGTCTTTCATCATGTTGGATTTGATTATCTTGAGTTTTTTTTTTTTTTTTTTTGGATTTTTGCAGTGGTGACATGCTCGACCATCATGATTACGAGTTGTCGGAAAAATTGCATGAAGTGCTCGATCAGAACGTTTCCACAGTACTTAACAAAGATCAAAACATCATTTCTAGAAATGAGTTTCACGATTTGGATCCCCTTAAAGACATAAGCTTATGGGATTGTTGGGAGGATGGTAATTTACCATTGGTTAGTTTCAGTGAAGACTGTAAATCCGGTGGTGAGGCTACAGGTAGTTCTAGTGCTGCCACCACTGATCACGGTGACCGGAAGGTGGCAAATAGATTGAGACCATTGGAGTTTGAAGAGATAGCGAAGTACTTTGAGATGCCGATAATCATGGCAGCAAAGGAACTAGGGATAGGGTTAACATTGTTGAAGAAAAGATGCAGAGAGCTAAACATAAACAGATGGCCTCATAGAAAACTTAAGAGCCTTCAATCCCTCATTCAAAATGCCAAGGTAAACTACGATAATAACCTTCTATACATTACTCTTGCATGTATGCATGCACTTGGTAACCAAAGTAGTTTTGGTATTTTCTAAAATTTTAATTATTAGTTTCTTTATAACATAAACATAGGACCTAGGCATATGCCACATCGAATCAATTGTTTTACTACGATTTCTGATTTATATTTACATAAACTTAACTCATTGTAAATTTTATGAACTCACACGAAAAATATATTGCATCTACCTAAAAAAACTAGGAGTTGGGATTAAAGGAGGAGGTAGAGACGTTAGCAGGGCACAAGAAGATGATGGAGAAATTGCCAGGTATGGAATTGACAGAAAGAACAAAGAAGCTTAGGCAAGCTTGCTTCAAAGCTATTTATAAGAAGAGAGGACTTAACAATCCTTAGTCCTTACCTTTTCTTTTAGCCATTTTGTTATAATTAGTGGATTTTAATCTACATTGTATGTGTTTTTCTCTTGATAGATTGATACCCTTTTTAGTTTCATTGTGTTTGTCTATTGATTTTTTTATGCAGAAAATTTTGTATAATTTGGGTATTATAGTTTGTATTATGTATTTAGCTATATTCTAGATTGCCGACACGACTACGCTGACGACTCTATGCCAGAGGTCTATATAAATAGACTTATGAATTTAGTAGGAATAACTTGATTATAATCTTGTGATTTGTTCCATGTCTGATCCACTCCTAAGATTCACTCGACATGCCCCCAGTTATGTGTAATTAAAATTTTATTAGACTGTTGATCCTAATGAGTCTACCCTAAGTCCACAACCAAACAAGGAACATGTCAACTATGAGAAACACGCATATGGACTTGTGAGTTATTTGTAAATTGATTAGGGAAATAAATTTTTTTTTTTTAGACATTGTTGGGTAAAATAATTGTAAAACACTTTTTGGGCCATGGTTAGGAGTGTTGGGCACCTTTTGGGCTTTCCATGGTTACTAAATGTGAAACATGTAGCACTTGCGTGGGCCCCCACAAAACTAAGTTTTCACATTTCTTTCCCACTTCTAGGCCCATTAGGGAACTTAATAGTCCAATGAGTTGGCCATTTTGGAGTGTATCCTTTCGGATACGTTTGATAAGGTCGGGTATTTTGATGGCTCAAAAGTAATGTGAATGACGCGTTTTGGCCTATAGGTTTGGGAACTCTCGCCTTTGGTCCCCAGATAAGCAAACTGGTCCCTCGGTTGATTGGGATGTATACGAATGCTTACCTAGTCAGGACTTTCGGGCTACCGGCACCTCCCCCTTCCAGTTACTACGCGTCCATTACTATGATCCTACCCAACTAGAGTGGATGACTTTGAATTTCCTATGAGCTCTAAGGAATACATATATGTATATACATTTTGTTAAACAACTTGAGTATGTGTGTGATTTTCAGAGAAAGTGGAGAATATTCACAAGTGTATGCATACATATAAGTGTCAGGAGTAATACGTATGCACATAAGGGAGCAATTAACACACAAAGGTATTCCTAGGATTTTCTAAGTGCGAATTGCATGCAGTTGTGTGTGCATTTTATAAACTAGCATACGAGAGGACCCTAGATGCTATAGACTAGGTCAAGGCAATTAACCTAATTCCCTATAGTCAAGGGCTCTGATACCAATCTGTCACACCCCGATCCTTGTCGGAATCGATCGAGGCGTGATATATTGTTCAAAGTCTCATGACAACTATGTTATAATATGATTAGATTCAATTAAGTACTAAGTATGCAAACAAGATCCACAACATACAAATACAAATCCAAATATGAACAACATTTATTACATCAAATTTAAATAGTCTTGTGGATTTCTAAGGCACAACCTATTTTTCATCAACTTCATTCTTCAAATCTGCATCATGGGTAAAAACAGGTCAACTACGAGAGTTGGTGAGTAATCTAATTTTAGTAGAGAAAATTGTGAAGTTGAAACCTTTATAATTGGAAATTTGTTTTCTTTTGAAGTCGGCAAACAATTGTATTTGAGATAACGGTTTATAAATCAAAAATTGATTAACAAATGATAACAACAACAATAAGTCCTCACCCTATATATACATATGTATATATATATATATATATATAAATATATATAGGATGGAGCATCTAATCATCATACACACTCAACCACGTGCGATCAATCACCTTAGCGTCCCAAGGCGGGGTGGTCAACCCAATAGCGCTATTATTGTCCATAACGTACCTCAAGAATACGGGCATAGTCATGGAGATTAGACTAAAAATGGTAATGCACTACAAGTACATGTAGCGTAAACAAACAATAGTTATACAATTAATGACTCACGTATAAATGTCCCAACAATGTCTCAATTGTGATAAAATAATAAAATGAAGTTGGAACATATTAGAACCACATGATACACCCCAAAAGTATTGAAAATTATAAAATATGGGGTAGATTACTCACATTAGTCCCAAAACGAAATGCGTGTGTCGTACGATAGACGATTCGGGTCAAAATGGCGTAGAACCTAATATAATTAATAGTTTTGGTTTAGGAACTGCTAAACGAGAATGGAGTATTAATACAAATAATTAGACACATATTCTTATATTAGATGAATTAACAATAATTCATTTTGATTATAATATTAAGGTATTTATTTGTTAAATGAATTTTAAATTGAATTACTTACTTTGCATAATTAATTTATATTTTCAATTTAGGCCAGATTTTAATAATTTCTTATTAAAATAATAACTTGCCCAATTATAATTATTTACAGATTTTAACAATTATTTATATGAAATAATCATTAAAATGCATATTTACATGCTTAAATACTTAGGAAAATAGTTTTAAATAGTAAACAGTATTGAAAAATTATGAAATTATTAGGAAATCATTATTTCATACAATATAAATTACTGTAAAATTTGTATATTTTTCTGAACTGTTTTAGTATTTATTTAATATTTTAATGATTAAACAACACAAAATTCGGGAAAAATAGTAAATGATTCTCAAAAAATCTGTAAAATTAACCATAGTTTTATAACATGATGTAGAGCTCAGTGTATAATTTTCAGATATTTGTGACTATGGGAAGTATTTTTTATATATTTCATTATTAATTAATCAATAAAATCATAATTAATAGTAAAAAGTAATATAAATGCATGAAACTTCATATATCATGTTTAATCAGTATACAGGTCATCCCAGAATTTTCTCAAAATTTATTGAATGCAAAAAGTATTTTATGTGAATTATTGCCCTACTTTATTGCAATAATTATAGTAATTCAATAAAAATAAGTTATTTTCTGAAAATTTCCAGAACTTCTTATTTTATTGATGGGATTCTGAGAAAAATCAGGTTTATGCATAAAATGAGTTTTAGATATTTTGGTGGATTTAATTTGTTTCTTGTATGAATATGAAACTTTTAACAACATACCTTGATGAATGCTTCAAGAGGGATGAAGATTTGAGTATAATAGATTGTTCTTGGCTGGAATATGAGTATTTCTTGGATGAATTTCGAGATTGAGAGTGAGAGAAAGAATAGAGAAGGTTTAAGTGGTGAAGAGAATAATGTGTTGGGAGAAAAATGAAAGGAAAGTGGATGGGAGGTGTGAGTGGGAGACCATGGGAATAATCTTTTTGCTTTTGGTGGTCTTCATAATTTCCCACTAACACAAGCATCTTTTACATAATTAATATAAGAGTTTTATAAAATTTAAAGTAAAGTTTATAAAAATAGAGTTTTATAAAATTTAATGTAAAGTTTATAAAAATGGAGTTTTATAAAAGATAGGTTATGATTTGATTATAACAATCTACTTTGATTTGAAGTTTAATTATAGCATTCAAGTTTGATTCTTTTAATTTAATTAGAGCATTATACTTTGATTTGATTTTAATATGGTATCATAATTTAATTTGATTATAGTTATAACGTTGTACTATACTATGTTGCTATTAACGTCAATTTATATCGTAGTGTATGGGTTTTGATCCTATTAGTGTCAAGTAATCTTGAGTAGGGTTTGAATGAGATTGAGAGAGGTTTCGTTTGTGATCTTTTTGAGTGTCCGGCTTCGCAACGCAAGGTCCATAGACCCTGTTAAGCCATGATTTAGTGTCCTACACAATCCCGATGATTGTGCAATAGTGTTTTATCGCTTTGGTTCATTGTTTAGCACTGTTAAGGCTAAGGAAAATCAAACACATGAACTTTCCAAATGATGTTTTCTCATTAAAATAGCGAATTGTACAGTGATTACATAACGTAAACCCTATCATACAAGGGTTAATGGAGTTGACCGGTTTGACTAGTTGACTTTGTTTGACTTTGACTTGACCGAAATTTGATGGTTGTCACATCATCCCCCCGTTAGAGGGAATTTCGTCCCGAAATTTGCATTTTGATTGGGACTTCAAGAGTTTGGAAAAAGATGTGGAAAACTTTTCGCAGTACAAGAAATTGATTATGGTGAGGAACAACCCTCCTGATGTCACATGACGACCTTGGAAATTTCTTATTGTAACTTGAACTGAGTCAATTTAAAAGGAGTTTATTGTTTTGGGATGATAGAGTATTCTATGTGTGCTTTTATACTCCCTGTTTTATCCTTGGTATTACCACTATGAATATTTTATAACGTAGTTAGCGAGTTCCATCATTACGAATGTTTCAACAAATTTTGACGAAATTTGCATTATAAGTCCTACAAGTTCTTTTATAGTCGATTGACGTAAACTAGTCGTATATCATTAAGATTGCAAGGGCATTTTGGATGGGTGACCCCGCCTTAAGCCCATAACCAAACAAGGAACAGGGAATGAGGCGGAATCACACATTCTAAGTCCATAGAATCTTAATGATATATGACCATAATGTTTACACTAGCCCTCATAGATTCCAGGGGAGTAGTATTATTGGGCTACAAGTAGGAATTGTAGTTCAAAAAATAAAATAGTTATAAGCCTGCTATCTTCAAACTTGGGCTTTGGCCCCTCCCGATTCCTAATCAGAATAGTCCAATACTCCCAATTCTCCAAGCGACCAAGCGGTATCAAGAAATCTAAATCGATTCATCCCCATTTTCCCAATTCGCTGCCTATCTCACCTGCTGTTCGTTTGTCGCTGTCTCGCCAAGTCAGTCGCCTGGTCTCACTCTCGCCAATCGCCATCGCCAAGTGCCCAAGTCCCCATTCTCACTTCACAGAAATCAGGTATGTAATCCCGAGACCCAAATCCTGTTCAGATGTTCTTTCTTTTCCGATTGTAAGATTGTTGATTGTTGGTGTTGACGTATTGCACTGTTGCTGCTGTTTTCTGTCAATTTGTTGCCTATTTATGCGTTACTACTGTCTTACTGAGTTTCCTTTTAATTTGGCTGTCATTTGCGATTTGGCGATTTGCCAATTTGATTTATAAGTTATGAACTTATAGATTTGGTTATTGATTTGGTTATGCTTAACAGCTTGTCAGCTTCAAACAAAACTGAAAAGTGACAACAAATATTGATTTGGTTATTGTTAAATGAGTTATTGGTTATTGTTCTAATTTTGAATTTGATTTTGTTTTGATTGGATCAATTGTTCCTTCACTTTGATTTTTCTAGATATAATCATGGGAAAGATGAAAACATTGAAAGAGAAATTGTTGTCTGCTTACTAATATATCATTCATAATCTGTTTTTAAAGACATTAAAGGCTGTCGGGCTGAGTTGTAATTCTTTTTCTAGGTGTTTTTGGTGTTTATTTGTAGAAAACAATCTGTTTTTTTTTTAATTTTAATTTCAGTTTATAATATTTTCGCCCCCCCCCCCCCCCAAGTTAATTGTTCAAGCTCCGCCACTGATAGATTTACTAGTAAAAACCCTGAGTTTTTTTTACATAGATGATAAGACTTATTTGGGTTTTGCCGTGTTCTCAAGATTCATGGTTTATATACTTGAATCGATGCTAGTTTTAGTAATAAAAAGAAATTTTGAATTTAAACGTCGAGGTTAGAAGCTTGTACTGATATTTAAGGGGTTAAAAAATAAAATTTTATTAATTACCTATAGCGACACACAAGTCATAATTTGCATGTGTGAAGACTTGGAGTACTTTCTAATTGGTTCGTGTGTGAAGACTTGGAGTACTTTCTAACTGGTTCATGTGTGAAGACTTGGAGTACTTTCTAATGAAAAGCGTGCTACTGGGGAAATTTGAAACTGGTACGTAGCTTCAAAGTCAAGAATATGTAGTAGGCATGTGATGTATGAAATGCATGAGACACATAAGTCATAATTTGCGGCAACATATACGTATATGTGTGTGCATTGAAGAAGAAGGTTACAGTTCAAAGACCATATATATTCATTTCCTCTTTATTTGTTATTAATTACTTCTCCCACTTCACTTATATAAATCATCACATTCATACCGCAACTTTTAACTTCTCCCTCACAAATGGATCCACCTGCAGATCATCAAAACCCCATAGATGACCTCGATTGGTTTTAGTACTTTGATCATCAAGATCTTTTCAGGTATATATAAACGTCACTCATTACCCCATCTTTTGCACAGAAAAGTGATTTTGTCTATATTGATCAAAACATGGTTTGGATTTGTAGTGATCAAAAAGAGTCTTTCATCATGTTGGATTTGATTATCTTGAGTTTTTTTTTTTTTTTTTTTTTTGGATTTTTGCAGTGGTGACATGCTCGACCATCATGATTACGAGTTGTCGGAAAAATTGCATGAAGTGCTCGATCAGAACGTTTCCACAGTACTTAACAAAGATCAAAACATCATTTCTAGAAATGAGTTTCACGATTTGGATCCCCTTAAAGACATAAGCTTATGGGATTGTTGGGAGGATGGTAATTTACCATTGGTTAGTTTCAGTGAAGACTGTAAATCCGGTGGTGAGGCTACAGGTAGTTCTAGTGCTGCCACCACTGATCACGGTGACCGGAAGGTGGCAAATAGATTGAGACCATTGGAGTTTGAAGAGATAGCGAAGTACTTTGAGATGCCGATAATCATGGCAGCAAAGGAACTAGGGATAGGGTTAACATTGTTGAAGAAAAGATGCAGAGAGCTAAACATAAACAGATGGCCTCATAGAAAACTTAAGAGCCTTCAATCCCTCATTCAAAATGCCAAGGTAAACTACGATAATAACCTTCTATACATTACTCTTGCATGTATGCATGCACTTGGTAACCAAAGTAGTTTTGGTATTTTCTAAAATTTTAATTATTAGTTTCTTTATAACATAAACATAGGACCTAGGCATATGCCACATCGAATCAATTGTTTTACTACGATTTCTGATTTATATTTACATAAACTTAACTCATTGTAAATTTTATGAACTCACACGAAAAATATATTGCATCTACCTAAAAAAACTAGGAGTTGGGATTAAAGGAGGAGGTAGAGACGTTAGCAGGGCACAAGAAGATGATGGAGAAATTGCCAGGTATGGAATTGACAGAAAGAACAAAGAAGCTTAGGCAAGCTTGCTTCAAAGCTATTTATAAGAAGAGAGGACTTAACAATCCTTAGTCCTTACCTTTTCTTTTAGCCATTTTGTTATAATTAGTGGATTTTAATCTACATTGTATGTGTTTTTCTCTTGATAGATTGATACCCTTTTTAGTTTCATTGTGTTTGTCTATTGATTTTTTTATGCAGAAAATTTTGTATAATTTGGGTATTATAGTTTGTATTATGTATTTAGCTATATTCTAGATTGCCGACACGACTACGCTGACGACTCTATGCCAGAGGTCTATATAAATAGACTTATGAATTTAGTAGGAATAACTTGATTATAATCTTGTGATTTGTTCCATGTCTGATCCACTCCTAAGATTCACTCGACATGCCCCCAGTTATGTGTAATTAAAATTTTATTAGACTGTTGATCCTAATGAGTCTACCCTAAGTCCACAACCAAACAAGGAACATGTCAACTATGAGAAACACGCATATGGACTTGTGAGTTATTTGTAAATTGATTAGGGAAATAAATTTTTTTTTTTAGACATTGTTGGGTAAAATAATTGTAAAACACTTTTTGGGCCATGGTTAGGAGTGTTGGACACCTTTTGGGCTTTCCATGGTTACTAAATGTGAAACATGTAGCACTTGCGTGGGCCCCCACAAAACTAAGTTTTCACATTTCTTTCCCACTTCTAGGCCCATTAGGGAACTTAATAGTCCAATGAGTTGGCCATTTTGGAGTGTATCCTTTCGGATACGTTTGATAAGGTCGGGTATTTTGATGGCTCAAAAGTAATGTGAATGACGCGTTTTGGCCTATAGGTTTGGGAACTCTCGCCTTTGGTCCCCAGATAAGCAAACTGGTCCCTCGGTTGATTGGGATGTATACGAATGCTTACCTAGTCAGGACTTTCGGGCTACCGGCACCTCCCCCTTCCAGTTACTACGCGTCCATTACTATGATCCTACCCAACTAGAGTGGATGACTTTGAATTTCCTATGAGCTCTAAGGAATACATATATGTATATACATTTTGTTAAACAACTTGAGTATGTGTGTGATTTTCAGAGAAAGTGGAGAATATTCACAAGTGTATGCACACATATAAGTGTCAGGAGTAATACGTATGCACATAAGGGAGCAATTAACACACAAAGGTATTCCTAGGATTTTCTAAGTGCGAATTGCATGCAGTTGTGTGTGCATTTTATAAACTAGCATACGAGAGGACCCTAGATGCTATAGACTAGGTCAAGGCAATTAACCTAATTCCCTATAGTCAAGGGCTCTGATACCAATCTGTCACACCCCGATCCTTGTCGGAATCGATCGAGGCGTGATATATTGTTCAAAGTCTCATGACAACTATGTTATAATATGATTAGATTCAATTAAGTACTAAGTATGCAAACAAGATCCACAACATACAAATACAAATCCAAATATGAACAACATTTATTACATCAAATTTAAATAGTCTTGTGGATTTCTAAGGCACAACCTATTTTTCATCAACTTCATTCTTCAAATCTGCATCATGGGTAAAAACAGGTCAACTACGAGAGTTGGTGAGTAATCTAATTTTAGTAGAGAAAATTGTGAAGTTGAAACCTTTATAATTGGAAATTTGTTTTCTTTTGAAGTCGGCAAACAATTGTATTTGAGATAACGGTTTATAAATCAAAAATTGATTAACAAATGATAACAACAACAATAAGTCCTCACCCTATATATACATATGTATATATATATATATATATATATATATATATATATATAATATATATAGGATGGAGCATCTAATCATCATACACACTCAACCACGTGCGATCAATCACCTTAGCGTCCCAAGGCGGGGTGGTCAACCCAATAGCGCTATTATTGTCCATAACGTACCTCAAGAATACGGGCATAGTCATGGAGATTAGACTAAAAATGGTAATGCACTACAAGTACATGTAGCGTAAACAAACAATAGTTATACAATTAATGACTCACGTATAAATGTCCCAACAATGTCTCAATTGTGATAAAATAATAAAATGAAGTTGGAACATATTAGAACCACATGATACACCCCAAAAGTATTGAAAATTATAAAATATGGGGTAGATTACTCACATTAGTCCCAAAACGAAATGCGTGTGTCGTACGATAGACGATTCGGGTCAAAATGGCGTAGAACCTAATATAATTAATAGTTTTGGTTTAGGAACTGCTAAACGAGAATGGAGTATTAATACAAATAATTAGACACATATTCTTATATTAGATGAATTAACAATAATTCATTTTGATTATAATATTAAGGTATTTATTTGTTAAATGAATTTTAAATTGAATTACTTACTTTGCATAATTAATTTATATTTTCAATTTAGGCCAGATTTTAATAATTTCTTATTAAAATAATAACTTGCCCAATTATAATTATTTACAGATTTTAACAATTATTTATATGAAATAATCATTAAAATGCATTTTTACATGCTTAAATACTTAGGAAAATAGTTTTAAATAGTAAACAGTATTGAAAAATTATGAAATTATTAGGAAATCATTATTTCATACAATATAAATTACTGTAAAATTTGTATATTTTTCTGAACTGTTTTAGTATTTATTTAATATTTTAATGATTAAACAACACAAAATTCGGGAAAAATAGTAAATGATTCTCAAAAAATCTGTAAAATTAACCATAGTTTTATAACATGATGTAGAGCTCAGTGTATAATTTTCAGATATTTGTGACTATGGGAAGTATTTTTTATATATTTCATTATTAATTAATCAATAAAATCATAATTAATAGTAAAAAGTAATATAAATGCATGAAACTTCATATATCATGTTTAATCAGTATACAGGTCATCCCAGAATTTTCTCAGAATTTATTGAATGCAAAAAGTATTTTATGTGAATTATTGCCCTACTTTATTGCAATAATTATAGTAATTCAATAAAAATAAGTTATTTTCTGAAAATTTCCAGAACTTCTTATTTTATTGATGGGATTCTGAGAAAAATCAGGTTTATGCATAAAATGAGTTTTAGATATTTTGGTGGATTTAATTTGTTTCTTGTATGAATATGAAACTTTTAACAACATACCTTGATGAATGCTTCAAGAGGGATGAAGATTTGAGTATAATAGATTGTTCTTGGCTGGAATATGAGTATTTCTTGGATGAATTTCGAGATTGAGAGTGAGAGAAAGAATAGAGAAGGTTTAAGTGGTGAAGAGAATAATGTGTTGGGAGAAAAATGAAAGGAAAGTGGATGAGAGGTGTGAGTGGGAGACCATGAGAATAATCTTTTTGCTTTTGGTGGTCTTCATAATTTCCCACTAACACAAGCATCTTTTACATAATTAATATAAGAGTTTTATAAAATTTAAAGTAAAGTTTATAAAAATAGAGTTTTATAAAATTTAATGTAAAGTTTATAAAAATGGAGTTTTATAAAAGATAGGTTATGATTTGATTATAACAATCTACTTTGATTTGAAGTTTAATTATAGCATTCAAGTTTGATTCTTTTAATTTAATTAGAGCATTATACTTTGATTTGATTTTAATATGGTATCATAATTTAATTTGATTATAGTTATAACGTTGTACTATACTATGTTGCTATTAACGTCAATTTATATCGTAGTGTATGGGTTTTGATCCTATTAGCGTCAAGTAATCTTGAGTAGGGTTTGAATGAGATTGAGAGAGGTTTCGTTTGTGATCTTTTTGAGTGTCCGGCTTCGCAACGCAAGGTCCATAGACCTCGTTAAGCCATGATTTAGTGTCCTACACAATCCCGATGATTGTGCAATAGTGTTTTATCGCTTTGGTTCATTGTTTAGCACTGTTAAGGCTAAGGAAAATCAAACACATGAACTTTCCAAATGATGTTTTCTCATTAAAATAGCGAATTGTACAGTGATTACATAACGTAAACCCTATCATACAAGGGTTAATGGAGTTGACCGGTTTGACTAGTTGACTTTGTTTGACTTTGACTTGACCGAAATTTGATGGTTGTCACAGCGCCGACAGCGATGAAACAGTAGAATAGAAGCGGCAGGACAGTAGCGCTACAGCAGAGTGGCGGCAGCAGCTTCGCTCGTATAACTCCTCACAGCCCCGCACAAGCCATTCACAGCTCCAAAAAATCCGGTCTCGGTGGTTCCTCGGCTGTACAGCGCCTCTGCGGCAGCATGGCGTGTCGGCGCTCGTCGGCGGGGCAGTAGGCGGCCTCCCTGCCCGATCGGAATAGTGAGATGAGGAGTAGAGGCGGCTGGAACAAAATGTTTAGGTTTAGGGTTAAAGGATGCGATGTGGGGAAGGGATACGGGTATATCCCGTATCTTATTTCAAACTTATGATCGAATTATTCAACTTCAGCCCCTCCATCCTAATTTGTTTTCAAACTAAATCCAAAACATACCAAATAGACCCTGCCCCCAGAAATCTTTACAAACTGAATCCAAAACTTACCTTTTAAACCCTGATCCCATAAATTTCTTTCATAATAGATCCCTAAATCACCAATAAACCCTTAAGCCTTCAAATCTTTTCAATTTAAGTCTCGAACGTACACTTTTAACCCTCGACTTTCAAAATTCTTCACAACTTAGTCCGGGACTTACATTTATTAATTTTTTTTAAATGAACGGGGCGTTACAGTCGGATTCACAGCACTTTCCACGTTTCGCAATTGCGAAAGTGCGTTATGGACCAGGAGGCAGTGGTATCACTAGACGACGTTCAGGTCGATGAGCGCCTGAACTATGTGGAGAGGCCCGTGGCCATATTAGAAAGGAAGGCGAGATTCTACGGAACAAGGAGATACCTTTGGTGAAGGTGCAGTGGAAGCATCGGAGGGGGTCCGAGTGGACGTGGGAGCCAGAGGCAGAGATACGGGAGCACTATCCGGAGTTGTTAGCCGCGGCAGACTTCGAGGACGAAGTCTAGTTCAAGTGGGGGAGAATTGTAATGCCCCGATTCTCAGGTATCAATTTTATATAAGAATTTCCTTGATTCAAGGTCTACTCGACGAGTTGGTTTCCCTACTCGTCGAGTAGCAGCGGGTTGGTCCGCGTGTTTTTAGTGACCTACTCGCCGAGTCCAAGAAGGGACTCGACGAGTAGGAGCTGGAGGAAGAAACTCTAATTTCCGGGGTTTTGCACCCTATTTAAGGATCACTTATTTCCCCCCAACCTCTCTTACTGCCTCCCTCGAATTCAGAAAACCCTAATTGTGTTGTCCCTCTATTTTGTGTGCTTCTTATCTTGAAAGAAGATATTTGGAGTAAAGGGGCTTGGAGTTCAAGAAGTTTGAAGCAAGGGGCTGTTGTAGATCCGGATTCTTCTCTGTTTTGGCACTGTTTTGAAGGTAACAAGTTGCCACCTTGACTCTCCTTTAGTTAGATCTCTTCATTTATGGGTTTAGAGCCTTTTTGGGGTTTTGAGGTGGTTCTCCGTTTTGGGTTAAGATCTGAGGTTTGCAACCTCAGATATGGACTCCTTTAGTCCCTCTTTGTCATAAAGTATCAGTCTTTGTCAAGCTATGACCTTTCCTCTACCTTGAGCCACTCCTTTAGCTTGTTTTGGGGCTTTATCATCTTGCATGCACGTAAAGTTTGCAACTTTACGTGATAATCATGCCCTAGGAGCTTAGATCTGCAATGTGGAGCCTTAGCATGGCTTAAAAAGTACCTGTATGGATGAAGGTCTAAAGGGACTCGACGAGTTGCATAGTCAACTCGGCGAGCCACATGAAGATGGTCCTGTACTCGACGAGTTGGATGAACAACTCGGCGAGTCCGATGAAGATTGCCTTGGGCTCCGCGAGTCAGTCGAATGACTAGGCGAGTCGGCTAGGGTTTTTCCCAACCTTTGGACATGCATGCACTCGACGAGTTATAGGGAACTCAACGAGTCAACCAAGGATTTCACGACTTCTCAAGTTCAGGAAGGACTCGACGAGTCAGTGAACTACACTCGACGAGTCGGGTCAACATAGACTGTTGACTTTGACTTTGACCAAGGGTTGACCAGTTGACCTCTGGGGGCATTATGGTAATTTATAAATTTATGGTAAAAGGGTTTTATGGTAACTATAGGTGGTGGAGTTCGTGTTGGTGATTCGAGAGTTGAGTCTATCATTTTTAGTGCGACATTGTGAGGTGAGTTTTCCTCACTATACTCAAGGGTCTAAGGCACCAAGGCCGGCCCTTTGGATTGTTATCTGGTTATGTTATGCAAGTATGATCTATTAGATCGGTATCCTAGAGGGTAGGATAATATTATATGATATGTGGTATGATCTGTTAGATCAGCATCCTGGTAGATAGGATGGTGTTATGTGTTATGTGGTATGATCCGTTAGATCAAGTATTGTCTATAGACTGTTATGTGATTATCTGTTATATGTGCACATGTTTGTTTAGCGGTTGAGGCTTATCTGCTCTGTGCGGGGGCCAAAAGACCTGGGCATTCCAACCTGTAGGTTGTGGGTCGTGAGTATTCCATCCCGAGGATGATTGGACTCGTAGTGTGTGGGCATTCCAACCTGTTGGTTGTGGGCCTGGGGTATTCCATCCCGAGGATGATTAGACCCATATTATGTTGGCATTCCAACCGGATGGTTGAGGGCCTGGGGTATTCCAACCCGATGGTTGACTGGACCCATAGTATGTTGTTTATGATTATATTTGTATTGTTGCGGGTATGAGTAGTTTGGGGGAACTCACTAAGCTTTCGGGCTTACAGTTTCAGTTTATTGTTTCAGCTACATCAGGGGATCGCGGCAAGGCGAATGCATGATCGTACAGCTCCTCATGTTTTGTTTATGTTTCTGGGAAAACTCTGATATTATACATTTTGAAAACAAAGATGTAATGATTTTTAATGGGTTGAAATGTTTTTAAAAGTTTTAAATTGGCTTGATTTTATGGGTGTTACAATACAAAAGCACATATGTGTTGAAATCATTCTGATGAGAGGATATTTGAATGTAGGCCAATAAGTTATTGTACTATTTGTAAGGCCTATAATCTTTCATTTATGCTTATGTACTATATTAACGATGACATCCCAAGGTCTTTAGTACAAATAAAGAACATTTCTTCAAAAATGATTTGATAATATTATTATCATGTTTTTGGGAATAAAATCCACATTATAAATCTTTGAAAAAAATATTATGATTTTTAATAAGCATAAATAAATCAGTCGTTTTTGGCCATAAAATTTGGAGATGTCACACCAAACGTGCAAGTTACCCCAAACCACAAGGACCATTCGTGTAATTTACTCTTATTTTTTTTCTTCGGAAAATTATGGTTAGTTATTTATGGTGCATTTAGTTACGCAGAAATAAGTTGTTTTCGGAAAAAATTTCCAAGAAAAATGAGAATTTTGAAAATGCGTTTAGTTCAATAATTTTTCTAAATTTTCACGGAAAATAAAAATTTTCAGTTTTCCGAAATTACAAAGAACTTAAAAAATTTAGAAAACAAATAATCATTGTTTTTCATATTTTTCTAATTCCAAAAAAATCTAAAATATAAACACACGCCCACCCGACCCCACCCACATCTACCTACCCCCACTTTAACACCCCAAACTTACACACCCCTACCCAACCACACCACCCACTCCCAAGCCCCCCACCCACACTCTCACCCTACTTCACCCCCACAGACACATACCTACCCACTACCACTACTACCAAATCACCGACCTACCATCACCACCCCGCCGTCACCACCACCACAATTGTCACCCCACCCCATCTTACCGACCTACCATCGTCACCCCGTCGTCACCACTACCACTCACCACCACCACAATTGTCACCATCGCCGCCGCCACCGCTGCCACCATTGCCATTACCCCCACCATCGTAATGACAACCACCACTGCCATCGTCACCCCGTTGTCGCCACCACCACACAATCACCATCATCCACCCCACCACCGCTACCACCCCGCCCTACCACCACTACTGTTTTCTAAAAAATAAAAATCGATAGCAAAATACACATCTAAACACGTTTTCTAATTTTCTAAAACAGGAAAAAAAAAATTAACTAAACGTATTTTCTAAATTTTCCAATGAAAACTGAAAATGAAAAACAAAAATTGAAAACATAAACGAAAAACATAAAGTAAAAGTTGTTTTTCCGTAATTTCTCATTTTTTTCAATAGTTTCTAAGTTATTTAATTTTAATATTAAAAGAATATTAGAAAGGTTACCCCCGTTACGCGGGGGCCAGAAGCTTTCAATGTTGTTTCTGAATTGATAAATATGACAGACATAGAAAGTGCAAGGATGAAAAGTCCGGGCTTTGCCCCGGACAAAAAATATAAAATTTTTTACTTCAAGGACCAGAAGTGTGAAAATGGCTAAAGAATTAAAGGGGTAGGAATTAGCAACTTTTTAGAAAAGGGATCAAAGTTGTCAAACCCTTAAAGTTTTGTGGCCAAACTTTAAATATTAAAAGGTTCCAAAAAAGTGTAAAAATATTGATTGCAAGGACCAAAAGTGTGAAAATGGGTAAAGAATAATGACCAAAGTTGTCAAAAAACATTCAAATTTAGTATTCCTAACTTCCATCAATAATACATGGACCAATTCTGCCAAAAAATGGGAAGTTGAATGAAACAAAAGGACATGAATAAATTAATTAAAGAAGTATAAGGACCGGATATGTAAATCAAGGGACCAAATCTGGACAAAGTATCCCAACTTTACTATTCCTTTCTTCTACAACTTTAATATATATATATATATATATATATATATATATATATATATATATATATATATATATATATATAATAATTAGAATTTTATATATTTTTATTCAAGAAGGATATGAAAGAAAAATAGGAAATGTCGTCGAAGAAAACCAGTTAAAGAAAACGGAGGACCTACGCTTCCATAAACGAAATCAAGATCAATCAAACCCTTTCCTTTTTTCCAAAGTTTAATTCCTTCGGAACCCATACAGATCGATAAAACAAGACTTCTGTATATAGAGATATACAAGAATAGTCGTTGCACAACATGGGTTGCTCCTCCTCCCTTCCAGGTATCCTAAATTTCATATTTTAGGGTTTTACTGATTCTGTATTATCAACCTAAAAGTTTTAATCAGTACCCTTATATTCATTTATATTATCGATCTTGAGCTGGAAAAAGTATTAATTAGACTTTGTATTGAAATTGCTTCTTATGCTTGCTGCTAAAACCGCCTTGTTACATGACGTAGCTTTTGAGATATTTCTTTTGATCATTTGCTTGTTCTTGGGGATTACCGGTTGCAGATAGGAGTGTCGGGCGGGTGGGTGGGCTTAATCCCGACGGCGGAGATTCTGATGCCAAAAATCTACGTGTTAAGGTTGTTCTTTTGTTTGTGAAAGAAGTTTTGTTTACAGTCTGAATGTAAATTTACTTTTTTTTTGCCAATCAGTTGAATGTTAATGTGTGTTTATGTCGCATTAATCCATAGATATGCTAGATTTTCTTCTTAATTTCATTTAGTACTATTAGTCTATTACTATACACTAGACTATAGCATCTGGTCTTTGATATTGTAGATATCCTGACTAGCAATTGTCAGATAATACCTGAACAATTTCCATGATTGAACTATGTTGAAAAAAAATCCTGATATATGAAATAGAATGGGAGATAAAGTGTTGTATACATGTCTATTTTTTTCTAGACTGAATAAACTGTCTGAATGAGACTAAATAATCATTTTACCCTTGTATTCCAACAAATAATTTTCACAGTATTCATCAATTTTAACATGAGAAGAGTTGGTGGAAATATTTAGAAGGGCAAATAGGTAAAGGATTGGTCTCCAAACCAAGTTTTTTGAATTAACCCATCTAGTAATTCTATCCAGAGTAAGTAAAAAAAAATGTACAATTGTCCAGATTAAAAGCTTAACCCATAAAGCTCATTAAGTCAAAAAGAAACAGCCTCTAAACACTAAGGTCTACCACTATAATGGGAATGACATCACTTGATGAAGAGAAAGAAATATTGGGTTTGACATGACACAAGAAACATATAAAATGCTACAACATGCTTGATAAATGATCATATACCCAAGTAGTCTAAATTACTTTCATGTATTAAGTTGTCAAAAGTTAGTTTTTTGCATTGATTAATTACTCAATAAATGAAAATTGTTTTTGTTTTGATTACAGCTGGTGCTATTAGGGGACTCTGGTGTTGGGAAAAGCTGCATTGTTCTTCGCTTTGTTCGTGGTCAGTTTGATCCAACATCCAAGGTTTTACTTATATAAATATTTCTTTTTCCACTTATATAATATAATACTAACATGATAAGATTTCATATTAAAGTTTTTATATAGTTTTTACACTTAAATAATTGATTTGATATGCTTTACTATTTATCTAATCTCAGGTCACTGTTGGAGCTTCATTCTTGTCACAAACAATAGCTCTGCAAGATTCTACAACAGTAAAATTTGAAATCTGGGATACTGCTGGCCAAGAGAGGTTAAATTTTATTTTTTGGTTTTGTTGACTTGGTCAACACTGATTCCCCATCTTTCATACTTGTTATAGAAAGATAAAAACTTTTTCTACTTTTTAATATTTGTGTATTTTATCTAGATATGCAGCTTTGGCTCCACTTTATTACCGAGGTGCAGCTGTTGGAGTTATTGTATATGATATAACTAATCCTGACTCATTCCATAAAGCTCAATATTGGGTCAAGGTATGACTATTTCTTTATTGATTCCGATGGAACTGGAATTCTAGATTCCATTCCATGCTTAATGGAGAAGAATGAAGGAAACTCAATTTTATTCTTCCTCTTGTAATAAAAGACCAAAATACCATTTTATGTTGTACAGGAACTACAAAAACATGGTAGCCCTGATATTGTATTAGCTTTAGTTGGAAACAAGGCTGATCTTCAAGAAAAACGAGAGGTGTCAGTTCAAGTAAGAAACATTCTTCATTTCAAGGACTAAATGTATATTGTCTTGTTTGCCCTTGCTTAACCATGGTTGAGTTTGTTTAACCCAAGGATGGAATCGAGTATGCCGAAAAGAATGGCATGTTCTTCATTGAAACTTCTGCCAAAACAGCTGATAACATCAATCAGCTATTTGAGGTAAAACAGTAAAACTTTCCTTTATGTGAAAAACAATCCGATGACGTGGCATTATTGATGATGTGTCATTGTTATTTTTTTTTGACAGGAAATTGCAAAGAGATTACCACGACCTTCTGCATCATGATACCATTTGATTTGAAATATCAAGTAAACATTGTGGTGTGATGAGGGGAAGTTTTTATGTATATTTGTGAGACAGTTGTTTGATGTTGATACGATGTATTTTGTTGATTTTGTGTTGCATTTGCCAGACTAGAACTGTTGTCAAAGTGGAACAAAAATATTTTTCGCCATTGCTTTTGATGCTATGTTGCAAACAATATAATTGAGAGGATGATTAGAGCAAAGAAATTGGCTAATAGAATGTATTTGTGTACATATTTATTTGATTGAAGTTGTAATTGCAAGAGTAAACTGCAAAAATGATCCCTGTGGTTTGTTGAATTGTTGTTTTCTTTGGATAGAATCTAAAAATTTTGCAACATGTAAATTTAGTCTTTTGGACTGAGTTTACGTCGTGGTTTTGATGCTTACTTTAGCATCGTTAGTGACTAATTTACCATTCATTTTTGTATTTTCTATTAAATTTGGTTTGTAATTGTTATTTTTAGAATGGATCCAACCGCACCACCACCACTCTTGTCACCAACTCATGGAAACATGGGCAAAATAGACCGGTTTAGACCGGGTATTGCACCGAGAAAAGATGGCACTAGACTCGTCAATACCATACCAGTCTTGGCAAATGCCATTTAAAAAATAAAAACGAAAAAAACCCAAACTGTATCAAGACCACTCAAAAAAAAGTTCCCAGGTGTCTACGAACATGCTTATGATTTTCTGTTAGCTATTTTTAGATGGAATAAGGCAGCATATATCTCTTGTGGAGTATCGTATTATCCTTAAGTACTGTCTCATAATACCAAAAAGACCTTTGACCTGGCAGGAAGGAGTGACATTATCAATTGACAAGTCATGGGTTCAAGTCTTACTTAAATCATATGTGATAATTAGGAGTAGATTAAATTCTCGTTTGAAAAAATATCGTCTCATAATTCCATTATTTCCAATTGATCAGATGTGTTCGGTCTGTCACAAGGCATGTTTCTAACTCTTTTGGGGAGTATGTTGAATAATGTAGAGACCTTCCAGAGTTTAAGTACTGACACAATATGGTTAGGGATGCTCTTTATCACGTATTTAGGTGGTGTCGGAGTTTCTGTGAAGACCCTTGGGTGTGGTACCTCACCTTACCATAATTTTGGCATGTTACATCAAAGTCATTTCATCCCATCCACACCCCCCCCCCCCTCTCGCCCCCACAAAATTGATAGGAAATGGTTTTACCACACCCCACCACACTATTTTATTAACTAAAAAAACACATACTAAAAAAAACATAATCGAAACATAGTAGAATCAATGGCGGAGCCACATGGGGCGTTGGGGTACTAAACACCCCCAAAAAAATTATTTTATGTATATAAGAAAATTATTTGTAAACATGTTCTATGTTATTGTACCCTCAACTAAAGAGATTATATCATGTTTTTTAATGCCCCGAATATGATAACTACATAGAATATTTATTGATAATGTTTGTACCCCCATATAAAAATTTCTAGCTCCGCCACTGAGTAGAATAGTACGTCATAAAAATTTCTAGCTCCGCCACTGAGTAGAATAGTACGTCATGCCTAATCATCGTGTGTCGCAATGTCATCATAATCATCGTCCAAATCATCTATACACATGTATGAATTGTCATCTATATAGTCAAACAAATCGTTGTAAAAATCGTCGACGGCGAGACTTACATCACCATTGAAGACATGTTCCACCAAATCATCATGAAGGTTGTGGTGTCCAACTTGGTTGTATATTTCCCATTTGTTTGCCATGTATTTCGGCGTATCAATACCTACTCCTTCGAATATTGGTAAATTCTCATTTTCATTGTAGCGGCAAATCATCTTTCACTCATCTTCTATAATCGTATTATGCAATATGATGCATGCATACATCATGCTAATTATTCTTCTTCGCTTGAATGATCGCGTCGGCACTATGAGTATCTATCGACGTCTCTTTAGAACACCAAAGACTCGCTCAACATCCTTCCTAGCGGATTGTTGGACCGACTTAAACTTTAACCGTTTTTCGTCGTTTGGACATGAGAATGATTTCACAGATACAACTAACGTGGGATATATCCTACCAGTAAGGTAATACTCATGTATGTATGATGTCTCATTTACTTGAAACAACACATCATACGATTTCCCAAGGTAGATGTCATTGAAATTAGTGATTAGTCGGACATTGAGGTCGTTGTTGGCACCCGATGGACCAAAAAATGCATGTCATATCCAAAGATCATACGACGCCACTGCTTCTAAAATTATTGTTGGTTGTTTCTGATTACCTCTTATTAATTGACTGTGCCATGCATTAGGGCACATTGTCTACCCCCAACACATATAATCAATACTACCATGCATTCCATGGAACAAATGCATGTTTTCATGTATCGTATATAGTTGGTGAATATCGATAATTGTAGGCTTATGTAAATAACGACCACGATAGATGATAATCATAAGTTTAGCAAACTTGTATAGACATTCTCGTGCCGTTCGATCTGACATACTCAAATACTCATCCAATGTTTGGTCCCATGCCGAATGCTAGTTGACGAATTGTCCTTATACAATTTTGAATTGTAGAGAAACCTTTGTCGCCTATTGCATCTAAATTTTGTTGAATATATGGAAATCGATTCTTCACATCATCAACAATGCATAGGAATAATTATTTCCTCATCTAGAAGCAACATCTGAATTTGCTAGTGTAGAGTGCATCATCGTCAAAGTAGTCATTCATAGGATGGTTGTTTATGACCTCACGATTTCTCCATAAAGGAGAATCTCTAGTTTTTAAGCGTGAACTTTCGGCTAATTTTTCTTGTATATAAGCGAGCGTTGTTCGCATAACGTCCTCGATAAATATCGATTTCGCGCAATGTCAACGTATCTGACGAAGTGGATGATAATGAAGACATTTTCGAATTGTAAATATAGAGAATATAAGTGTTTGATATATTTTGTTTAATTTGAAATGTGAATTATAAGTGTGTATTTAGAATCGAGAAAAATTAAATAAAAAAATGAAAAAAGTCGTTGAGAAACGGTCACAAAGCAAATCATCAACGGTCACAAGCACACAAGTGTGGCAACTTTCTCAGGCATGACGACCTCACCACAGTATCGCACCACTAGGCGGCGATGTTTTCACCAAACTACCGCGGTGACTCGTCACCCCACCATGGTGTGCAGTTATCCCACTCCAATCGGTTTAAGAAAAAAGCATGTGTGAACTTTTTGTCTGGCGTGTTTGAAGGAAGATCAAAACATAGGCTGAGTGACATCTTAAGTTTTGAATGAATAAGAGGAAGCATGCATTGTGGATCTAACCAAGATTTTCCCTCTAGCAGGCTTAAGGATTGAGGATTTCACTGTGTGGTGCTGGTTATACATAGTAATGTTATGACCCAAGAGATATGAATGGCGTTTTTAAGAGAATTAATTTTGCTATTAAGAAAAGATTAGCGATACAAATTATTGTTTGTTCGTCTTCCATCTCAATATAAAACCATTTTGAAAAAGTTATTGATTAAATTAGAAAAATTTATATATAGCCAACAAAGAGTCTAGATAAAATTATAGTGACTATGGAAATTTGCCTTATAATATGTTGACACTATTATATATATATATATATATATATATATATATATATATATATATATATATATATATATATATATATATATATATATATATATATATATATATATATCAGGTAAAAACTTTTTTTGATAGGGATGTAAGAAAATTTTTTTCGATATATTTTTTTGGCGAACAAAACAAATGAATTACTAGATGAATAAAAAATACCATGATTCATAATAAAAAAATTCCTGAAAAAACATCTGGATGATTAATTTTTACGATGATTTTGTTGATATTCATTAAAATGTCATAAAAATAAATTTTTTCTTGATTACTTAAAAATAAATCATGTTTCTTTGAAAAAAATTTCTTATAAATCATCTTACTTTTAATTCATCTAATTATTTATTTTGTTTGGTTCATATATATATATATATATATATATATATATATATATATATATATATATATATATATATATGCTTAGGTTATTCTATTCAAAGTAATTATTGTGTTATTGTATGCATAAATGTGGGCCAATCATTTTACTTATTTTAAGAAAGTGATTAATACATATTATTTAATTAAATATAATTGAAAAATACCATCTAATTTAACTAGAAATGTATTTTAGTCAGTTAACATATATTTAATAAAGGAAATTTGTATATTTTAAGGGATCAAAGATTCTATTAATTTTAAAAATCTGATTTTACAAATTATAAGGTTTTTAGTTCGGACATTCTGACAGAATATGTTTGAGTATGTTCAAAAAATAACAAAATTTCTTGTAGAATAACAAAATTCTCGAACCATCAATTGAAGAATTAAAACAAAAATTACATTAATTCTTATAGAATACATGTAACAATTGCTAAGAATTACATTTATTTTTAAAGAATAAAACTAAAAAAAAATCAAATCTGAAAAAAAAAAACATCAAAATCTAACAAAAAGACTAATACATTCTAAAAGAATAATGTTGCTAAGAGGCGTCGTTCAAATTTCGTGGTCCGTTCTTCAAGCATCAGCTTCTGTAGAAACAAATACAATGAATAAGAAAATATTTATACTCTATTCCAACATAATTGGAATTCGTGATTCCATTATGATAGAATTGGAATTCATTTACCAATAATTATATTCATTCGGGGGATTCTAACATAATATGTTCATGATTATCATAAAAAACATTCTTTTCTGATAGAATGCTATAAACGAAGAAATACCATTCAGTTGAAGCATTTTAGCGAGCACTTGGTGTGCATGAAAACAACTTTCAATTCAGTTGAAGCATTCATCTGTCAAATAAGCAACCAAAACAACCATGATTTGTGTTCAACCAATCAAACCCAAAACCTTCAAATCAACTAAAACCATGGTGGGAAATTTTGTGTAACCCTCAACATGATTGATCTGCTTAGAAACACATACATCTCTAAAGAGTAGTAAAAAATCAATAAATCAAAAGAATAGTAATATACGATTATAGGCATTCCTCAATAGCTACATGATACAAATGAAGAAGTAATGCATATATATATAACCTTCAAAGCCCAACTGACACCGATCCATGTAGTGTGACAATACCTATCAACTTGTTGTCTTCATCGATTACAGGCAAGAACTGAACAGGGGATGAAGGAGCCTCCATCTTCTTCATTGCTTCAACAGCCATTCTTTCTGCACTTATGGTTCTTGGGTTCCTATAATCACAACACATTTCTAATCTTTATCAAAAAAAGATCCAATTTTCAAGTTCTAAAACGTAGATTTCATCCTCTTTTTCACAAATTCAAAGTTATTAAAGATCAATGTTACCTGTTGCACATTTCACCAACAGTAAGTTTAAAGATCCCCTATTTGCTAGCTTTGAGTGTACGCCTAAGATCACCTGCAACATGAAATCAAATCAACAGATCGATACATACATTAATCAATGATCGAATGAAATTGAGAAAAAGGAACCCCGATTCTGAATTCTAACCTTAATTATTTCAAGTTCTTCATAACATCCCTCACCTGCAACATGAAATCAAATCAACAGATCGATACATACATTAATCAATGATCGAATGAAATTGAGAAAAAGGAACCCCGATTCTGAATTCTAACCTTAATTATTTCTTCAGACTTACCCTCTTCGTGTCCTATTTCTTCAGACATACCTCAAATCCGAAATCAAAGGTTAGATCTTGATTCGCTATGAGATGGGTCTCGGAATCGAGCATGTGTTTGGTGGCTCTTATCGGAAAACTCATCAAAACCCACGGATGCAACAAGGGACTTCACATTGAATGATTGTTTAAGACAGAAAGATCTGGCTGGTTTCATCTTCGGAAAAGAGTGCACGTGCAAGGAGTTGAAGGCATCACCACCGCTCGAAGAGAAGCTCGGAGACTGACGGAGTACAACGCCAACGACCTCCATTGATATTACTACTACTACTAATCAATGATCGAATGAAATTAAGAAAAAGGAACCCCGATGGTATTGATGCGATGATGGATACGGTGAAATAAGGGTATAGGGGTGAACGAAGGTTTTGTAGGGATGGTAACTAAATTTCCATTAAGATGATGGTGTGGTTATCGGCGATGAAGATGATGGTGGTGCTCAGCAACCGGAAAAACAGGAATATGGTGGTGGTCGTCTGGTAAATTTTGTGGGTCGATGTTTCTATACGGTGGAATCGGTGGAACGAGGAGTTTTGAAAGTGACGATGAAGTGCAACCCCACAAAGGGTCGCTGGTGTCGATTTGTTCAACTTAGGGTTTTCAGAATCGGTTTTTAGATAAAGAGGGGAACGAGATTTAAACGGGAGAGATACCTGATTATAGGGATTATTTTTGGAAGTTATTAAACAAATGACTAAATTATCCTTATTTATTTATTTAATTATTTAATTTTTTATTTAATTTTGATTGGCCCACATTTATGCATACAATAACACAATAATTAGTTTAAACACCTGAACCTATAAATCATCTTACTTTTAATTCATATAATTATTTATTTTGTTTGGTTTATATATATATATATATATATATATATATATATATAGAGAGAGAGAGAGAGAGATAAATTTCTTACGTTTCATCGAAATTTTCTTGTTTATTTTTATTTGACGATGGTTCATTTATATCAAATCATTTATCAAAGGGTAAACCACATAAAAACCCTATCTATTATCTGTCAATGTTTAAGAAAACCCTTACATTATTTTTTAGTACATTTTAACCATTTTATTTTTTTAAAAATCGCCCAACTTCATTCACTTATCAGGTAACCCTAAGTTACCGGTTCTTATAAACCTACGTGGCTTAACCCTTTCTTTTAACCTTCAACCCCGTTCTTTTAATCTTCTAGACTTGATGCTTTAACGAAACTTTAACCAACATCTACAACTTCAACTTCAATTGTTGAAGTTTGAGTTGGTTTGGAGTGTTTGGAAGGAAGATATGAAATTACCTTAAATATCATCTGATGATGAATAGAGCCCAACCTGAAATATCATCTGACGATGAACGGAGCCCTTCGGATGAAGACTTTGACAAAGGAGAGGACGTGGATCATGAAATTAGAGTCCAATTCCTTGTATACAACCCTAAGATACCTACTATAAAATGGATATGGTTAAAGTAGATAGAGAATTTCTAGAAAAATTTTAAAATGTTGAGGAAGAACTCTATGTGGCTGCAATGGAAAAGGGAGTAGGTGAACCTCTGATGCAATTTCATAAATCTTAATTTGATGGAGGAATGCTTGTAACTCAAGATAAAAGAGTGCCTGAAACTCAATTTGAAGGCGTCCCTGAAACATAATATGATGGTGAAAATGATAAGAATAAATTTATTTATACATATGTTATGTTTGTGATAAATCTAATACTTTCATAACTTTTGTAGTTATTTTGGAAGATCAATATCATGTGGTTGATGGTGGGATAGCAATTGGTGTATCTATTATCAGTACAAAGCTCAAACCAAGAAATCCATATGAGAGGATTATATAAAACAAGCTCAAGAAACCGGTTATTGCTAAGGATGGAGGTGGTTCTACGAACTAACAACCTGTTAATTCATAATAGTAGATTTATGAGCTAGAATGGGACAAAACATTATGGGATTTTGTGATGATTTTTTGATAGTTGGAAATTAGTATTCCTACTCTTTTGTTAGTGAAATGTATAAGCAATGTCCATTTAAATTAAATATGTTTGTTGTTTTGTTAATCAGATGGTATTTTCTAGAACGCCACTTTAATAGAAGTGCATTGCTAATTTTCACCATTAGGACCAGATAGCAAAACAACCCCACTTTACCATGCTAAAACAGTCTTTAAATAGAAGTATGTTGCTATAAATTACTTTAAAAATTTTCATTTTCCACTAATATGACTTGATTGCAAAACAGCCACACTTAAATGGAAGTTTGTTGCTATAAATTACTCTAGAATTCTTCAATTTCACCTTTATGATCTGATGCCAAAAACAATCCAGGTTACAGTTTTTACCCTGATAAAATGGTCTCATTAAAGACGGTCGTATAAATGAGTAGTAGTGTTGAAATTTTGATGAGTCTATCTTTAGTTCATTAGTGGTTAATATCATGTAATTCTACTTGACTTTTTGTTTTTGGTTGTTGTCTGGTATGCTAAAGACCAAAACCATCACCAAGGGCAGAATCGTCAAATGCTTACAACCATAAACAAAGCAGCAAAAGGGGTACAAAGTTACTAAAAACAACTCCTGTTGGTTGGGGTTTCGGAAGTTCATGGCCTAAATTGGTATTATATATATATATATATATATATATATATATATATATATATATATATATATATATATATATAAACTCATGTGGGTATTCTTCTGTTTTGTGTGTTTGCTTCGAATCAGATGGAGGGAAGGGAATAGTAGTGATCATCATCATGATTCTCTACTCAATCACTCATTTCATATTCGAACCTCAAATTGATAGTTTGTTAATTGCATCATGTAAGAAACTTTATTAATTGTATCAGGTAAGAAACTTTATTAATCTGGTGAGAAACTTTATTAATCTTTCTTATAATTTCTTGAAATTGCATAATGTAAGAAAATTTCTTAATCTGGTTGTTGTTTTGGTATGCTAAAGACCCAAACCATCACCAAGGGCAAAACCATCAAATGCATAAAACTCATTGATTCCTTCTTCTTCCTCAATCAACGATTCTTTAATACACCCAAAATAGATGGAGATACTTAACTTGCCCAATCAACGATTCCGTGAAAGCATTCTTGCCACCTGGTCCATCCAGCGACAACTTAACTTTGGAGACGAGAAACCACTGGATGAGAGAGAATACGTACGATTCCGAGGAGAGCGCAAACTAGAATTATGATTTCATTGATTCCTTTTTCTTCCTCAATCAACGATTTCGTGAACCCATGACCTTTGTGGCGAAGGATGGCAGAGATCCGACGTAAACAAGATCGCAACACGAACTCAAAAGAAGAAGCAGAAGAACAAAATTGCAGCTTTTGAAGAAGAAGATGAATGAGACACACCCTTTTAACTTCAATTAAAACCACATCATCTATCTAAGGCCATATCAACTAATTTAAAGTCATGTCATCTATTTACATCCATGTCATCGGTGTTACCGGTTACAAAGTATGAAAACAAGAAAAGTAAGAAAGAATAATGGTTAAAGTATACTAAAAAATAACATAAGGTTTCTTTTAGAAATTTACTTAGGGTTTTTGTGTGATTTCCTTTATCAAATGAAACAACTATTATGAATCGAAATAAACCACCCCCACTAACGCACTATTTTTAGTGTCAAACTCTGTGGACCCACAAACATTTTTATATAACTAGAAAAAAACCACCTGCAATCGCACTGTTCCAAAAAGCTACAAATTTTGTTCTTTCTCAAACCACATCCCTCATGGCAGCCATAAAACAATCCGATATAGTGGTGGTCATCGTCCCTTTTCCGGCACAAGGTCATCTCAACCAGCTCCTCCACCTCTCCCGCCTCATCGCCGCCTACAACATCCCAATCCACGTCATCACCACCACCACTCACGCCCGCCAAGCCAAGACCCGCATCCATGGCGCCTGGGATTCACTTTCAATCGACACCATCCACTTCCATGACTATCCAACTCCGCACTTCCCCTCGCCTCCACCTGACCCCACCACCGCCATCAAATTCCCCTCCCACCTCATCCCATCTTTCAAATCCGCCATGCATCTCCGACAACCCTTTGTCGACCTGCTTTCGACCTTATCGCCGGCGTCAAAACGAGTCGTCGTCATTTACGACTATCTCATGGGACCAGTTGTTCAAGACGTTGGTTCTTATCCTAACGCCGAGGCCTATATGTTCTCTTGCTGCTCCGCTTTTGCTTCTTTTTGGTATCACCAGGAAGCCACCGGCCGGCCACCTCTCGACGGCGAACTCGAATCGATAAAGAAAGAACTCCCTTCTGATGAAGATTGTTACTCAACAGATGGTTTACAGTTCATTCTCTCCACAGATGTTTCTTACAAGAAATTTACATCTGGTACGATTCTCGATGCTTGTAGGGTTATCGAAGGGAAATACATCGATCTACTCGAACAAGAAGAGAATGAAGATCACCAAAAGCTGTGGGCCCTTGGCCCATTCAATCCAGTTGCCATAACTCACGATTCAAGTCACAAACGACATAAACTATTCGATTGGCTCGAGAAACAAAAACCCAACTCAGTTCTATATGTTTCGTTTGGGACGACTACTTCCATCAGCAATGAGCAAATCCAAGAGATCGCTTTGGGTTTAGAAAAAAGTGAACAAAGATTCATCTGGGTGTTGAGAGACGCTGATAAAGGCGACATCTTTGATGAAGGGGAAGTTAGAAAGATCGAACTTCCAAAAGGGTTCGTTGAGAATGGGTTGGTGGTGGGGGACTGGGTACCACAGTCAGAGATCTTGGCCCACCCGTCCACCGGAGGTTTTATGAGCCACTGTGGGTGGAACTCGAGCATGGAAAGCATCACCATGGGTGTGCCAATGGCGGCATGGCCGATGCATTCTGATCAGCCACGAAATGCTATGCTTATAACTAGAGTGTTGAATACTGGAATGTACGTCAGGGATTGGACAGAAAGGAAGGAGTTGGTGAGTTCGATGGTGGTTGAAGGGGTGGTTAGGAGATTGATGGCATCTGATGAAGGGGAGGAGATGCGGAAAAGGGCGGCTGAGCTAGGTGATAGGGTGCGGCGATCGGTGGTGGATGGTGGCGTTACGCGGATGGATTTGGATGCATTTGTCGCTCATGTTACAAGATAGAGACTGCTTGTGTTTTGGAATATGGAATTTGGTGATAATTTAATTTAATATAATATAATGTTCTAATATTGATAGACAATTCCATGATAATTTACGGAGAAAATTGATTTTGGTCTCAATTTTCAGAGCTTGTTTTAAGTCATGTTTTTTTTTTTTTTTTTGGTTTGGGGGGGGGGGGGGGGGGGTTTGTTAGTTGGGTTTGAATTCATTACCATTCGCCCATTTTTATTTACTTTTAAATTATCAATTTAGAAAAAAATAAATTTAATTTAAAACCCAATGTTTCATTAGATAACGAAACGTAAACTCGCTTTTCATACCCATTTTGATAACAAAATTACGTACGATTTTCTTTATTCCCAATAAAATATTAAGTTGCTTTCCTTTTGCTGACTGCTTTTAGTAGTAAAAAAGCAAAATTGGAAGGTAAAAATATCGCCATCCGTGGGACTCGAACCCACGACCACGTGGTTAAAAGCCACGCGCTCTACCAACTGAGCTAGAACGGCTACATGGACTTCCAAACCTTAAAAACCTTGATATAGCTATGATTAAAGAAAAAGGAAGAAGAAAACTTCAAATGTGATTTTTATGGATTGAAATATGTTTAAATGTTTGTAAAAAATAAATGGATAATAAAGGTAATATATTTTTTGATTTGTACACATTTGATCATTGAGTTTTTTTTTTCTGTCCATATATACCCCTTCAACTTGTTAAACTGTACACATTCGCTACTCCAGGTTAACCCGTAAAAATGACTTAATAGGGTAATATATTTCTTACTTTGTACATATTTAGTCCTTAATATATATATATATATATATATATATATATATATATATATATATATATATATATATATATATATATATTAAGGACTAAATGTTTACAAAAATAATTAAGGACTAAATATGTATAAAATGAGAAAAATATTATCCTATTAAGTCATTTTTTCCGACTAACATGAAATCATAATGATTGAATGTATACAGTTTAACAAGTTGAAGGGGTAAATGTGGATGAAGAAAAAATCTTAGTGACCAAATATATACAATTCAAAAAAAATATATTACCCTTTTAAGTCATTATCCCAAAAATAAATTTAGGTTTGTTAACGAATTTGGTCCTTTTAATTAAGAATAGTTTAATTCGTAACGTTAACTTGTCTAGTTTAATAAAGACAATTTTTTCTTTTCCGACCCTCGCTCGTTCACCTTTTTTTCTACTATCATCAAACTCTAAAATAAAATCTTAACCCAAAACAATGATACCTTACAATTATATTTTGAGATTTTCTAATAATGACAAATATAAGAAGTATTAATTATAAAAAATATTACTATAATTAAATACGAAATACATTTATCATGGAGATTATTAATACAATTCACATTTAATTATGGTAATATTTTTTATAATTAATGCATTTCATATTTAGTTATGGTTATATTTTTCAATTAATTATTTTTATATATTCCCTTAAGACACCTTATATGTTTCCTTAGGACACACGTTAGAAAATCTCTTTTATTTTATCTCTTTTATTAATATTGTTGACAATATGGATCATTAGGCCACTATATCAATTGCTTGATGCAAAGAGGTTATGGTAAGTTGGTCTGCTTCCATGAACAATCTTTTTGTAGGTATTACACATTGCAACATGAAAAATGCAAATTTTTTATATATACTTTCTTTCTTATTTTGTTTTCTTGTAAAGGTGTATTCGAAATTAAACGGAACTTTGTTTCTTGACACTGTTCTTGACGTTGTTGATTTACTCAACAAAATATTTAGCGCGAGGTTATTGAATTCATGGTTCAAAGACTGCATAAGATCCTTTATTGTGGAACATGTGTTGTTGTCTTATCCTATCTTAGTAGGCTTTGGTGGTTGTTAGTTGAGTTCAAAGATACGAACAAGGAGGTTATTGGGAATTTGTTTTGAACAACCAAATTTTATAGAAACCAAAGTTAGTAAACCGCTCACAAACGTTACAAAGGAGTAGATAGAATAGGATTCTGTAACCAAACATCCCTACTAGAACTTATTTTATGTTTCTATACACAAACAAATTATAAGAATAATCAACCAAACTGTCGACTGAGTAATTCCTTCTTATGTTATGCTCACCGAAAATAATGGTGTTCCAAATTAACCATCACATCTTCATTATTATTGCCTACAAATCCATACGTCTAGTAGAAGACAAATGAATGAAAATGATCCAAGCCACCACCTATTTGACCAATGAAAACACAAGTGTCATAATGTCACATCACTTACTAACAAAATTCTACAATTCTTCCACGACTTTGCTAGTAATAACCAGGTGATTAATGTCTTCCATATTTGAGTTAATGACTGTCACGACCAAAGAAAACATTGATAATTAATGTCTTCAATATTTGAGTTACAAACACCACAAATCATCGTCGGAGTATTAATACATTTAGCATCCAAATTCATATGAGTTTGTAATTTTTTTAGAAGACAACGACCAATAGAAAATGTTCACCTTGCGTGGAGGGTAATTATTTCACCTAGTAGAAAAAAACGTCATCAGGAAGAGAGTTATCATTGATGAGTTTTATAGCCTCTAATACCATGAATTGGTTACTACCACCTGCATCTCATAACCCACTATCATTTTGGAATCAAAGAAAGAGGAATAATTCAATACACCATGCAATTATTGTAAGTGAGCAAACAGTGTTCCACCTTGAATCGCTCGTCTCCAATCCCAAGTTGAAAATCACCATCTTATCTCTGGTTAATATGACAATCTTGTTGCATGTCTAACATATAAAGGCGGTGAAAATACACCATCAAAGGATATTCTCCAATTCAATGGTCTTTCCAAAAAGAAGTAGCGACGTCATCACCAACCTTTCTTTGAAAAACATCCCGAGAAACTAGAGCATCACCATTCAACTGATTTATGGCATCAATAATTTTCTCTCAAACACCACTGGTCAAAACCGAGGCCTCATTCCAACTAAGACCTCCATCATGACCCTGAAAACTTTTTTATCATCCTACATCATAAAGCTTTAGAGTTTTTTAGGAAGCGTCACTTCCATTTAAGAAATAACGATTTGTTAAATGCCTCCAAAAAACCAACATCCAAACCACCTTTCTCTTTACTCGTCGGAACGAACTCCCATTTCACCCAATGTAACACTAGTACACAAGTCATTTAATAGTGCGGGTGATTTTTATTTTTTGATGCGGTCCCTTCAAAAAACCGACTTATTAAATACCTACAGCATCAAAAAATAAAAGAATCGCACCATAAAATAGCTTTGTTAGTGCAGTTTCCCAAAATCGCACAATTAAAACATTTTTTGATGCGCTTTCCCGAAACCGCACCAAAAAATCATGTGGAAACCGCCCTAAAAAACAATTACAACCGCATTAAAAATAATTCGCACTAAAAAACATTGAACCGCACCAAAAAACAATTCGCACTAAAAAATATTGAACCGTACCATTAATCTTTCCTCTAAAAATTTCATTCGAATATTTCATTTCGCACTAGTTCCCTCCAAATTTCATTCACAATTTTCATGTTTTTCAAAATTTTCATTCAATCTTCCCTCTTTTATATAACGTTGGAGATGCAACATCTTCTCATAATTATAGATTTTTCGATTTCATGCTTGAAAACGCATGTGAGGTATGTCCATTATTTATCTTCTTTTCATTAATGGATTTGTGACTCCATTTTTATCTTATTAATTATAAACAGATGTCATATTTTAAGTTTTAACGATGTTTTTTTGTTCTGAATCTCTGCAGATTTCTTTTCTTCCGTGATATATCTCCAAAAAAGGATCCAAAGATTTATGATGTTTGCTTAAGTGACTTTCAATCAATGGGTATGAAGCTAGTTTTTGCAGGGGAAAATGACATAAAAGCCCTTAAGTTTTCACAAAAATGTCGGTTTTACCCTTGGACTTGTTTTATGTCCAGTAAAGCCCGAAGTTTTGTTTAATTTGTTCATTTTTACCCTTGTAGCCGGTTTCCAGGTAACCTACCGGTTACCTAGGTTACCTAATGCCAGTAAAGCCCTTGAATTTTCAAAAATGTTCGGATTTACCCTTAAGTTTTTCAAAAATGTATGAATTTACCCTTACATTGATTGTTATTATTATTATTATTATTATTATTATTATTACATTTTTAATTGTATAAAAATAGTTTATACATACATTTTTAAATGTATAAAAATATTTCATACGTTTTTAATACATTTTTATACATATTATTATTATTATTGTTATTATTATTATTATTTTATTATTATTATTATTATTATTATTATTAATACATTTTTAAATGTATAAAAATATTTTATACACACATTTTTAAATGTATAAAAATATTTTTACTAATATAAATATATTTTTAAAAATATATATACTTGTATTTAATATTTATATATACATTTGAAAGCCCGTGTATTCCTATAGAAATGTATTTATATATTAAAAATGTATTTATTTGTATTTAGTAGGTATAAGTATATATATATATATATATATATATATATATATATATATATATATATATATATATATATATATATATTTATTTCATATAAAAATATATTATATACATATAAATATAAAAATATGTATTTATATGGTGTATATTATATAAAAGATATAATTATATGTATTTGTACATATTACCAAGTATAAATATATATTTATTATCAAACATCATACTAAATAGATAAGCAAAATAAATATTCATTAATTAAAAACATAACGTAACAATTATAAAACCCTCGTAATTAGAAAACCTCAATAAAAACACTCGATTACAGATAAGATTTACTATAAAATTTGAAAAAATCTCTATTATTCAACTATATTAGGTTAATAGTTAGTAGATAACAATAAATGATCAACAAATAACACTCGTAAATGAAAAATATACAGAATATAATTCAAAAAAACCTCGACAAAAACACTTGATCACTGTAAAAATTAAGTATTATCAACTTAAAATCATTCGTTAACTGTTTTTATCTCAAAAATTGATAACGAAATGTCAAATACGAGTGTAAACTTCATTTATGATTGTTGTAAGTTCACAAAAAAGATCACGAAATGCATCAATTTTTATATTGATCTGAAGCATTTGTTTTTGCAAAATCAGTTATTGACGACATTTTTTACTTTATCAAGCTTTTTCTGTTCGATTCAACAATTATAGATGAAGATTTAGGGTTTTCAAATGTATATAAATACTAAATACAAGTACATATATTTTTAAAAATATATTTATATTAGTAAAAATATTTGTATACATTTAAAAATGTGTGTATAAAATATTTTTATACATTTAAAAATGTATTAAAATGTATAAAATATTTTTATACATTTAAAAATGTATGTATAAAATATTTTTATACAATTAAAAATGTATTAATAATAATAATAATAATAATAATAAAAACAACAATCAATGTAAGGGTAAATCCGAACATTTTTGAAAAACTTAAGGGTAAATTCAAACATTTTTGAAAATTCAAGGGCTTTAATGGCATTAGGTAACCGGTAGGTTACCTGGAAACCGGCTACAAGGGTAAAAATGAACAAATTAAACAAAACTTCGGGCTTTACTGGACATAAAACACGTCCAAGGGTAAAACCGACATTTTTGTGAAAAATTAAGGGCTTTTATGTCATTTTCCCTTTTTGCAGAGTGAGTTTTAAGATGATGTTGAAAAAGAAATTGAAAACAACATCGATGAAATGTAATTTCCCAAGAAAAGATTTTTAACTGTTAGAGAAAAATAAATTACAGAGTTTGAAACCATCCTTTTTTGATAAATGGAAATTGCGATTGAACCTTTGATTGAAAAACATTCACCAAACATACCTAAATACAAAAAAATGAAGCTTCATAAGTAGCGTGGTGTGCATCAATGGCGAACCTGGTGCGGTTTTAGCTATGTATTTTTTGAGGCGGTTTTGGCTATTTTTTGGTGCGGTTTTGAAACCGCACCATTAAATAAGGGTATTTTTTTATGCGATATTTTTTAGTGCGGTTCAATACCCGCATCAATTAATCATTTTAACCGCATCAACAAATGTTTTCTGTACTAGTGTAATTTACGATCTCCCACTTCATTACCCCCCAAAAAAATCCCTTAAACTTCCAAGATGTTTATTAACAGTGCCCGACATACGAAACAAGAACATGTAATAAATATTAAGAGAACACAACACAAACTTCAAAAGAATAGACCGACCAACTATTGAAAGAAGTTTGATTTTCCAAGCCTAAAGTTTCTAATGAAACTTGTATATAATAATTTTCCATGCTGATAACATTGATATAATCACCCCCGATAAAAGAACGTGAGTTTAGCATCCTTACATCCTGTTAGAGAAGCAAACTGATCAATTTACGATTGACCGACAGAAACCCCAAGGATATTAGATTTTTTTAGATTAATCTACAAACCAGGGATCGTATAAAAGTAATTAAGAATACCAATGAGATTCATTATATTGACCCTCCTACATTCACCTAGAAAAATGGCATCATCCACACAAAAAAGATGAGATATTTGAAATCATCATCTCATATAACAATATCACGAAACAAGCCAACTATCACCACATATTATATAGTTACATTTAACCCTTCCATCGTCAAAATGAAGAAAATTGGAGAAATGGGATTCCATGTATCAACCCTCATCTAAAGTGGTATTCAGCAAATGGCTACCAATTAGCAAAACCAAAGAACAAACATTGCCAAAGAAACCTCTAATAAACTGAATCTAAGTCCTTAAGAAACCTAAAAAAACATAATATGAAAGGGGTAATCGCAAGAAAGTGAATCATAAGCTCTCTCTGTTAGGGGTCAAGATCCTCAAACCTATCCAAGAATCTGGACCTTAAAGGAATATCAGGATCCCGAAACATACATCAGGATCCTGACCATCACCGTTATTATTTTCTCCTAACAAAATTAACGGATATATTTCTTATTTATTCTTCACATGTGCAGAATTAGTCAACAAAAGACTCATCAACTCTGAATAATCGCTTCAATCAGGCTTAAGACCCGGAAATACCAAGTCAAGGCAATGTGCAGATACTAGTTCAACAGGATCTCGGGAATATCAAACTTTTAGTTACTTAACCTAGACTATATATACACATGTAAAAGATACACAACATGGACAATCTTTTAGAAACTTAGACTCACCGATACACTTGTACTCGTACTTTCAATCTCATTCTTGTAAATTGATTTTAATCAATAAAATTAAATAAGGCAGGTGATCATTATCACATCCCAAGGTTTTATGTCAGAGATCCTAGCAAGGATCAAGAGCTTTCCTTGTAATTCACTTGTGTCATTCTGATTTCAATCCTATATACAAATTTGTCATAACATCACAGCCTCTCATACAATTTGGTTGATATATTCTAAATTGATTTTTGACCAAAACAATTTGGCGCCCACTGTGGGGTCGTGGTGCATATAATTCTCGAAAATAATGTCTACACAACCAACCTTATCTTTTTCCTCTATTCCTCCCATTTCTTCAAAAAAATCTGCCACCGCCTCCAAGCAGACCTCCTGGTCAGAGGAAAACTTTTGATGCTTCTAAAAAGAGAAACTCTCTGATCACTACCCAAGGGAATCTAGGATCCCTGGGCTTCCAAGATCCTCCCGTTTTAATCTCTAACAACGAACTCTTCTCCATGATGAAGATGTTAACGCAACAGGTGACTCAGCAACAAGAAGACAATAGAAAATTACTCAAGGAGGTGGAAAGAATGAGAGCAGAAATCCGCAAACCCCATGAAGAGACACCCTCGATCTTGAAATCCAAGATCCTGAATTTAGATACCACAGGATCCTTATGTCAAAACAACCAAAAGTGTATCGTAATGGAATAATATGAGAGTACAAATCCTAAAATCACATAATGGGGAAAACAAGGGCGGATGCAGTACGATCAAGTCGGGCCCTTCCCTTTTGAGCTGGAAGTACCTGAAACATAACTAAAAACTGTAAGCATAAAGCTTACTAAGCTTCCCCAAAATACCACATACCATACATACATAACAGTCAAACATAATTGGGTCTATTTCAGCCCCTTCGGTATCTTTCAACCGGTACTGGGTCTATGTAACACCCGATTCCCGATACCTACTTTCAATATAAGTATTTTCATTTTTACACCGGGACTCGATGAGTTGGAGGCCCAACTCGTCAAGTAGATTTTATTATGGACTCGGGTTTTAAGTAACCTACTCGACGAGTCGGGAGCCCGACTCGACGAGTAGGACTGCCTGGATGAAACCCTAATATTTAGGGTTTGCAACCTATTTAAACACATTATCTTGTCCCACTTCAGCCTTCATCGTCTCTCACAGTCCAGAAAAGCCCTAACTCGAAACCCTAATGTAACATCCCAAAATTCAAGGCCAGAAATTTCATTTTTATCTTAAGTTATTGCATAAAACCGATCAATATAAAAACTTTCATAATAATATCTCATATCAAAAACCAAAGTGTCAATAATCAAACAGAGTATCATAAAACCATATCACAGTGTAATCCCAAGGATCCTGTGTGCGGAAAACATAGTGTGATGCGCTGCGACCAAGCCGGCTCCTTTCCTTTGAAACAATATACCTGAAACACATAACACATAACACGGTAAGCACACATGCTTAGTGAGTTCCCCAAAATACCACGTACATACAATTAGCCACTCGAGGCTATAGCTCTACTTGACCTTCCGGTCAATGTGTCTCAGTGGGACCTTTCGGTCCCACACTCCGGTAGACCTTCCGGCCCTAACATGATTTGCCTTCCGGCCATAACTCTGTCGACCTTCCGGTCCCAAGTCATACAGCATATACAAATCACATAAGTCACATAGCTCATACCAATATATAAGACCTTCCGGTCACATATCACATAAGTCACAGAGCTCATACAAATATATAAGACCTTCCGGTCACATATCACATAAGTCAAAGATATAAGACCTTTTGGTCACATATCACATAAAGTCTCATAACTCATTCATACACATAAGACCTTCCGGTCACACCTAGTTACCATTCCAGGTAAGGTATAATGAGAAGACTCACCTGGCACTGCTGAAGTCCCGCAGACTCAATCCCACACTGCTGAAGTCCTGCAGACTCAACCCCAGCTGCTGGATGACAGATTCCCGATCTGTCAATATCAAAACATCACCCAATTAATAATTGGGTCCCACTACATAACCATAAGCACATACTTTGGATAATTACTACATTACCCCAGGCTTGGCTTTATTTAAGCCCAAGACCCAATCCATAGGCCCAAAGTCAATTAGGAATCAAAGCCCAACATATGGCCCAGTTTTCCAAATTGGGCCAAAGCCTATACATGATCTTATTCTAAGGCCCAACATCATATAATCACTAAGGCCCAAACTGTGGCCCATCTATGGCCCAATTTTCCAAATTGGGCCCAAACCCCTTACATGGGCCTTACTCTATGCCCATTAAATTATTCTAGTTCAATTGCTTGCTCTTGGATGGCCCATTATTATCCCAATCATCTAGGCCCAATAGAACGGCCCAACCTAAGGCCCAAGTGAAATTAGGGTTTCACATAACATGATGATTAGGGTTAAGTTTCCTACTTAACCCATTAAGGACTAAATCCACTAAGGACTTAATCCATTAAGTCCAATATTGCTTAGATTAATCTTTGCCAATGATTATTATTTAATATTTCAAGCTATTAAATAATTCTCGTGTGTGTGTCCCGATTAATTCTCACAATTAGGGTTTTATTGGCATTAGGGTTTTCCAACCCAAATACTAGCCCATTTATCAATTTGTCGGGCTTTTAGGTCAATTAGGGATTTATTGGGCCTATTAGGCCCACTAGAATATCATTAAGCTCATTAGGGTTTTCACTAAGCCCATTAAGCTTCATTGGGCCCATTAGGGCTTACAAGGCCCATTAGGGTTTCAAGCACCCTAGACGAAACAAACTCAACGAGGCAAGCACACCGCCACCCGACATGGCTGCCGGTGGCGGCAGGAGGCGGCAGCCACCACCCTAAGGTGGTGGAATTTCCTTTCATTATTCCATTTTACAATTTACAAAGAAAATACTAAAAATAAACGCACACACACACTACACTAAGTAAAGTAAACATACACACACAACCACCTAATGGTGGCCGGCGGTGGCGAATGGCGGCAGCCACCACCCTATGGTGGTGGTGATGCCTTTTCTTGCTTTTCCTGCTATACAAAACACCCAACACATGAACTACTAGTGGAGATACAACCACCCACCTAAACGCGAAGTGAAACACGCACACAGCCACCTTCCACGGTGGCTGGTGGCGGTGAGATGTTCGACGAACAGCTACAGCGGCGGCGTGACGACGATGGTTGGCGGTTACGACCTCATCAGCAACATAAATTCCTTCACTACACGAGACCGCCGATGCAACCCCTCAACTAGGCAGCAGGCGGCACGTTCACCAATGGCATTAGGCAGTGGTAGAATGGTCGTGGCTGACGACGGGGCAGCAGAAAACAAAGAGCGACACTAGGAAGCGGTCGCAACAACAATTCACCGCAGCAACATCAGCCTAACGTCCGACGACGGCGTTTCTGGTGGTTCCACGATTCCCACACGATTGCAGCGCCTCCACGGTGCCCATTCGACCGGCCATGGTGGTTTTGCGACGTCCGGTGGTTGGCTTCAGCGGCTTCACGGTGGCGGAGGAAAGATGGCGTCGGTTGGGGAAACGGCATGCTTGCCGGAGTCATATGATCGGAGCCACAAGGTAGGGTGGCAGATGAAGGTGAAGAAGAGGAGGGTGATGGCTGGGAATAGTGAAAATAGGGTTAGGGTTTCATAGCGCATGTATATATATCCGACACACACAAACATATTGCTATATTAGCAGGATAGGTCCCTCCCATCCAATTTCCTTTCAATATCACTCCATAATTTACACTTTAAACCCCACTTCTAAAATCATTTACATTTTAAGTTTAGAATTTACTTTTAGCCCCTTAAACTTTCAATTATGACTTTTTAACCCCCGTAACTAACTTCTTGCTACACTATTCCGCTTTTAGGGTTATTATGTATTTATTACTTTATTTATTTATTAAATAAATAAACGAGGTATTACACCTAAAGCATTTGGAGTGTTCTTGAGCCATTTTTGTGTGTTTGTGGTTGTTTGAAGCTTGAATAAGGACGTGGAAGCTTGGTGGTTCCAGAAGAAGCAAGAAGATCCAGAGGTTTTGCTTCATTTCCAGCTCATTCAAGGTAAAAAGCTTCAACCTTGACCATTTATCTCATAGACCTCTAGTTAGGACAAGTTTCTACCTTTTCTAAGCTTTAGTAAAGCCATTCTCTGGATTATGTGGTTCTAAGGGGGTATGATTTCAGATCTGGAACCATTGAGGGTTCTCATGGCTTAAAGGTGCCAACTTTATGGCCATGGGAGTCTCATGCATCATATAAACCTCATTTTTGAGCCTTTTGAGCCAAAAACCCCATGCATGAACGTCAAGTTCATAACTTTACGTGTAATATGGACCCTAGGAGGTCAGATCTATGTTTTGGATGCATTAAGACCATATGAAATCGACTGAATAGTTTTGGACATAGAGGGACTCGGCGAGTCGCTTATGTGACTCAGCGAGTCAGGTCGCATTTGTCCCTAAAACCTCTTCTGATAGCGAGTGTGTGTTGAGTTAGAAGAAGACTCGACCATTTAGGTTCATTAGGGACCTGAAGATCATCGTACTCGACGAGTTCAAGGATGAACTCGGCGAGTCCAAGGCAATATCCCAACCATATGAAGATGAAATCGACGAGTTCAAGGATGAACTCAGCGAGTCAAGGACTAAACACCTTAACTCAGATGAAGATGAACTCGACGAGTTCAAGGATGAACTCGGCGAGTCAGTTGTAGAAGGTCCCAACTTTTTTTAAAGGAGAACTCGGCGAGCCCATGTAAGGCTCGGCGAGTAGGGTCGAGGTCTTGGTGTTTCCATGATTTCGGAACTCGACGAGTTGTGGGGTCAACTCGGCGAGTTGAGTCAACTGGATGTTGACTTTGACCTAGAGTTAACTTTGGCCAAGGTGTTGACCTTGACTTTGACTTTGACTTGAGTGACCAGGAAACAGTAATTAAGGAAGATTGTTATGTGTAGGATCTGAGAGGAGTTGATTCCGGCAGCAAGGACAGTTCAGACACCTTATGACATCGAGGTGAGTTACCTTCCAGTAGAAGCGGGTCTACGGCCACAATGTCGGCCCACTACTAGGGATTGTTTGTCGGGTAGTTGTCTTTGTGATAATTACTTGGGTTTGCCACTATCGGATGTGTTTTACATGCTAGTATAATATGATGATATGTGATAGTGGTAGTAAGGGGAATAGTCCCTGGTTACCGTTCGATAGGGCCGAAGGGGTAGTATAGTACCCAACTATGCTAGACAGTATGATTATGTTATGTTATTATTGTTGGATTAGGTGTCTAAGTCCATAACTATAATTGGTATGTACTTGACCCGAGAGTAGCATGGTCCATTTGGGTTGCATATTACCAGGACAATTTGATAGGATGGACTTTTGAGAAGAGGTTATTTATGATTTATTAATATATTATAAGTTCTAATATATTAATATGAAATCATATTATTTAATTAGTATTGATCAAAAATTAGTTTGGAGTTAATTTTGTGATAAAAGAGAGACTAATTATATATAAGGGGTTGATTTGGTAAATCATTCATTCTTATGGTGTGGGCCAATGATCCATGATTCCTTAGGTTGGGCTAAACCCATGTGACAACCCATAGATGATCCATGGAAGTTTAAACCCATGGAGCCTAAGGAATATGGAAGGTCACTCACATTAGGGTTTACATGGTGTAACCCTAATCATGCCACACTATATAAGAAGTCCCTTAGTATCCAAAATTACACACTAGTGTTCTTGGAGTCACTATAGCCGATTTGAGTGGAAGAAACTCTCTCAAAAGTCATCCTTTGTTCTAGGTGTGTTGTGATTCCATTTGAGGTGCAGCACTTGGGGCACTAAGTTCTTAAAGGCCAAACTCAAGAAGTTCTACAAGCTACAACAAAGAGGTAATTATATAACTCAATTCTATGTTGATTATGTCATTTGCATGCTAGTTGTAGGCTTAATGCTTTGGAAACAATATTGCATGTATAATTAGAGAAAACATAGATTCAAAGCATTTAGAGTTGTATGTGCACCATCGGATGTTGTAGTATACTAAAACCCTTCAGTGGTATCAGAGCCTAGGGTTGTTTTCCATTATACTTGATGTTTTATTGGTTTTCAAAGTAAAAAAAATCGAATTTTTTGCATCTGACTGATGGACTCGCCGAGTCCACTGGCTGACTCGCCGAGTCCACTCAGAAACAGCCCAACTCGCTGCGTCCAGTTCATGTACTCGACGAGTTGGTGCTCAAGTGGACAGATTTTTGAGTTTTTTTTGGCCTGTTTTGGATTAGAATCATTACCACAAAATGTTTTAGTTCATAAAATTTGATTTTGTTGTTATGGTAATGATGATTCTCATCTAAATAAAAAATAATTGTCAAAGTTTCATGATTTGTATTAGTTTATGCGATTAGGCTAATTTCTTGAAACTTGTTTGATATGAATTATCTTAACTTATGAGCTTAATTAGATCATAGGTAAATTGTTTGATTTTGTTAGTTGGAATTTTTGATCTATTGTTTTTGGTGAAATCCATAACTTGTCCTCAAGTTATGGAAAATGAAAGGTCTCATTTTTAAATGTCATCTTAAATGGTTTCAAGTCTTCCATAACTTGTCCTCAAGTTATGGAACTTGAAGAGTCTTTTACATAAATGTTTTTATGAACTCCATAACTTGTCCTCAAGTTATGGAATGTCAAGAGTCTTTTCACAAAACCTATATTAAACTCATAATTTATGGATACCAAAAGTTTTTGAATAGTTCAAAACTTGCCCTCAAGTTTTGGAATTTGTAAATTCAAAGTCTCACTTTGAAACATTTAGTTCCAAACCCTAGAGTTTTAAAAGTTTAAAATTAAACCCTTATACTATTATAATATTATAGGTTTAATATTTATATATATGTCTAAGAGTAAAGTCAGTCTTACCGTTAGTAGGCCTCATTCACGAAGCCGGTCTATAAGGGGGGTATAAGGTTATTGCCTATAAAATGGCAGTTTAATGGGTGCCCACTCTCACCCACCGCTTCCTTTACTGGTGGAGGGTCGTTAGCCGAACGGGTTTGACAGGACATTTAAATTTTCATTAAAAGTATAATGAAATACTAAGTAACTAAAGACTTATAAATTCCCAATCTTAGTTACTTAGGAAAAATGTGAATTTTGTGCTAACTCATGAAATTGCACTTTGCACCTTGTTAAGACGTTAGTGGAGCGTGTGTGGTTAACCGACACACTAATCTGGGACTGACAGTGCGTGACAAAGGGTAGCTTGATGTTAATCATAGATCAATGGAGCGTGTGTGGTTAACCGGCACATTGATTAGGTGGTTGTAACATTGGGTGTACCAAGCTAATTTGCATGGTTATTCACACCTTGTTTGTGATCCTCGACATACCAGTCACAAACTTGAAGGGACAATCGAGATTTAAACATGCCATTGAAAAGTTCAACGAATCTCAAAGGATCTAGGAATTTCAATCCAGTTAAAACTTAATAATCAATTTCGTTTTTCATGGTGGAAATTGGTAAATCGTCATTTACATACCTTCAAATATTTTGCAATTGGATTACGGCATCCCTCTTCCGAATTGTAAAATATTGTGTTGGGTCCTAGCCTTAATATTTCATTTAGGTGTTATATTAAGGAGTTAAATCAACTAACTTGAATTTCTCCCATTGTAGATGTCTAGTTCAGACAACTATGGTCTTCCTAAATCTCTTGGAACAAGCTTTCCCCTTGAAGATGATGTTCCGCGATTGAATCGTGGAAGTGGAAATCATGCTTCACTTCCTCCACCTCCTCCAATTATTCCCCTTAACCCACAAGTTCAAAGACTTGAAAAGTTTAAGGTCACTCAATCCCTATTGGCAAGCAAACACAAAGATGGAAGTCTATATATGCCAACATCTTGGAGATGAAGTTACATATTGACAGGTTGGGAGAGTTGGGTGTCAAAGTCTCAAGGAAGTTGGTTGTTAACTGGATTCTTCAGTCACTTTCTGAGTCATATAGCGGGATCATTAAGGACTACTATATGACAGACCACGATATGACCCTTATCAATCTTACCTATTTGCTTGTTGTTGCTGAATCAGCAATGATTTGGTGCAATGGTAAAGCAAATTTGATTGGAAGATCTACTTCCCAAACTTCCATGGACAATGACAATGGAAACATTGGAAGTCTAGAAAATATTTCACTTTCCAAGGGAAAAGGAAAGGCTAAGTCTTAGATTGTCCCATGTACCATTCCGAAAGAGTCAGTTTGCTTCTATTGTCAATAGAAGGTGCATTAGTTGCGAAGCTGCCATATCTACCTGAAGGACCATAAGGAGGGTAAAGTCAAAATGTATGACTCTGCTTCAGGTAAATCCACTATCTTACTCTATTAAGTTTCTATTTGGAGATTCTTAATACATGATGTAATGTAATTACATTTTGATGTTTTGGAGAATCGAAGAAAAGAAAGGAAACTTAAAGGAAGAATAAGCTGATTCTGATCGCGAAGAGATGGATTTCGATTGCATGGTTCGGTTATCAAAATTTTGAGTTGTTGATTAAGAGTTGTGATAGATTGCTTAGGAATAGATAACAACATAGTTTTCATTTGTAATTGCATTGTAAGGAAAAGTTTTTCCGCAGTTTTATAAATAAAGAAAAGTTTTTTTATTTTATTTTAAGTTTCCTTACAATGGCATTTGTGAAAATTGTTGTTTATATGATTCCATTAATAGCAATATTGGAAAATGGATTTGATTCTTTCGTTTGTGGTAGTGTATAAATTTACCAAATAAGGAAAGATTCTCATCACCCAAGTTTCAGTTGGATAGAAACTTGGAATCATGCAACTTGTGTTGTGTGATGAATGAGAATTTTCATCTTTGGGAAATAAGACTAATTCATTGTTCACATGTATATGTGAGTCAAGTGAAGGACTAGGGGATCGGGTACACTGGGTGTGCACTGGTCAGGCCAACCACAAAAAGCGATAAGACTATTCGTTATAATTTACTAAAGTTTAGTAAACATGGTTATGCTTACAAGTTTAAGTGTAATTCTGAAACATTGGAATAGTTTAAATGTTTAGCAGAACGAAGGAGAAGAATCAAATTAGGCAGAAAGATAAAAGTTTCTCCAATATGAAAAGATGGGAGAGTACTTTAGTATCGTGTTTTATGATCATCTTAATGATTATGGAAAACCATATCACAATTGATCCTCTAAGGATATCTTAGTGTATTTGTATGGCTAAGAAGAGGAATCGTGAATTGTTGTTGAAATGGTTAAGTCAAGAAGATGAGTCATACTTCGTTCCAAAAACAAGTCTTAGAGTTATACTCCAAGATTGTGCCTTGAGTTACATAATCTTAAGAAAGGTTTATAACACTTATCAAATGTAGAGTCTAATGTTTTCTACTTTTGTACATTTGAAATTGGTAAGTTGTGATGTCTTGGATAAGACAAAGACCAACTAAGACCAAATGTGTGAAGTGTTTTTCTTGATAAGAATCTGCACTAACTCTTGAATATTTGTTTGTTAAGGAATGGTTCTTGACAAGAGAGTCTTATATGTCAAGAGGTCAGTGGGAGTCTTAAGGATCTTAACAAGTTTCAAGAACTAATCAAGAGTAAACCTGTTGTTAATCACTAGCACACGACCTGAGGTTTGTAACCTATCGGTTGACATATTCGTGTTTTTGTACCCATTCCAGTTAAAGTTGACTATACATGTGAGTTCTATGAGTTCTCAGTTGTTTGCATAACAACTTGGAAGCAATGGTAGGCCCTTGTGCTGCCAGGTGGCAAGAAATTAAGATTAAACAATTTAGTCCATATGAGTTTGGATTTGTCACTAACCTTGTCTTGTGATTATGGTTTTGACAGATTCACATGGATAGGAGCACATACACCATAAAAATCTAAGTGTCATAAGGTTTCTCTCCAATTCATGAAAATGATTGTGAGGAAACGCTTTCACTAAGTAGATTTTAAGGAGATAGCAATTGTGTTATTTGCATTCTCAAATTTGATTATGATTACGACATCCCTCTTCATAGTTCGAATTATGAGAAATGGCAAAGGTCTAAACATTTGAGACTTATTGTTGTAAGTTCTAAAATTGTTTAGACACACATGTGAGCTATCTAAGGAAAGGTGTATGAGTTTGACAAGCCTGGATAAAGTCTTATCGAAGCATCTCGTATCAGAAATCTGAACTTTGGTAAGAAAGTCAATAAGTATTGATTTCTAGAAGTCCAGCTGATTTCTGAATACATGTCAAGGCTAGTGGGAGCATAAGTGTTAGGCTAGTAAGATAATAATTATTGTGCTAGTGGGAGCATAATTATTATGGTAAGTGTTGCAAGTTAGCAATGTTAATTATAGAAAACAAAAGTTTCAAATCGCGAAGTTGCAGGGTTTGAAAACTTATTTTGCTATAATTAAGGGAGAGGAATTCATACTTCATTTCAAAATCTAAAAGCTTAGATTGAGTTTTTAATCAAATTTAGTCAAATATATATGAATGTTATGTTGTAATGGTTCAACATAAGGAAATTCTATATATGGAAATGTTAATTGCGTTCTCAAAATTTGATTATGATTACGGCATCCCTCTTCATAATAAAAAATATGAGAACATGGCAAATAGAAATATTGTAGCAAAAGATTGATCAAGTATCATGTCTTTATGTTAGACATTATGAATCGTATCCCATATGCTTCGGGTATAGGATCGTTTGCATATGCTATAATATTCTCGCGTTCTAAATTTTCCAAATGCCTAGGGCATTAAGAGGGAAAAAGGACTAGAACCGGATATGACTAAAGTGGTTAACAACTGTTAAGGACAATCTAAGGTTCGCTAAGGATTGGTCGCTTGTAGTTGGAAGTATAAAAATGGATGGATCATATTGACATACTCTGAGAAGAGGTAACTCTTGTTTAGAAGTGATAGTCAAAATGGGAATATGGAAATGTTTCCATAAGAGGAAGTTATTCTTTAAATCTGTGTAAGATTAGGAAATTTTTATGCAAGAAGGATGTTCAAAGGAATGTACTTTGAATTTGAGACTTCATTTCCATGGAATTTTCTGGTAACAATCTCCAAAGGAATATTTTGTAATATCGTTGGTCAAGTCTCTGTGACTTTTGGTACCTAGACATTACAAAAAAATCATTGCATGATAGTTTAGAATCTAACACATTCTAACAGTGACAAGAATTTGGAATTCTTACAATTGCAATAAGGATTTGGAGTTGTGAAATGAGCATCATTGAAATGTTTTCAATTGATCTATTTCACAAAGTAAAGACCATAGAAAACATAGTGTGCATGCTTGGAGCATAGGACAACTATTGTTTTAATTCAAGTATTGAGTTGATAAATCGAAACATTATACAATGAATAATGTGTAATCAATATGGTGATTAAATAAAAGGTGTTTTATTTATATTCATAAGTTCTGAGACCATATTGGATTCGATTATTCTTGTGTTTCACTTTGCATGTTTTGACTTCCCGAATAACTAGGTTATTCAAACCATCCACAGTCGATCATACTTTGGAAGTAGGTATTGAGGCAAGACTGTCATGAATGGGTCTGTAGTTTGTCTAGGTGTTTTAGACATAACTGCAGTGTTCATGAGTACTCCTGGAATAAGATTCGAGTATTGGATTCAACCCACGCTCATCTGAATCACTTCATGGATTTTATCACGAGTGATTGTGAGACGATAATATCTTATATTCTTGAAACGGAGACATGTGAGTTGTAGTTGCGAGTCGGTTGCACATTGACATATGTAAATGCACCGGTAAATTGGTGGTATAAAACATATTGTTGTGTGTAATTTGATGAGTAAGTACAAGCAAGCATTTGGGTCAAAGTTTATCCGTTCCTTTTACCCCATGTGGATAAAAGCGATATTTGTGGGCCCCTCGATGATTTAGTGATGACAACCCTAAGTGCTTGACCAAGCCTGAACTAATTTGATTTGTTCAATTAGTCGGTCGTCATAAATCGGAAATCTGGAAACAACAGATGGACAGAGAGAATGATTATAATCCATGTCTTAGTCCATATGATATCTAGAATGGAGGAATATATGATCCCTTATCTAATGGACGTGTCATTGACTAGGTCAGAGTTCGACAACGGCTTTTAAGAGCTACGATTGCTAGTCGGGTTGTGGAGTCATACTTGCAATAATAGTTATTAGGCTTATCCAAGCGGGGGACTGTTGGATTAGGTGTCTAAGCCCATAACTATAATTGGTATGTACTTGACCCGAGAGTAGCATGGTCCATTTGGGTTGCATATCACCAGGACAATTTGATAAGATGGACTTTTGAGAAGAGGTTATTTATGATTTATTAATATATTAATATGAATTCATATTATTTAATTAGTATTGATCAAAAATTAGTTTGGAATTAATTTTGTGATAAAAAAGATACTAATTATATATAAGGGGTTGATTTGGTAAATCATTCATTCTTATGGTGTGGGCCATTGATCCATGATTCCTTAGGTTGGGCTAAACCCATGTGACAACCCATGGATGATCCATGGAAGTTTAAACCCATGGAGCCTAAGGAATATGGAAGGTCACTCACATTAGGGTTTACATGGTGTAACCCTAATCATGCCACACTATATAAGAAGTCTCTTAGTATCCAAAATTACATACTAGTGTTCTTGGAGTCACTATAGCCGATTTGAGTGGAAGAAACTCTCTCAAAAGTCATCCTTTGTTCTAGGTGTGTTGTGATTCCATTTGAGGTGCAGCACTTGGGGCACTAAGTTCTTAAAGGCCAAACTCAAGAAGTTCTACAAGCTACAACAAAGAGGTAATTCTATAACTCAGTTATATGTTGATTATGTCATTTGCATGCTAGTTGTAGGCTTAATGCTTTAGAAACAATATTGCATGTATAAACCGGAGGGGTAGGTCAGACACCCCAGTTTGCCTAGCAAGGTAGGTCGGGCACCCAGATATGCCTGACAATATGTTTATAGTATGGTATGTGGTATGATGGGGGAACTCACTAAGCTTCGTGCTTACAGTTTTTAGTTTTGTTTCAGGTACCTATTCAGCGAAGGGGAAGGAGCCGGCACGGTAGCAGCGCATCGCACACATATGATTTCCGCATTTTGAGATCCATGGGATTGTACTATGACATTATTACTATTTTATGTTATGGTTTTTGAGACACGTGACTAAGGTTTTAGAAATGATATGAATCGTTGATGTTTTTCAGTAAACTATTTTATAAGTCACTTAATTAAAAACAAAATTTTTGGTCTTGAAAATTGGGATGTTACAGTCTATTTCACCCCCTTCGGTATCTTTCAACTGGTACTAGGTCTATTTCACCCCTACATATAAGCATACAACCATATAAACAAAAAGTCACGAAGACAACAAGCATAAACCGACGTAACATGGAATTGTCACAAAGACAACTATCATTTTATTAACATAATCTAGTGGGCCGAAATTGGTGCCTTCGACCCACGAGTACAGTGAAGGAAACTCACCTAAGTCTGAAGATATCAAATCACACTCGGACTGCCGAATCGTGAAGTCCTCTCACCATATCACAAATAAAAGAACCCTAATTAGCAATTAGGTCATTAACCCTACCCGAGAGTCTAAATCCTAAACCCCGACTTTAAGGGTAAAAAGGCTGCTTAATCCTTGCCTTATTGGGCCTAACACACTAAGGCCCAAATCCAACTAGCCCAAAACCCAAAAGATATTCCATGCCCACTATGGTCCCAAGTCCAAAAAGGCCCATCACAAAAGGCTTGCGGCCCAACAAGGGCCTAAATCCCTAAGTCCAAAGTGGGCCGAAACTAAAAGCCCAAAAAAACTTCTCTGGTGAGTACGCTAAGCGTACAATCAGTACGCCCGACGTACTCGAGAGCTTCACAATGTTGGGACCCCAGGTGCATACGCACATCGTACACCTATGTACGCCTGGCGTACGCCCCAGTTGGCCAATTCTTGCTTTTAAGGTCTTAATTCACTAAGATCTAATGTCCAACTCCAGATCTAAGTCCCTTAAAACGTATTAAGCCATAAAGTTGCAAACTTTATGCTTTTGCATGTCTTGAAAGGTTCCAAAGCCAACTTAAACACTTTATCCTCAAAGAATGGACACCAACTTTTGCATGGTTTATCATGATCCATCAAGATGATATTTTTATGCACTAACACCATTAAAAATGTTGAAATATAACATTTTAAGCTCATGGAGTAACTCATACTCTCAAGGATGACTCAAAGGACCATTATATGATAAAAGAAAGCCCTAAACTAAATCTAACACATAGATTCATCAAGGTAGGATCTTTATACCTCCAATAAGCTAGAAATGGTGAATAACCTCTGGATCTACAAGCTCCTTCTTGTCCAATGCTTCTCCATAAATCTTCTTCTTATTCTTCAATAAGCACCACACACACACACAAGGTCAATCGATCTCTTTGGAAAATGGACTAGGGTTTCGAGATATAGCTCAAGAGACAATGGAGGCTGATAAGGTGAAAGATTTGGAGGACTTAATGTGTTTGAATAAGGTGAAAACCCTAAAAATTAGGGTTTGTCCCTGACGGACGTACGCTCAGCATATGTGGGGGACATCCCGCATCATGCAAGCATTGGAGTACGCCCGGCGTACCATATGTACGCCCCGCGTACTCGAGTCCATGGTTCCACAAAAAAGAATTTTACTTAATTAATTTATACCTGACAATTAGGACGTTACATTTACTCTTGTCACCAACAAAACAACACTCAAAACAACATCTCACCATCTCCTATTACCAACACTCAAATACCTAATGTCTCTGCTCATATTCCTGATCCGCCACCTCCACAACCTCGCACCTTTACCACTCGAAGTATGTACATCATTACTAAACCAAAACAACCTTATCCTTACATACGTCCACCGTCACAACCATTACTCCACTCCCACGTAATCCAATTATTGCACTGTCCATAACTGATTGGAATCATGCCATGACCGAGGAGTTTAACGCTTTTATTGATAATAATACTTAGGATTTAGTACCTATTGTAAGAAAATCGGGATAAAATAGCCTTGGAAATTCTGAGAATTGTGGTTTAACTTTCAGATTAAAGTATTTGGGTGGCACTCCCAATCTTTAATCGGATAAGACTCAGAGAGAGAGACAAGAACAAAGAATGTTTGATGATATTTCGTATGTACCAGAAAATGAGACCAAAAACCAACTTTTTGATCCTTGTCTAAAAACTGTCATATGACAGTTTTAAACTGTCATAAAACTATAAAAACTGTCATAAAACAGATATATGGATAAGGGTCAAACCAATGGTCAATTATCTGAAAAATCATATGACAGCTCGACCCCAGCCAGGGGCTCTGCCCCTTGGACCCCGCCAGGGGCTGCTGCCCCTTGGACCCCGCTCCCAGGGGCGCTGCCCCCGGACCCCCGTTCGTTCAGGGGCTTCGCCCCTAAATGACAGTGTACTTTGAAACTTGATCAAACTTAAACAAGTGTGTACTCCACACCTTCCTTACTTGTTTAATATTTATCAAGATCACTTTTGGTCAACAAACTAATCCCATTACACTTAAATAACATTGATGATAACAAAATCACCAACACCTCTTCGCTCAGACATGAACATTATTCGGTGCATATGTATTGATAGGTCTTAACAGGTGGGTGTCGATTGCAAGGAAACTTTCAATCCAGTTGTTAAATTGGCTACCATCTAGATGGTTCTTAACATTTCTCTTTACAAAAAGTGGGCGATCAACGAACTCAACGTAAAAAATGATTTCTTTCACGGGCATCTCTCTGAATTTTTATGCATCAGCCCCTTGGCTTTCGAGATTCCAAAATTCCTAATCATGTTTGCAGATTAAAGCGGTCTTTATATGACTTGAAACAAGCACCACGCACATGGTACCAACGCTTCACGAACTACCTTACCACTCTTGGTTTTCGATATAGCACATGTGATCACTCTCTATCTGTCTATCGCCACGGCCCAAACACAACTTACCTCATCCTATCTGTGGATGATATCATCTTCACCGCCTCCTCTTCAATTCTTCAACAACAATTTCTATCACGCTTTTTGTCCGAATTTGGCATGAAAGACTTTGATCCTTTACATTACTTCCTTGGCATCTCAGTCAAGCGTGACGCTACTAGCATGTTCCCATCTCAAGCAAAATCTGCTTCTGAAATAATAACACAGGCCAAAATGGGAGATTGCAACCCGGTGCACACATATGTAGACACAACTGGCAAACTAAGTCGTCACGTGGGTGACTTAATCGACGATCTGACTACCTACCGAATCCTTGCAGGGGCCCTTTAGTACTTGACGTTCACCAGGCCCGATATATCTTACGCGGTTCAGTAAGTTTGCATGCACATGCATGCACCTAGATCTGCCCACTGGAATGCTTTAAAACACATCATTCAGTATGTTAAGGGCACAATGCGCATGAGGTTGTACAAGCATGCATCTTCCCCCTGCCAATCTTGTTTCCTACACCGACACAGCCTGGGCAGGTTGTCCGGATACCCGTCGTTCTACCTCTGCCCACTGCGTTTATTTGGGAGACAACTTGATCTCTTGGTCGTCCAAACGTCAAACTACCATTTCTCGATCTAGCGTCGAGGCGGAATACAAATGGGTTGCTAATGTGGTCGCCGAAATTTGTTGGATACGTAATTTGCTTCTCGAGCTTGGTCTACCTCCTTGACACACGTCTTTGGTCTATTGCAATAATGTAAGCACAATTTACTTATGTCAAAACTCGATCCAACATCAATGTACAAAACACATTGAAATCAATATTCATTTCGTTCGGGAGAAAGTTCAAAGAGGGCAAATTCGAGTGTTACATGTACCCTCAAGATATCAGTTCGTTGACATTTTTACAAAAGGCCTATCATGCGTCATATTCGATGATATTTGTTTCAGTCTAAGCATCCGTCAACCTCCTCCTTAGACTGAGGGCGTATATTAGACTAGTCGATTATATTGTGATATTTTATAGTATCTGTAAATTAGAGGTAGTCAAATGTTAATATTGTAAACTATTAGGGAAATCATATTTGGCCTTATTTTATTATTTACGAAAAAAAACACATGTTTACACACGTGGCCAACATAATAGACTTTTTACCGACTGACTCACAAAATGGCTTTAGTGATATAAAATTTCAATGTTTGTGGGGTGTAGAATGCAAACTTAAAAAAAATGACCAAACGAAAATAAACCTATAATTTATTGGACAAGATCTTGGGCAAAAAGTAACATTATCCAAGATAATTTAAGAGGCACGTAGACCCATTTTTTGCGTTTATACAAATCACAAGGCAAGAGCCACACCAAAAAGTACAAATCACAAGGTAAGAGCCACACCAAAAAGTCAAAAACATCCTCCACTCCTTCTCATCACGCTCTCTGAGAGAGGACATGGCCAGTTTTTTTCGCGCTCGGCGCGTAGGGGTCACGGCTGCCTCGCTCGCCGTCGCTGTAGGCGGCTCCTATGTAGCACTACGTGATCCTTACGTATCCTCTAATGATCGGAATGGCAGTGGTACAGCGCTAGAGGCAGTTCGGAGGAAGATCACAGACCCTGTTGCGGTTATACCTTCTCGTACCTTACAGGAGTCATCTCTGATCGCTGCTAATTCTTCTAATCCGCTCGACATTCTTGTTGTCGGCGGAGGCGCTACAGGATGCGGCGTCGCTCTTGATGCGGTCACCAGAGGACTACGCGTTGGCCTTGTGGAACGAGATGACTTCTCTTCTGGAACGTCGTCCCGCTCCACCAAGTTAATTCACGGAGGTACGTATTGTGGTTTTTGAACTTTGATAGTTATGATCATCTATGCTTGCTTTGGTATCCGGTGGGTTGTGACTTGTGAGTATGAATCGATTATGTGATCATGAATTGCCAATAAGTTCCCAAAATTATTGTAGTTGAATTAAAAGCTATCAAGGCAGTCCCCTGTTTAGGGTTAGGATGATATTAATGGTATCCACAAGTTGTAATGCGTTAATGCATACATCTGTTGGGCAATAATGACCTTGATGAAGATGGTTAAGTCTGGGGGTTGTGACATTACTTGGTCTGGAATATGATGAATCATATTTCTGATTTTCTGTTTACCTACAGACATATATGGGAACTGGATAGTCATTTAATGGCTGCATAATTGGGGATTTGGGGTTATACTTTTTTCCAACTGAGAAATAATTTAAATTGGATAATTAATTGAAAACTGCAAGATCAGGGTTGTACTTTTCCCACTCTAAAGACAAATTAAATTGGTTTGTAGGTTTTAAGAAGAATTTCAGTTAACATGTGGCTTTAGGTTTTCTTCATATTGCTGTTATAACTACTTTTCATTTGGGGATTCCTTTCTAACTCATGAGCAATATGTATATAAGTTATTCCACCTTGCCACAGGACTGTCTTTGAAGTTAAAATTTTTGTGAACTTGGAGTTTGAGGATGTAAATGATCATCATATTGAACTTCATAACAAGTATTTCAAATTGAAAGCCTTTTGTTGTAAGTTACTACAAATGTATGCATTTTTGTTTAGGAATGATATCTATTGTATGAAGGTTTTCAATTGTCATAGTACCACTCTTGTTTTCTTATAGTTCATTTCTGATTTTCTTAGAAGAGGGAGTTAATTAAATGTACAACAAAAATTCATACTATTTGTAGATAGTGGACATGAAAAACATAAATAGAGATCTCATGAAATTTAGTAAAATTTCATTAATTTGATGCTTTAAAGATGTGCCCATAATCAAATTCCATCTTTCCCATCTGGGCCTAGAAAAAACCTCAAATGTATCTCCCCTTTAAAAGGCAGATAAAGCTTTGAAATCATCTGATAAAAGACACATAAACCACAACAAGACTAAATGGCTATGTAAATTTCCCGAATGATCTTTAGTGTCTACACCACACACAACCATTACAGACCACGAAAAATAAGCAAATGAGTGGAACATTAAAATTATTATTAATGGCTATTAATGGTACATCTTCTTAATATAACACATTAAAAGAAGTGTAAGACATACTTTAGAATTTCCATAATAACATCAAGTGTATCACCCATGTCACATTTCAACTTTTGAAATAAAGAAAGAATTCAACATATCCAAATTGCGTCCTTAGATACTTTAATTTGGAGCTACCTTCTTTTTAATGAAGCCATGACTATACACTACACATCCAAATATCCAATAATGAGAAATAGTACATGGAACATCTTTTAAATTATTTTTTGTATACCAATTAAAACATTTGTGGTGTACTGATTTATTGTATATTTTTCTTTTATAGGTGTTAGGTACTTGGAAAAAGCAGTATTCAATTTAGATTATGGGCAACTAAAGCTGGTATTTCATGCATTAGAGGAACGAAAACAGGTTATAGATAACGCCCCACACCTATGCCATGCATTACCCTGCATGACACCATGTTTCAGCTGGTTTGAGGCGCTATACTACTGGGTGGGGTTGAAAATGTATGATCTGGTAGCAGGAAGACGCCTCCTTCATCTTTCTAGATATTACTCTGCACAAGAGTCTGCTGAACTTTTCCCTACACTTGCAAGAAAGGGTAAAGACAGAAGCTTGAAGGGCACAGTTGTCTATTATGATGGACAAATGAATGATTCACGTGTTAATGTTGGATTAGCATGCACTGCTGCTTTAGCTGGTGCTTCTGTTCTTAATCATGCTGAAGTTGTAAATTTGATTAAAGAAGATGGTGGGGACCGGATTATAGGAGCAAGGATCCGCGACAACTTATCTGGTGAAACATATATATATATATATATATATATATATATTTTTTTTTTTTCTTATTTTAATTAAAAAAAAAAAATAGTAAATTCTTACTAAACACTTACAGGCACGGAGTTTGAGACATATGCGAAAGTGATAGTGAATGCGGGTGGACCATTTTGTGACTCTGTTCGCAAGCTGGCTGATAAAGATGCGAAACCGATGATCTGTCCTAGCAGTGGGGTCCACATAGTCCTCCCCGATTACTATTCTCCGGAAGGTATGGGTTTGATTGTCCCCAAAACAAAAGACGGCCGTGTTGTGTTCATGCTTCCATGGCTTGGAAGAACAGTCGCCGGGACCACCGATTCCAACACCTCCATCACCATGCTTCCGGAACCTCATGAAGACGAAATTGAATTCATACTCGATGCCATTTGTGATTATCTCAACGTTAAGGTTCGTGTTTTTTTTTTCTTCTTCTCATATTGGTTGTATTTATTTATTGCTTTATATAGGTAAGGCGCACGGATGTTTTGTCTGCTTGGAGTGGCATCCGGCCTTTGGCAACCGATCCAAATGCAAAGAACACAGAGAGCATCTCAAGGGATCATGTTGTGTGTGAAGATTTTCCAGGTTTGGTCACCATTACTGGTGGAAAGTGGACTACATATAGAAGGTAAGTACACACACGCGATTACTCTTTCATAAGTTTGTGTTGTGTGAAAATTCAAAATGGTGCTAATTTAACATAAATTCAGCATGGCTGAAGATGCAGTTGATGCAGCTATCAAGTCGGGGAATTTAAACCCGAAAAACACGAGTTTGACATCAAACATACGACTTGTGGGTGGAGAGGGATGGGATCCTGCGTTTTTCACAGTTCTTGCTCAAGAATACGTACGAATGAAAGTTGCACATAATGGAAAAATTGTTCCTGGAGTTATGGACACTGCAGCTGCTAAACATTTGTCCCATTCCTATGGCACCATGGCTGAGAAAGTAGCTTCCATAGCTCAGGTTTTGAAAACTTTCATACTTATCATCTATAACTACATTATTGCTAATTCGTTACTCAAAATTTATTTGGAAATATTGGTTTTTTTAATAGAAAGAGAATTTGGGGAAACGGTTGGCCCACGGGTACCCGTATCTTGAAGCTGAGGTGGCGTATTGTGCACGAAATGAATACTGTGAATCTGCGGTTGATTTTATCGCGAGGAGATCACGCCTTGCTTTTTTGGATACTGATGCAGCAGGCAGAGCACTGCCACGTGTCATTCAGATATTGGCGGATGAACACCGTTGGGATAAAAAGAGGCAGAAGGAAGAGTTTCAGACTGCAACGCGTTTTCTTCAATCTTTTAAGTCGTCAAAGAATGCTCAGTTTTATGATGGGAAACATATATAATCATGTCTTTTGTCACTCGTTCCATTTCAAACCTTTAAAAGTTTATACAGTGATTTTATCTGATTGATTGTAGTATTATACATTAATCATTCAGATGAAGATTAAGAAGATAGGTCAGGTCTATTATATACATGTATTCACATTAATTTAGAAATATACATGTATTCACCTATCAAAATGTTTAAATGCCAGAATAAATCAAAGTTCTAACCTTCTTCCGTATATTATTTATTGAACAATATCAAACACAAAAAAATGAATCTTGTAATATGTATTATGTTAAACTGTTCCCAATAATTTAAGAATGTTTTAAACTATATATTATTCAATGTTCTATGAAACATGAGTTGTAGAGTTTGTTCACCGAATAACGTGTAGATTTTAAGGTTACTGTCATCTATTATTAAATCAAACAAAGTTTCAACATAATCAAAAGGACAATAATTCCAAAAAAATAGAACTTAAAACTTTTTGTTTAATAATAAAAATATCTAAAATACTTGGTCTCAATAGTCAATAGTCATCTTGTTTACCTGTAAAAAGGTAATGAAAGCCAAGGTGGCAACACAGTCTAAGCATATGGGTGGGGAGGTTGACACTCACCATCACATGCCCTCCATTATTGTCATGAATAATTCTACATACATACATGTCATCTATTACTGCATTAACGTTTGTATTATTATATCTCATTTTTTTTTTTTAATTTTTAAATATCATAGTCATAGAATCATTGGATAAGTTATTCTATTTGAGAAACTTAAATATTTTGATTTGGTTTTTGTAAATTGAATTTATTATGAGCTTTTAAAGATCAAAAGCAAGGACAACGGTTTAGTTTTTCAAATATAATGTTGTAATAAAAGTTTTTTTAACATCCATAATATATTTTCTTAACAAAAATAATATATAATAATTATGAGCATCGATTAACATTTGCAATAAATCATCAAAAATATTATTAGTAATCTACAGTTTAAGAACTACTCATCTTTATTAATATAATACAAGTGATCACTTTACCTTCAACTAAATACATTCCAACAATTGGTTTTGATGATATGAGAAACTTTTTCTTATCAAAATTTATATGATAAATAACTTTTTATACATTCGATGTAATAAATACTCCATAAATAATGACAATTTATATTTGTTGCAAATTATTAAAATGTTTTGAATGCGGATACTTTTGACAACTAGTTTTATTAGAGTTTTTTGAAACTTTTAACTTTTGAAGAAAAAAATACTCAAATTAAAGACAAAATTTCATTGGTAAGTACGAGTTTAAGCTTTTATTTTAAATAAAAATCTTATAATTATATAAAAGCTTTTGAACTTTACACCTTTAAAAACTTACATTTATTTTTGTTTGTATGTTATATGCATATAAAAGTTACAATTACAAATACGTGATACAAGTATCCATACAAGTTATAAGTACTAGTTACCAATTACCAAATTCTTAGTTACCATTTACCCGGTTATCTGATTATGGATAAACATAGCTTTTAATGTGAATATGTGATGCTAAATTGGTAAAGGGGAAAGGAGGGAAAGCGACACAACAATAATACAAACGACAAAGGGGCCCCCATCCCCATAGAATGGAAGGCGGGAACGTACACACCACACACGCACGACCGCCGTCCAGCCGGCTGGCCGGAGTTTCAACGGGCAAATACTCTCTCTCTCCCTGTCACAATCACGAGTAATTGTTTATGCTTGGCACACTGTTACAATCGTGCCGGCCTCACTCCCTCTGCCAGGTATGCATGTATATATATGATTTCTCTCTCTAAAATTCAGAATCGAGGACTGAAGAATTAATGGCTTCCGGTGTCAGAATGCTGAACAATGGTAGCAGTAAGCATGAGAAACAGCATGTTACGCCACCGCCTTCTGCTAGAACTGTTGGCAGCGGAGGTGCTCCCTCCGTTCGCTCTAAAACACCGTCTTCTTCGGCTTCCAGACGTTCTGTTACCCCCAATTCTCGTTCTCACACTCGGCAGAGCGACGATGATGCAGGTACTTCCTATCTATCTATCTGAATGCTCATTCGTACGTAGTTATACCTCCATTCGTGTACTTTTGGGGATGATAATGGAAATGGAAAATGCGTGATGATTCGTGTTTAGAAATGTATCAGTTGCTGCTGCGTTTTGCTTAGAAGGGTTTGTTTTGCATATAAGGGTTTCTATTTCGTCTGACATGTACTCCATTTGTTTCAATGAACGAATTATGAGTGTTGCTTGTATATGATACGCAGAACCTGGAAGAGTGAGAGTTGCCATTAGACTACGGCCAAAAAACACAGAGGATCTTTCAGATGCTGATTTTTTCGACTGTGTAGAACTTCAACCTGAGGTGACCAGAATATCATTTTCCCCAATTTTCATTATAAACAACAGTTTCCTCTGAATTTCTTGAACCATGAATGAATAATGACTGCTTTCCTTCAAGCAGCTTATGAAACTGAAGTTGAAGAAAAACAATTGGAGTTCCGACTCTTACAGATTTGATGAAGTATTTACAGAATCTGCTTCTCAAAAGCGTGTCTATGAGGCAGTAGCAAAACCTGTAGTTGAGGTAAGTGAACATTGCTTGATTTTTGAAAACTTAATCATGTTTATTTGACAGATGCCAATAATTTGAATACTGTATTCTCATATTTATATGTCATCATCAAAGCTCTTGTCTTTACTTGTGCAGGGTGTGTTGAATGGGTATAATGGAACAATTATGGCTTATGGTCAAACAGGAACTGGCAAAACTTATACACTTGGCAAATTGGGAAAGGATGATGCATCTGAGAGAGGAATTATGGTTAGGGCTTTGGAGGACATCATTGCTAGTGCATCTCCAGCATCTGATAGTGTGGAAATGTCCTATCTACAGGTATTACTAAGATCTAGTTATTGCTTTAACTTTTATTATGAACATACATACCATAAGTAGTAACTTCATAGAAAGATATTCTATCAAATAGATTTATACTTCTTCTGTTACCTGTTACTTATCTACACAGTGTTTATCTGTTATATCAGCTTCAAAGAATTGACACATCACACATGACTTGGTTATTGTAACAGATCTATATGGAAAGTGTTCAAGATTTACTTGCTCCAGAAAAAGTCAACATTCCAATTGTTGATGATCCAAAAAATGGGGAAGTCTCAGTGCCTGGTGCAGCAGTTGTCAAGATTCAAAATCTTGACCATTTTTTGCATTTACTACAAATTGGAGAAGCAAATCGCCATGCAGCAAACACAAGAATGAACACTGAATCTTCTCGTAGCCATGCAATTCTTATGGTATCTGTTAGAAGATCTGTTATTGATAAAGAAGAAAACAACACATCTTTTCAAGGGAAAGATGATACAAGTGTGTTAGTTGGTGGCCATGTGATACCAACTGTTCGAAAAAGCAAGCTGCTTTTAGTTGATCTTGCAGGTTCTGAACGCCTGGACAAATCTGGTGTGTTGCATATGAGCTTAAACACTTGACTTTTATTAAATCTGGTATATAAATATTAACCACTTTTATTAAATCAGGGAGTGAAGGTCACTTGGTTGAAGAGACAAAATTTATCAATCTATCTCTTAGTTCCCTTGGAAAATGTATAAATGCATTGGCTGAAAATAGCCCTCATATACCAACAAGAGATTCTAAGCTAACAAGATTGCTTCGTGACTCTTTTGGAGGTAATTCTGCTTTTCTTTATTTTTCTTATTAAGTCCCGTATGTATAAAGTGGACCGAATGAACTGTATGTAAATGACCATTTTACCCTTCCCTGGGGGGGTAGGTAAAGGGTTATTAACTCATTAAGCTGTTTATCCAGATTAAGTAAAAAAGAAACAACCATATATAGCTTTTCAGATTAAGTGGTTAACCCATTAAGCTCATTAAGTAAAAAAACAAACCCTTATATCAAATTGTGAGTGCTTTTCTGTTCTTTTGTATCTACCTACTTCTTGCTAATGAAATTATGAAACGAAACAGGCTCTGCAAGAACATCTCTAATAGTAACAATTGGGCCATCTTCTAGATACCATACAGAAACTGCAAGCACCATAATGTTTGGACAACGGGTAAGTTGGAGTTCCAAATGCTATTATTACTATTTCATTTTTCTGTTTATACAATTGCATTGGGATGATTGTTAATTTGTGAGACTTATAATTATATGATTTATCAGGCCATGAAAGTAGTAAACTATGTAAAGTTAAAAGAAGAGTTTGATTATGAGAGTTTGTGTCACAAACTTGAGAATCAAATTGATATACTCACAAAGGAGGTAGACAGACAACAAAAATCCAAAGCAGACAACACATTAAGATTGGAGAGTAATCTCAAAGAGTGTCAAAATAGCTTTGAGGAAGCTGAAAAGTCATTAATTGCAAGGTGTGAGGTACATTTCTCTCTTTCTGGCATATTTCCGGAAGTTGACTCATTATTTCTAAAACCTTTGACCTTTCTGAATTTTTTCACATTTGGATTCAGTTGTTAGAGAAGGATAAATCTCAACTGGAATCAGAAATGAAAGATGTTTTAAAGGAGTTGAATTATCAGAAAGATCAGAATGAGATAATTTACAAAGAAGTTGAGCGTCTAGAAAGAAGTTTGAAGCATTGTGAGGTAATCAAATCAAAATAGCTATAATTTTATTTGATTTTGACTTTTTGACCACAAATATTTAAATTATTTCTTCAATGGTAGTAGAAATTCGAGGTTGAAACATCAACATACCAGAAGGTACTTGCAGACACAACACAAATGTTTGAGGAGAAAATATCTGAATTAATGTCACATTTAGATGATGAACGAGAAAGGTCAAACAACATTGACCAACAGTTAAGTTCTATGAAAAATCTACTAAGCAGTCATGAAAAGTCAATGGAGGTTTGTGTTACATTTTTAAAAGTGTAAATAATGTTGGTATTATTACCTATATTTTTAAAGATACAAAGTTTATTATAACTATTTGCTTTCATTTTTCGAATAGCAATATGAGATTGAACGTACTACATACCAAAAGGCACTTGCAGAAACCACTCAGATGTATGAGAAAAGAATTATGGAGCTGGTTATACAAGTGGAGGATGAACATGCAAGATATGTTGGTTTGGAAGATGACATGATTTCATTAAAGAAAGCTTCAAGTGATCATCATAGTTCACTACAAGTAAGTTTTCAGATTAAATCACCATTTCTAATTTTAATTAGGGTTCTAAGTTGTATTTATTTATTTATCCTTTGGTTGCAGATCCAAGGGCAAGAGGAGATTGACACTCTCAGAAAGGAAGTACAAGAAATGTCTCAGCTTCATGAAGCAGCTCTTGATGAACTTGAGTTAGTGAAAACAGAATATAAGAGTTTATCATCAGAGAAGGTAACAAAAATGTGAAGAAAAGAAAAATGATAAATTACTCATGAGTCATGAGTGATGACACCTTTTTATTTTTATTGTAGGATAAATTAAGCAATGAACTTTACACTGTAAGAGAAGCCCTTTCACTTGAGGAGAAACGAAGGAAGGCAGTTGAAAAAGAGCTAAGTAGTATAAAAAATGCAGTACCCGAAAGCGAGGATGACTTTGAGGTATTTTAGATTTTTTTTTTCTAAATATTTTCCATGTTGGATATATTGAGGATTATATTTAAAATTTTAATAGGACAAGAGACCATCCATGAAAGAGAATATTGCACGAGGATCAACAAATGGGGCCCCCTTGGGTCTACACAATTCAAACAAATCAAGAGAATCAAATTCTTTTCAGCGTACCACTATAGCTAAGATATGTGAAGAAGGCAAGTTTTTGCATATACTTTTATAGATTAAATCTTGAAAACCCATATTTTTTTTTATTACGGAAAATTAACTACTTTTTTCTTTGTATATTATAGTTGGGCTTCAAAAGATATTGGCACTATTGCAATCTGCTGATTTAGATGTCCAAACACATGCAGTGAAAGTGGTGGCAAACCTTGCTGCTGAAGGTAGGTTCTGTTTTATAATCTTTATCTATGTATTATGTAATCCTCTTCAAAATATTATTTTTACAGATATAAATCAGGAAAAAATTGTACAAGAAGGTGGTCTAGATGCATTGCTGATTCTATTAAGAACCTCCCAGAATACAACGCTACTTAGGGTTGCTTCTGGAGCCATTGCGAATCTTGCAATGAATGGTATTCCCTTATATCTTTTATTATATATTTTTGACCATTTTCTGAATGAAGAGATCATCTTTTTTTTTTTTTTTTGGTAGAATTGAATCAAGGATTGATTATGGGTAAAGGAGGTGCTGCTTTACTAGCACATACAGCATCAAAAACAGATGATCCTCAAACTCTCAGAATGGTAGCTGGAGCAATTGCAAATTTATGCGGAAATGGTAATTAAGTAATCTCCAAATTTCAGAGAATAGCAACCTTACTTACTTTTTGTTGCTATTTCCTTACTATTTGCCCTTAAGTAATTAACTTCTTTTATGTCTTCTCATAAATTATTGCCTCATTTTATTCAAATAAGTGACATGTTTTTTTTTTTTTTTTTTTTTTTTTGTTATTATTTACCATAACAGAAAAGTTACATTTACTGCTGATTGAACAAGGAGGTGTTAGAGCACTTTTGGGGATGGTTAGATCTGGAAATAATGATGTCATCGCTCAGGTGGCTCGGGGATTAGCAAATTTTGCTAAATGTGAAACTCGAGCAATAACTCAAGGTCGACAATATTACATAATTTTCGTTTTAAATTTCTTACATTTTTGGTCCCTGAGTATACCTGATTTTTTCAATTTTGGTCCTTATGTGGGGTTTTTGCACCGTTTTGGTCCCTATTCCAAGTAAAATGACTATATTTTGCGACCAAGTTTGCAAAAACGTTACAAGAAACTCAAATAAGGGCCAAAATTGGAAGATAAAACATTTCGGGACCAAAATTGAAAAAAAATCACCTATACTCGAGGACCAGAAATGTAATTTATTTTACTCTTTCTTTTTATATTCAGAAATCAGTTTAAACTTAACCTTGGTTACTTTTTAACTCAAAAGGACACAAGGAAGGTCGTTCTCTTTTAATGGATGATGGTGTCCTTTCATGGTTGCTTGCAAACTCAAATACTTCCTCAATATCAACCCGCCGTCACATTGAGCTTGCTCTTTGTCATTTAGCACAAAATGGTAACACACTTTTTTTTTTCTTATTATTTTTTTATGAATGGACACACAAAAAATAAAAACATTTTTTAATTTGGTATTTATTTTCAGAGGATAATACTAGGGATTTTGTGACAAGTGGAGGAGTTAAACAACTTGCAAGAATTTCGGTGGAATCGAGTAGAGATGATATTCGTAACTTGGCAAAGAAGATATTGAGATTGAATCGTGCATTTCAAGCAGAGGTGCAACATGGATAATGCAAGGTTAATTTAGTCATTTTGAAGAAATAATGTACATTAACAATGAGGTGTATTGATGTTGTAACTTGATTGTGTAAAATACTATACTTGTTGTCTATTGTATAGAACAAAAAACCATTGCAAAATTATGTTAATCTAATGATGTAGGTCGTATGTAACATAATAGCAGCCAACTTAGATAGTAAAATCACACCATATAGCAATGTAAAATCATAGTATCATACCATATAGCAATGAACTTTACCAAAATAGACAAGGTTTTTTTATTTCTATCCACAATAGCAACCTAACTATATTAATCTAATGATTTAGGTCATATGTAACATAATAGCAACCAACTTACATAGTTGAGTAATAAAAGAGATCTTTGGTTCCTACCTGTGGTCGTATGTCACATAGACCGAACCATGTTAATTCTCTATGACGTTTTTCTTTGTTTTTTCTGATTGTTTGCTCAACACAATATTTAAAATGTTGGACCGCTTACCATCAAATTGTAGGCTTTATTCAATTTTCACCTTATTTTTGAATTAAAGATCTATACTTAAGATTAGGGTTTATTTAAGATGATTTTTTTTTTAAAAATTTGGTATAATAAAAGATATTTTAAGATTTCTTATTAAATTATGTATCTACTCACACATTGCGATTTTAATAGAGCATAACGGATCATGCATAACAATGTTATATCTCTTAGATTTATGGATGCAGTCTTCAAATGAATTAGCTTTACCATACAAAAAGGTTTAGCGGCGCAGCTTGTTGTCCGTTTGTCATCTCACTCGTTGTACGATAATATTTAAATTAAAGGAAATTTGCGATGACTATATATTATTAAAAAAAGATTAAAAAAAGTATAAATCAATTCATAAAACACCAAATTAAAACAAATGATCTAATTATAATTCATGTTGTCTCAATTTTGCATGTAAAACCACATAATATTAAATTAGAGCAATGAGTTTATAATCATAATTGTAACTTTTTGAAGTGGTTAGGACACGTATAATAATAATTTATTTAAGATAATACTATAACTTTATAGTATATTAATATACTTTTATATTTATTCATTTTGAGTAATGTCATTGTTATAATCTAAAACAACATAACTTAATAATATTTTTATTTTAATTGTTATATTGTATCATAAATGGATTGATAAATTGATCTTAAGAATCGGTACGTAGTTAACCCTCTTTAAAACTTAAATATCGTTTTTATCAAAATAAATAAACGTTAATTTACAATAAAAGATTATATGAATATTTTAATATAATTTTTAACAGTAGCCCATTGCAATGTATCATCATCGTCCATGGCGCCTGGTATCAGTTCTTGCTGATCCAATATATTCTTTCGATTCAAATTTCCAACCATGAATCCCTCGAACGAAACCCATCAACAACAACAACAACAAATCCTCCCTAACGTTCACAACCCTCTGCAATTCACCATCGTTCTACCCCACTCTGACACCAATTCAAACCCTAGTTCTTCACTCTCAAACCCTAGCAATGTCAACGACTTGCTCACACTCGGTATTCCCAGAAAACGAAGACGAGGCAGGCCACGCGATACTCTCTCCTCCAATCAGGTATACAATTTACCTCCCGAATATCCCAACAATCACCAAACAAAACAAAATTCTTTCGGTTCTAATCATTTTGATAGAAACCCTAACATCGGATCAAATCAAGCATCACAAGTAGATGTATCCGATGAAATAATAGTAATCAACAAAGAAGCAACATCCGAAGCTTTGATTGCTTTAACCGCCGGGTTTCCGGCGGATGTACTTACAGAAGAAGAAATCGACGCAGGAGTTGTTTCGGTTGTTGGTGGAATCGAACAGGTCAATTATATACTGATTCGAAACCATATCATCACCAAATGGAGAGAAAACGTATTCAATTGGGTAACAAAAGATATGTTTCTCGATGTTGTACCCTCACATTGTAGCAAGCTTTTAGATTCTGCATATAACTACCTATTCTCACATGGATACATCAATTTTGGGGTTTCACCATTGATCAAAGATAAACTTCTTGCTGAAACTAATACAAAAGGGAATGTAATAGTCATAGGTGCTGGTCTTTCTGGACTTGCAGCTGCAAGACAACTGATGACATTTGGGTATAAAGTTACAGTTTTGGAAGGAAGAAAACGTCCAGGTGGACGAGTTTACACCAGGAAAATGGAAGGAGGAAATAAAGTTGCAGCTGCTGATTTAGGAGGAAGTGTTTTAACAGGTACACATGGAAACCCTCTTGGGATTTTAGCTAGACAATTATCATATCCTCTTCATAAAATACGCGATAAATGTCCACTCTATAGATTAGATGGAACACCAGTAGATTCCAAAACTGATACCAAAGTTGAAATAGCTTTCAATCAACTCCTAGACAAAGCAAGCAAGCTTAGACAGTTAATGGGTGAAGTCTCACAAGATGTTTCTCTAGGGGCAGCTTTGGAAACATTTTGGGAAGTTGACAACAACTCTTCAAATTCAGAAGAAACAAGTTTATTCAATTGGCATCTTGCTAATCTAGAATATGCAAACGCGGGTTTACTCTCTAAACTCTCTTTAGCATTTTGGGATCAAGATGACCCGTATGACATGGGAGGCGACCATTGTTTCTTGCCAGGTGGCAACTGGAGATTGGTCCACGCGTTAGCAGAAAACGTCCCGATTCTTTATGAAAAAACAGTAAATTCTATTCGTTACAGTAGTGATGGAGTACAAGTTGCTGTGAATGGAGGACAAGTTTTTGAAGGAGACATTGCTTTATGCACTGTTCCACTTGGGGTTTTAAAAAGTGGGTCCATTAAATTCACCCCTAATTTACCTCAAAGAAAATTAGATGGAATCAAACGATTAGGATTTGGTTTATTAAACAAAGTTGCAATGCTTTTCCCTAATCTCTTTTGGGGAACCGATTTGGACATGTTTGGGCATTTATCCGATAACCCAAGTACACGTGGCGAATTCTTTCTATTCTACAGCTATGCAAATGTAGCAGGTGGGCCCGTGTTGATGGCTTTAGTGGCAGGTGAAGCTGCACATTCATTCGAAAGCATGCCACCCACTGACGCGGTGACACGTATCCTCCAAATCCTACGTGGCATATATTCGCCACAAGGGATTGAAGTACCGGAACCGATACAAACCGTGTGCACACGATGGGGTTGTGACCCGTTCTCTCTAGGGTCGTATTCAAATGTTGCGGTGGGGTCCACCGGGGACGATTACGACATTTTAGCAGAAAGCGTAGGGGACGGGAAGCTTTTTTTCGCTGGGGAGGCGACCACGAGACGTTACCCTGCAACCATGCATGGCGCCTTTTTAAGCGGGTTAAGAGAAGCTGCTAATATTTACCATTTTGACACCAATCGAGCTCTCAGGGGTAAAATCGAGAAAAACCCGTCAAAAAACGCGTACGTTTGCGGGTCGGTTCTTGCGGATCTGTTTCGGGAACCGGATCTGGAATTCGGGAGTTTTTCGGTGATTTATAATAAGAAAGATTTGGGATCGATGTGTGTTTTGCGTGTGGGGTTTGTGAAAAAAGGGCAAGAGAGTTGGAAAGAAGGTCAGTTGTATTCGAATAAATTAATATTCCAACAGTTGCAATCGCATTTTAATCAGCAACAAGAGGTTCATGTGTATACTTTGTTATCAAGGGAACAAGTGTTGGAGTTGAGAGAAGTGAAAGGAGGTGATGAAATGAGGTTGAATTATTTGATTGAAAAACTTGGAGTGAAATTGATTGGAAGGAAAGGGTTGGGACCTGGTGCTGATGATGTTATTTCTCAAATTAAGGCTGAAAGAAGTAAAAGCAAACCTGCAGTAACTGTTAAATCTGGTGAACTCTTTGATAATTTTTTTTTAATATGTATTTACAATACTGCCACTGGTGGTGATATTCGAGGACTAACATTTTGTATTTATTTATGAAAAAGGAACCTTGAAGCCGAAATCAGCTATGAAGCAGAAGTTGGTGAGGTAGGTTTTTTGTATTTACATCCAAATGTGATCTTACATTGTTTGATTTTTTTTTTAATTTTTTTGTGTTTCAGAAAGGCAAAGATATTGCGGAAAAACAATAATCAGTTGCTTCCTGTTGAAGGGGTTGGGGGTAATGACGTGGAAGTTAAAGTAGGTGGTAGTAGTGTTAGTGGAATGACCAAATTGGTGGTTAATGAGTCGATTCCAAGTGTAAATATGAATGTGGGTGAAGGGCTGATTGGTAATTTTAGCGCCTCTGCCTCTTATCCTCCGAATGTTGAGGGACTTGGTGTTGGGGTTGGGGTTGGGGCTGCTTCACATGGTTGGGATTTAGACATTTAGTAGAATTAGATGGCGAAATGTTGTAAAAAAACGGGACTTGTGTAGATGTTTGAGTTTTAAATAAATATCTTTTTTTTTTAAACTTTGTAATGGGTATTTATTTATTTATTTAGATGTCTGTTTGAAATAATGATGTTTCCCCTTATTAGTTGGCATGACCTAATTTGTTGACATCATCATTTTCCGAGGGAAACGCCAAACTGGAATAGAAATTCCTTGGGAGTTATTAAGTTTGCCTCAACGGTGTGTATAAACTATAAAGAACAAGGACAAAATAATCATAAAGTGATTTAGGTTATAAACCCAATGAAACATGAAAAAGATAAGACAAAAGTTTTAGTTAACAACTCCCAACTAATAAGATAATCACATACATGAAACATCAGGTGATATCAAGTTCAATCGTTTGTATAGTGGCTTCTGTGTAAGTGACTTGGTTCATTTTGCATTCTTCATTCTTCATGCCCAAGTAAAAACATTATGGTGCATTTGGTCTGCAAAATGTGTAGAAATAAATTGAAATAGACAAAACTTCAACAATGGTCCCTGTGGTTTTCGAAAATATCAAGTTTAGTCCTTAAGTTCAAAAAACCTCACAGATGGTCCCTGTGGTTTCAAAACTTTTAACATTTGGTCCTTTTCGCTAATTCCGTTACCTTTTGGCCGTTAAGTGACGGGTATTTTCGTCATTTCACTATCCAGGGACCATTTATGAGGTTTATTATTATTATTATTTAAAAAAAATGAAAATTTCAGTTTACTCTCTCTCTCTTTCATTGCACATCAAAACCACCATGGGCAACAGAAAACAACAAAATAAAAATTGGTTTCTGCAAAATCGAATGAACAGAAAACGCATAAAGAAATGAAAAGGGGGAAGATCGAAATCGGGAGGTTAGATGACCAAAAAGGATTCATGCTGCGAGTGAAACCAAGTTACCCTTGTCAAAGTTCATTTTCAAACCTAACGTACCGATCTGCTCAGTAACCTTTTTAACCCTCCATCGGGGACTGCTCAGTTAGACATGTTTGCCGACCCCAGAAGATGTGCCAAATCAAATTAATTTGAGGCGTAGGAAGGATAAATTGATTTCTGAAGTTCGCTGATGTAAATGACCACCAGTGAAGCATGAGATCGACGATGGGTTGAAGTGGATGAAAGCATATTGCTTTTAGGGCTTATTGAAGGAAGAAGCAAGCGAGGATATGATCGAAGACATCTACAGCAAGATACACCATTTTCAAATAATCAAAAGGTACAACCAAATTGAGTTTCAAAATCGAGTTTTGGCAATTGGGTCTTCTTCAATGTCTTCATCCTCAGACGCATAGGTATCACCAAAATCTCTACAGGCGGTGGATGCTTTGGGGGGGTCATCGACTGAATCGTCGACACCTGTGACAGAGCAGAGCAGGCCTTTCTTAGGGCTTCCATATTTTCGTCAAATCCGGTATCAGAATCACTGCCGGAGGATTCGTCTTCATTGTATGGCATTTTAAAAGTTAATCTGATCGAATGACAGACTTTGGATGCAATTTTGGGATTGGATCAATTGGGGTTATGGGTATATAGGATGTAGGATTTAATGAGGAAGAGGCGACCGCCTTCCATTGTTGTTACAACTAATCGTTTGTTCATCCTCTTCGAAACATAATTTTTAGTTTCCACTCCCATATCGTGGTTCAGTTTCCACTCCACTTGTTTGACAAAATAACACACCACTCCAGAAACGATCAATTGAAGTTGATTCCGTTATCAAATTTGGGTTTTCCGACCATTCTGTAACTGATCTGAATCCATCGATGGCAGAAACGATCTCGGTATATTTTTTCTTTTTTTTTAAAAAAATAAGGTAAAACTTCATAAATGGTCCCTGTGGAAGTGAAATGACAGAATTGCCCTTCACTTAACGGCCAAAAGGTAACGGAGTTAGCGAAAAGGACCAAATGTTAAAAGTTTTGAAACCACAGGGACCATCTGTGAGGTTTTTTTGAACTTAGGGACTAAACTTGATATTTTTGAAAACCACAGGGACCATTTTTGAAGTTTTGTCATTGAAATATTTTAGAAGAATTGGAATGTGAAGGATTTCACTGTTGGTTTGCAAATTTACTTTTTTTTTTTACCTTTAAATGAAAGTGTACATATTTGAGGATTTTAAAACATTTATAAGTATTATATCCTTTGTGATGGTTTACATAGGAGACAACCAACTGGTGTTGTTAGGAGAGTGGAAACGATTATAGTTGATGGATCAAAAATGAGAGGTTGATGAGAAAAAAGTGAGAAGATAGCATGAGGTTTGACGTGAAGGAGTTAGCCCTTAACGAGAACATGACATCTTATAAGAAAACATGGAGGCTAAAAATCAAGATACCAAAGTAGTAAAATTTTGCATATCTAGGTTTTACTTTATGTGTGTATGTGTGTTTTGTGACCATTTTTCTCCTACCTTGTACTTGTTATCATCATCCACTTACTTCTATATGTTTCACTATTTTTATGTTTTATACATGGTTTACTTGTTGACCTTTATGCTCTCGGCTCACTTCTATCTACTTTTACTATGTCTTATTTATTCTTATCTTGCTTGTTGACCTTTTACCTATTCTTCATGTGCATTATTTATTTATTTATTTATTTTTTTTGGGCGTCTAACGGGGTCTTTATTCGGATAAACACCACTTCACTCCAATTTATATTTCTTTGGACTAACATTTTTGTTTCTTTAAATTATTATTATTATGTCGGAGGTCAGCAGTCCCCAATCTTATAGGTTTCCTTTACCCAAATACTCCAAGCTTGGACGGTAGGGTGTTTGGGTTTAGTTTTCTTTCAAATAATTACTCAAAGTTTACAAAATGAAACAATTTGGAGAAGAGATTTAGATTCTTTGGGTTTATTTCAAAGAATGATAAAATCTGTTGGTTACAGAATTTAAAGATGAAAATTTCCATTCCAATTCCTTATGATTCCTACAGAATCCATGACCATCATACTTGACATGAAAATCACAAGTTTAGGTTTTGGGCATTCTCTTTACATGATCTTTCTAAAAAACGATTCAGCCATTGACATTGTTGTATAGTTTATTACAACAATTTTAAATTTACAAACTTTATTTATTCATCAATCATCACTACCTCCTAACCATTCCTCCAGTTTGGCCTCTTTATCTGCTTTAAATTCATCAAATTTTTCAGACCTTGACAGATTCAATATCAATTCATCTTTATCTTCATTCCCATTCTCACTTGATACAGGCAATTCCTCCTCCATTGATGACTCCGAGGTTTCAACTGAAGCCCATTTCAGATTCGTTGCTTTTAATTTTGCAGACTTGAAAGCAGATGATAAATAACTACCAGTCCCAGACATTGTTGTTGTTCCCGAAAAAGATTTGTTACTAATCAACAACCCTTTTTTTGGTTGTTTTGATGACATAATAGCTAAAGATTTTGTGATGTCTTTAACCATGTCATCAACAATAGGGAATCCAGATTCCTTCATTGATCTCAGCATTGTGATTGAATCCTCTGAATCTTCTGTGTGTAGACTCATTTCGCGGGATTTGGTCATGATGTTTTTATTGATGCTTACGAGGTTTGGAACAGCATTGTGAGTGTGTTGTTGAATGTAGAAAAGGCCCATTGAGGGTTCATTTGCTAAGGATTTGATCATGTCTCCCAACCCTTGTGAGATCTCTACAAACCCATCTACTGGTGAATACTCATACATGTTGGTGAGGGCAGATCGTGCATCATCATCACTAACAAGAAACAGTTAAAACACAAACACAACAATATGTCAAAATTAACAAGATAAAGGTTTTAGAAGAAGGCTTTTATCAAGTAACCCTAGCGACAACAACAGACAAAGTAGATTGAGGTTTGACGTAGCATCTTACTTGAACATAGATCGTTGCTTCGCAGACCAAAAAAAGTGAACTTGGAGAATGAATCTCTTGAAAGGCTAGAAACAGTTGCTCCAGCCTTCAACGAACCCTAAATCGCCGTTGCAGTGCGCAGAGTCAATTAAGAGCTCTAATTTCGCAGGTAAATACTCTTCAAAACCGATGATCAATGTTCAAAATCAGGCAAATTCAGATTCTTCATCCATCTATGGCTTTCAAATCGCACTTCCGAAATTCAAACCATATATAGTTTCCGACTCTTCTTGGCGAAATCCAGTTTGGGGCAGGCGAATGTTTGGTATAGATGTACCCATGTACCGATAGATAGAGATCGAAGGGTCATCGCAAAGCGATAATTATTATATAAATTAATTTAAGTATAATATATTATCTTCTAATATTTTACATAACATTATTCTAATATGAAGTATAAAGGAATCAAGCCACTTAGTCGTATTATGAAATTATTGGAGAGAACAGTTAATAATAATCAATTCGGTCACCGATCTAGGCGTTCACCTTCTTAAAACATCTTATGTAACATCTTATATAGGCATGTAACACCTCTTAGAAAATGGATTTCTGAATAACAATAACACTTGAATATTACTTGAATTTTGATTATATTACTTTTTGAAATCTATAATTCGTCCCTTATAACCTAAGATTACACAAATTCAAAAGTGAGATAATCCAACAAATCTGATTTAGATTACAAGCTTAATCCAAAACATAAAACACATAATACGTTGTGATAAAGACCAATTTCATATATATGAATTGTCAACCCTTTTCCTGTAACATTAATCCTGCATTTATACAAGGAATGAAAGTGGTTAATTGTCGGTTACACCAAATTGGCACCAAAAAAAGGTAGTTAAAGGACATAATTGATGCCTACATCATCATGATGTCATCAGTTGGTTACATCACCGCTAGGGGTGCTGTCCCTAGATCCAAAAAAGGGTAGTTAAGGGACACAATTGATGCCTACATCATCATAGTGTCATCAGTTGGTTACACCACCGTTAGGGGCTCTGCTCCTTAGACTCCGCAAGGGGTGTTGCCCATAGATCCCTCCAAGGGCGCTGCCTCTTGCAACCCTATGCCCGGGGCGTTGCCTCCGAACCATCGTATGCCCGAGTTCACATTTAACACTCTTAGTGTGCACCACGCACCTTCAGTATTGGATAGTAAACTGAATCAGGTATGTCTCAACAATAATTATAATTACACTAAAATATATTGATAAAACTAAAATTTTACTAACATAACAAAAAAAAAAAAAAAAAAAAAAAAAAAACTCAGAAATCGAAATCAGACTATTAGTGGAACTGGGAACCCAACCGATATAAGGGATCTAGGTAAAATGGGTCTAGATCCGAAAATGTATTGAAATTTGAGTATCATCTCATATTAATTTCGATCTGACAATAAATGTTTTATTTGTATAGATTTTGTTTAACTTAATTTGTTTTGTGCAGGTTTTGTGAGTGTGTTGAATGTTGAGGGTATGCTGTGAAAAAAGCTAAAGGACTGAACTTGCTCATGTTGATATCTGCTGGATTAAATATTTAAATTGTGAAGTTCATGTTCTTAGTCTAATAGGGATCCTAAGTGACTTACGAGTTAACCCAGATTCACTTTGTGTGTTATATAAGCTGAATTTAGGGTTGTTTCATTTTAAGAGAGCAACTTATCTTTAGATATCACATACTTTTCTCTACATCAAACTCTAGTAGCCATTGTCACATTTCTTGTATTTTTGAGTTTTAGATCAAGTAAACTAACTTAGTTTACATTGATTAGGTTAGAGTAAGTTAGTTTAGGTGAGAAGTGAGTGATTTTGTAGAGAGATTTAATTTGTATTTGTATCACAATCTAGATCTAAGTAATAAAAGAACTTATTTAGTCATCTTGTATGTGATATTGCATATTTTGTTAAAATGTCAAAATAGGCAGGATGGAACCGCATTTCAAGTTTTAGAACCGGAATGCCAAAAAAACCCAGAAATTTGGTTGGTTTTAATTTGTATAGGGGTTGTTTGGTGGTGTTGGGTGATGGCGACATTTGTGGTGGAAATAAAAATATGACATAAAGTTAAAAATTAGAAAACATCTTCCAAAATCAAAAACTATTTTTTTTTTGTCTTTTTGAAAAAAAAGATAAAAAACTTTTTTATGTTTGTAGTCTTGTGAAGGGATAATGTCATAAAAAAACCTTAAGTTTTTCAGGAATTTACGGTTTTACCCTTTGACAAAATTTTGTTTGATTTATGCCGCAAACTTACAAGTTTTTTTCGATTTTACCCTTTTACAGGTTAAGTCGGTCACCTGTGCATAGGTGGCAAGCCACATGTGTGCTGAGTGGGCGGAACATGCTGACGTGTCGGTCACGTGTGTGCTGACTATGGCTTTATTCATTTAATACAAAAATTCTAAGATATTAGGGAAAACCGGGTGGGGGATTAGAACCCACCACCTCTAAATCAAAAAACAAGGGTCTTACCACTAGGCTGGAAAGCATTTCATGTTTCTAAACCTGAAAACGCAATATATGATGTATACAAATGAAATTTTTTTAACACAATAACAATAATAATAATAATAATAATAATAATAATAATAATAATTATTATTATTATTATTATTATTATTTTCTTTTTTATTAGTTTATACATATATTTTTAATTACAGTTTAAAGGTATAATTATATTTATAAAGGTACCAAATACGTTTTAAAGATTAAAAAACATATTTAATGGTATATATATTTTTAAAGTGTATTTGGTTTATTTATACACTTAAAAACATATTAAAAACATATTTAATGGTATATATATATTTTTTAAAGCGTATTTGGTTTATTTATACACTTAAAAACGTGTATATATATATATATATATATATATATATATATATATATATATATATATTACGATTTTAAAAGTATAAAATATATAGATACATATCTTTTAAACTTCCAAAAACATAAAAAAAATACATACTTGGTTTGAAACTGGATTTTTTTTGTATTTTCAATATAAATACAAATTGTTTTGTATTATTAATACCAATGCATATTTTTGTATTTTTAAAACAGAAATACATTTCGAAAGGTATTTATATATTAAAAATATGTTTTAACTCTTTAAATACGCTCATAATAATAATAATAATAATAATACTAATAATAACGATAATAATAATAATAATAATCAAAATCATACTTAAATGTTTCAGTATTTCTAATATATATTATATGTTTAGGTATAGTAACACAAGAAGCAGTTTAGCGCAGTGGTAAAGTTCCTACTTTGTGAGTTGGAAGTGGCAGGTTCGAAATCTGCGCATCCCATTTCATTCTATGTTTAAATTTTATTTATAATAAAGGCATTAAAATGATCCGTCAATGCACACGTTGCTGATACATCAGCAGGTTGCGCCCACTCAGCACACGTGGCTTTGCGCCCACTCAGCACACGTGGCTTGCCACCTATACAGGTGACCGGCTTAACATGTAAAAATGGAAAAACCGAAAAAAAAAACTTGTAAGGCATAAACGAACCAAATTCTGTGAAAGGGTAAAACCGTAAATTCCTGAAAAACTTAAGGTTTTTTATGACATTATCCCTCTTCTGAAAAGCAAACAGTTTTTTCCTTAAATGTCTTTCCGAAATAAGAGGTTAAAAAAGATTTTTTCCTTAAATGTCTTTCCGAAATAAGAGGTTGAAAAAGATTTTTTTATCAAAAAAACAAACAACACCATAATAAACTTGTATTGGATATTTTGAATCTTCAAGAAGAGTCAAGTAGTCAACTTATTCATATACTTTTGAACAATCTGGCAACTAGGACATAATTAGAGGATCAAATATGAAAATGCGATAAAATGAATTCCAACGGGATAAAGAAGATAGAGAGAGAATCGTCACATCTGCATCATCGTGTCTCAAATGGCTTCTTCTTCAGCCTTCATAACTAGGGTTCAGAGCTACTCTGAACTTTCAAATCTCTCAAAACGATGTCTGCCTTCCAATGATTTCAATTTTTCTTCATCATTTCAGACTCGAATCACGCACACTCACCACCATGGATTGAAGCTCAAGCACCTCCTCAAGGCAGCTCCTGAAGGTTTGCCTCACATAATACCACTGTTTACAGCATGTTTTACAACTTGTTATAGCAGTATCCTTCTCGATTTGCTAGTGAAATTGATCTCTACTTCAATATGTTATCGCTAATCAGAGTTTTATAAATTGAATATGTTGTTATAGGACCTCCTTCTGAGTTGATAGAAGATTCAAAGTTTGTTCCTCTAAATCCCGATGATCCTACTTTTGGTCCACCAGTAAGTTGTGGTTAGTGACTTAGTTCTTTACCATTTATTACCCAAAAACAAGTATTGTGTTTTAATCTTTTTTATATATCTGATGCTTGATTGAATAAGTCGTAAGATAAGAAATCCATAACTGTCTATCTGGCATTTGCAGGCTATGTTATTGACTGGTTTTCAAGTGGATGAGGTTGTGAAGGTAACTCCATTGATCTATCTTCTTTAGTAAAACACACTTTTTACATTATACATCTATTTCTTACAGAATTGAATTGTTCATTGTTGCAGATACAGAAGTTTTTGAAAGAGTTGGAAGGTGAATTTGTAGAGGTAACAGTTTTTTTTTTTTTTTTTTTTTTTTTTTTTTTTTTTTGAAGCTTTAGGCTAAAATGAAGCATTTAGTCCTCAAATCAAAGGGTCTGTTGACATTTTTGGACAAATTTTGATCAGTTTTTGTGTGTGTAATTTAGGTTATCTTTTGCACCGAAGACATGATGAAGGGGTCTCTTTGGGAAGCTGTAAATACCAAACAGTCAAACCTTGAAGCTTCAAAGGTTAATCCTCTAGCTATTGTAGGAAAAGATATTGTTGTCATTTGCACATATTTGATTGATTTAATATAATATGTTGTATCCTAAAGTTTTATTGTATCTTAATTTATGAGTTTAGATCAAATTCTTTGTACTTTAACAGATTGCGAAATCTCTTCCAAGGATTTGTTTTTTATCTGGTCTTACAGGAGAGGAGATGATGATGTTCATTGATGCTTTTCCGGAATCCGGTAATTCTTGGCTAAAATTTATGTTATCATGCACCTAAATATACACCCTATTCCAATTGCAATTTGACTTTTCTTCATAAATTGCAATAAAACTCATCGTATTTTCTACTTCCCCAACTTTTTTTTTTTTTTTTTTTTGATCTTAAACTTGTTTAAAACATTACATACATACATATTTTACCCTTTTGTTCTATAGTATCAACTCCATTTTTAATTTGAATATTGGTAAAGCTAAAGGTGAATTTTTGGTTCTTTACCAACATGGATGTAAATGTTATAATCAAGATTACTTACAAAACCGAAGAATTTGTGTCGATTTTCAGGTTGAAAATTAACAATATTATATATTTGTATATTTACTGTATACATAGGATTAGAAGGAGCAGTGTTTGCAGCTGTTGTACCCAATAGTGCTGATAAACCACTACAAGAGGTGATGGAAGAAATCATGGGCGATCATGAGATGATGGTATATGTTTCCTCCTTCTCCATCTCAACTTCTATTCCTTTATACCATTTTCGCATTTTTCTACTATTTTTTGTGTTTAACTTTTAATTAATTTGTTGTATAATGCAGAAATCAAGAGAATCAAGCTAGAGATATCAAAGATAAATCAGCATTTGATTGTGGGTCAGAAATCTTGTAACGAAAAGACTTGTGACCATTGTAATATACTGTATGTTATATGGATATGTCATGTCAAATTCATAACTATGGAATGTGCAAGTAGATATTTTTTACCATTTATAATAGGTAAATAAAGGTCTAGTAGTTTCCATTTCTCCCTTATTATATAGCATTGTACTTTCAGTTTTTTTTTTTTTTTTTTTTTTTCTTATTACAAACATTGTGGTTTCTAATTATTTTTTATTACAGCAGTGTACTTCAAAAAGTATACCCATTATAGCAATGATAACATGTTAATTGGAATTAATGATGACATGACACAATAACAGCTTCTGTGTCGTGTGATTGTACTTTCAAAATTTAATTTTTTTTATATAGAATACTTTGTAACTTAATTCTTTTTATCAGTCTTCTTTCATACTATTAAACTTGCGATTTTTTATTACATCGTACTTTTATTTTTTTGATCAAGTGCATTTAATCAATTATCTTTTAGAGAAAAACATAATTTCATGAATTAAACATGTTCACAACTGTTAGTGTTTACACAAGTTGATCGTTCACCATCAGTTTTGAAGAAATATTAAACTACGTTAAATTAATGTCAATATAATAATATACACATAGATAGGCTAGAGTAGATTTTCATAATATAATGTCCTAATAAAAGATAATTTAAAGATACAATGATTTGTAATAAGAACAAAAAAGTAGCATTCTATAACCAAAAAAAAATGGAAACTAGATTGCTACTTCTTGCATTTACCCCTTCAAAAAAGTACATTTTAATCTGATAAACGTAGGGGAAAGCAAAAAACATTCCTCACGAAATTGAACCAAAACTCGTACCTTCATTCATTCGTTGATCTTTAAATCAGTCCTCTTTGTCACTTTCATCACTAAAATAACTTGTTTTCTTTGTCTTCTCTTTCTTCCCTTTCTTCCTAGCTTCACCTTGATTCCCATCCCTACCACCCAACAACCTCTCATCAGCCCCATTATCCACCACTGACGCCCAATTATCATCCTCAAACACCGCATCACCACCAGTTTCATCATCATCCCCACCCCCTTCCTCCTCCTTGCTCCGCCTATATCCACCACCACCCTCTCTCCTTCCCCGTTTTGATGGCTGTGGACGCTCCCGTGGCCCAAACTGATTCTTTGGACACTCATACGACAAGTGCCCACCCTCTCCACATTCATAGCATCTGCTCTTATCTTTATATACTCTTCTTTTAATAAACTCAGGAGCCCTACCATTATCAGCAGCTATGGAAGCAGTCAATGTTCGACCATTGAGAATTTTCCCATTGATTCCATTAACTGCTTTTACAGCATCATCACGAGCTACAAACAAGATGAAAGCAACACCACGGCTCTCACGAGTGACCTTGTCTCTGAGGATTGTGACCTTGGCAACCTTACCGAAAGTAGAGAAGATGGTGAACAGATCGGAGTTAGTGAGGCTATAATCAATGTTGCTAACGTACACCGTGGATTTGGATGGGGCTAAACCTCCACTCTTACCCCCTCTAGACGATGAGGACTTTGTTAAGGTTATATCGGAAGAGGAAGAAGGTGGTTGTGGTGCAACAGAGGAATATCTGTAGTAAAATGTTTCGTCTTCGTCGTCGTCGCTGTATCTCCCCATTTTCGCAGCAACTAAAGCATCAAATCATGGTCAGGCTTCAAAGTAGCAACTTACTTGAACACAGGTGGCTGCTTCGACGGAAAGTAGATAAATATCCAGGTTGAATTTCTCGAACGCAAAAGTTGTTTGAGCCTTCAATGAAACCCTAAATCGCCGATCGAGTGCGCAAAATCGATTCCAAGATCAAATCTCGCAGGTACACCCTCTGCTAAAGAAGATTGTCGATGCTTAAATTCTTCATCAATCGTCAATGTTTGATTTTGGGGATATCCCGCGAGATTGATTTTGGGGAAGAAGACGCGAATGTTTGGCATTCCCTATAGTCTAAAGATGCATGAAATTTCGCCACAAAAGTTTTTGAAATTTCACGAGGGTGTTTGGGATTGCTTTTTAATTGATTTTTTTTTGGGTTTGTCTAAAATCAAAAAATTCAAAAAGATGTTTGGCAAATAAAAATATTCTTTTAAAAATAACTTTTTGCTAATAATAAAATAGTGGGTTTTAAAAAATGAGGAAATTCTATATTTTTTTTGACTTTTAGCCTTTTAAAGGGTAAATTAGATTCAAAAGTCAAAAAAGTTAAGACAAAACACTTTTTAAAACCAACTTTTGGCTTTTGCTCCTCCAAAAGTTAAAACCAAAAAGATTTTTACAAAAATGAATTTTGAGCACTTAAAAGTAATCCAAAACACCCCTATATCAATCATATTTTCATAATTATATCTAGGGCTCACTACACAAAGCAATCATATTTTATCGAAGAAAAAAGACAAAAATAACATAATCGAACTCTAGAAAATTCTTTCGATTTAATGGAGTGCCAAAATTATGAAAAAACATTTAGAATATTTTTTATTTAATAGAAATTAAAAAGTTGACCATAAGTCTATTAAACTCTTTTGTAAGTTGCACCATGATTTAACTCCGCCGTTCATGTTATCATCTCTTTCATATATATTGCATTCTTCATGTCATCATTGTTAGTTTATATGTTGTTAGCCCATATTTGTTAGCCTACATGTTTATTGGTTCTTTAGCCTTTAGCCTATTAGAATTTTTGTTTTAGCTTGTATTTATTCTTCTCTTTCTTCTTTGTAGCTTTATGCTTTCCATCTAGAACACTTTTATCTCTCTCTTTCAATAAGAATATGACTTAATTATCATGGTATCAGAGCGAATGTTTGATATGTTAGAAGATTTTGTAGCAGTCATCTATGACGCGGATGTTCGTTTGCTTATTAGTATTCACTTGTTGTTGCTGTTAGTTTGTTGTTGTTCGATTTCTTGTTGCTCAATTGGTTGCTTCCGATGGTTTGTTGTTCTTGTTCTCTGATTGCTTGTCTGTTGTTGTGGTTATTTATTTGTTGCCAACATGACTGGAAATGATGATTCCCTTCAGTCAATCAGTACTCGATTAGATGGAAAGAATTACACTTATTGGAGTTATGTTATGAAGAACTTCCTTCGTGGGAAGAATATGTAGGGATATGTCACTGGGACTAAAGCCAAACCTTCAGTGCCTCAAGCTGAAAATTTCAATTTGTTGGTTGAACTTGGGAGATTGATAACTCCAATGTCATTACTTGGATTAATAATTTTGTTACACAGTCTATTGGTATGCAGTTGGCTAAATATGACACATCAAAGAAAGTTTGGAATCATTTGGAGAGACTGTATACTCCGTCAAAATTTGCTAAACAATATCAGTTAGAATATGACATTCGTGCCCTTCAGAAAAATGATATGCGTATTCAAGATTTTTATGCTGCTATGTTTGATTTGTGAGATCAATTAGCTCTTACTAAATCTAAAGAGTTAAAATACTTTGAGCCTTATATTGCTAGAAGGGAAGAACAACGTTTGGTTCAGTTTTTGATGACATTGCGTTCTGATTTTGAAGGCCTACATGGAACGATTCTTCATCGTTCTCCCCTTCCCTCAGTGGATTTTGTTGTTCATGAGCTGATTGCTGAAGAAACTCGTATCAAGTCTCATGCTGATAAAGGGTCTAAAGAAATCTCAACTCCTACCTCCAGTCCTGCTGTACTTGTTGTTTCCACTAATTAGTCTCGACAAACTCCAAGGGTTGCTTATGATGAGTGTGCCTTCTGCAAATAGAAAAATCATTGGAAAGCTTAGTGTCCATTGTTAGTCAACAAGGGTAAATCTGGTCAGACTCACTCAGGACAACATCATAGATCTGGTCAGCAGAAGTTTCAGCCACGTTCCTCTGGTGATCCTCCATGGACACTTCGCCATCCACAGTTCTCTTCAGCTATTGCTGCATCAGTTGACACTGAGTCTATTGGCAACTTGCCCCCTTCTGCGTTGGATCACAAGGTTTTTGAGAGTTTCAGACAGTATTTGGCCTCCAATCCTACTGACATGTCTAAATTTATGTCTAATTCTGGTCCTACTTCATCCGATACCTCAGGTATACCTTCATCTTTGTGGATTTTAGATTCTGGTGCAACCCATCACACGACTCTTTATTTGTCATTGTTTACTTCTCTGTCACACATGTCATCTATCTATGTTATGTCTGCTAGTGATACATCTATGACAGTTGAGGGTGTTGGGTTTGTTTCTATCCCTCATATGTCTCTCCCTGATGTTTATTACATTCCTAAACTCACTTTGAATCTTGCTTCAGTCAGCCAGTTGTGTAAGTCAGGTAATTGGGTGTTTTTTTATTACGGTTGTGTTATACAGGACCAACACACTCAAAAGGTGATTAGGATCGGCCGTAGGGTGGGAGAACTTTATGTCTTGGAGGTTCTCAATGTGTCTGTTGTTGCTACCTCCATCATTGATTTGTCTTATTTTCGTTTGATTCCTTTGTCGTCTCAATTTTATCTTTGGCATTCTCGTTTGGGACATGTTTCTATATCACATTTGAGTTTTCTAGCATCTAGTGGTGTTTCGGGTGATTTGAACACTTGTGATATTTCTGATTGTAGTGGTTGTAAATTGGCAAAATTCTTTGCTTTACCTTTCAGTAAAAGTATGTCTTGCTCTATTGATCCTTTTAATATTATTCATTTTGATGTGTGGGGTCATGCACCAGTATCCACAAAGGGTGGGTCGACCTATTATGTATCTTTTATAGATGATTACAGTCGTTATACCTAGGTTTATCTTATAAAATGCAGATCTGATTTCCTTGGCATTTACAGTAATTTTAGAGCTCTTGTTAAAACTCAACATTCAGTTGTGATAAAGTGCTTCGGGTGTGACTTACGGGGTGAATATACCTCTAATGATTTTACTAAGTTACTTGCTTCTGATGATACCATACACCGGTCATCGTGCACTGATACTCCTCGGCAAAACGGTGTGGCAGAACGGAAACACTGTCATATTGTTGAGACAACCCGCTCATTGCTCTTATCTGTGTAGGTTCCTAGTGCCTTTTGAGGAGAAGCAGTCTTAACTGTTGTTTATGTGATTAATCATATTCCTACTACATTGAATTCAGGAATGTCTCCTTTTGAGAAGCTATATGGTTACCTACCAGACTACTCTGCTCTATGAGTCTTTGGATATACTTGTTTTGTTCTTCTTCCTCATGTTCAGAGGAACAAGTTGGGACCGAAATATGCTATTTGTGTATTCTTGGGGTATGGTGTTGGACATAAAGGATATCGTTGTTATGACCCTATGAGTCAGAAGGTATATGTTTCTAGGCATGCCACTTTTTTGGAACATATTAATTTCTACTCGATTCCTGCTACAACCCACAATGTAACGAAGTCAGTTCTTCTGCATATTCATTTCTACTCGAAGGCGGATGCTCAAAGCATTACCACCTGAACCAATCGTTGGCTCTGACAGACCAAAGAGCATGATCATCCAATCAGCGTCCCCGATCTTGTCGGAACTGATGCCCTTGTCCCGTACGGACTAGCAGAAGGGTTCAGTATAAAATGCCACCCACGGTGCCTAGGAAAGTAGGTCGCTCTCTACCGTTTTACCCCATATTCTCTCAAGTCCATCCACTTACTTGACCGTCCGAGCGTTTTCTCGGGAGCCGCCTCCCGAAGAACGGCTGACAGTTCTTTCTCGTTGTGACCTCACAGGCTCATCGGAATCCTCAGAGGCATACGACATTAACATCCGAGGATCAGGTCACATCCTTTGGCGTCATCCGTAGTGTGACGAAAAACAAACAAATAGCACACTCCTCATCGTTGGAAGAATGGCATCCGGCGACACTGATGGAATGGGTGGGACACCAACCAACCCCATCAGACCTATGATATCGTTGGAACTAGTTATCACCCCAGTTCTCACACGAATCACCGGTGAAGCATCACAAAAGGGCGGCTCGATGGTAACCACCGCTCTGACAACCGAATCACAGAGGCCAACCATCGAAGGATCAGTTTCCTCCGCCGCCGTAATGATGCAAAGCGCTCCCATGCAAACACCACAGATAACGGTGATGTCAAGCAGTACAACACCACCAACGATGGACAACGTCGGTGGCACACTGATTTTCTTGCAACCACTACCACTATACCAAATGGTGGGCGAACAACCAATGGCTCTCTAAACACCGTTGTTGAACCAAATGGTGGGCGAACAACCAATGGCTCTCCAAACACCGCCGTTGAACCAGATGGTGAGAAATCAAACAATGGCTCTCCAAACATCGCCGCTGAACCGGATCGTGAGAGATCAAACAATGGCTTTCCAAACACCCCCGTTGTGACAAACACACCCTTCAGCACCACAATCCCACATTATCAGCCATTTGCATTCAACAATCCTCTCACACAAAACTCACCCCTCTTGTCCACCCAAACGTTAACCTTCCCATCTCCACAACATGCGTTGTACGGGACAAACCTTGGCCATCCCTTAGCGTACAACAGCATGCTAATGCAACCTTACATTGCCGCCCAACAGTATAACCCACAGGGTACTCTCTCCATCCCAAACCAAGACTATCTATCGCGCATCGTAACATCTCCGTTCGCCAAGGAGCTCCTAGATTACGAAATACCAAACACAGCAAAGTAGCCACATCTCAAGACTTACAATGGAACCACAGATTCGGACAGCCGCATCGACACTTACGAGTGGACGATGACTTCACTCAAGCTAGACGAGGGATTTTGGTGTACGTACTTCCCGACAACCTTAGATGGCAACGCAAGAACGTGGTTCAAGACGTTGCGCCCAGGAAGCATCTACAATTTTTGCCAGCTAAAGTATCTAGACAAATTTCAAGTAATTACATAAATACAAGGGAGATTCACACTCGATCATTGGTTGCAAACAGAAGGAAGGAGAGACGGTGCAAGAATACTTCACTAGGTTCACTAACGCCACACTAGATGTTCCAGGCCACGACAAAGGGCTCATAGCAGGCGCCTTCACGTGGGGCCTCCTCCCGGGACCGCTGTCTCAGAAGCTCATGGGAAAGAAACCGCAGACGCGAGCTGAACTAAACGAGAAAGTAGAACGCTACTTGAGACGGGAAGAAGGGGAGGCAACGAAGCAAGCATACCTACACGCCATGACCGCCTCGGTCACGAAACGCCACAACTCACCATCGAACCACCAGGAGACCCCAGGCGGGAGCAGACACTTTGGGCAAGGAAAGCGCTCACAAGGACGCTTTCGACCGTTCCAAAGAGATGAAAAAAGAGGCATGCGACTAGACGTCTATGCAGTCTCTGACAAACAACCGGTGAAGGGAGGAAAAGGACGGTACTGTGAGTACCACAAAAGTAATACACATGATATCGTCAACTTCTCAGTGTTAAAAAGGGAACTGGAAGAAAAACAGCTGAAGGGGAACCTCATCGTGGTAGCACGAAGCCTCCGTGCTAAGTTTGATGTCGAGAATACCAAGGAGGCCGCCAGGGAGCATGACCAACCCCACGAAATCCTAATGATAAGGTCAAAGAGGGGAAGGCAGGAGTAACACAGTGGTGTAGACAATCTCACTAGATCCATGAAGGGTCTGACGTTTTCGGCGAAGAATCCTCGACCGGCGGGCTGGCGAGGCTATGACCCACTCATAATCTAAGGTTCCATCAAAGATATTACAATCCACCGGGTATACATAGATACCCACAGTTCAACGGACATCATCTATGAGCATTGTTTCCGCTTTCTACCTGACAGGTGGAAGGAAAACCTCAAACCTGCGGCGGGGCGGCTAACAGGCTTCACAGGGCACGATCTACATACCCTTCACGCTGACCAGCCATTACAAAACAAAGAAGAAGACAACTCTCATAGATTTTGTCGTGATAAGGCACGTAGCAGAACATAACATCATCCTCAGACGGACGACCCTGCTCAAATTCGGCGCAGTCCCGTCGACAATGTATTAAGTAATAAAGTTCAGCACAACGGAAGGACCAGGGACGGTCCTGGCCACGCCGCCAAGAGAGTTGTGATGTCATGATATCATGCAACCGAAAGAGATCATGCAGGAAAGCAAGAGGTCACGGGTAGAGCCGGCAAGGCGTAAATAAATTATCAATCGGGAATACCCTGACCAACCGGTCGGCATAGGCAGCAACCTCCCACCGGCCACAAGACAAGAGCTGATAAGCCTCTTGAAGAGATACAAGCATGTCTACGCTTGGACCCCTACGGAAATGGTAGGAGTCGACAGGGAGGTCATAGAACACAAACTCATGATCAAGCCAGGTACCAAGGAAACCAAACAGAAAAAAATGGTTCAAGGGGGAGACATGGATTGCAAACCCCGTCATTGTAAAAAAGCACGACGGCTCATGGCGTATGTACATCGATTATTCCGATCTAAACAAGGCGTGCCCTAAAGACTGCTACCCCTACCAGAAATTGATCAAAAATTCAAATCCCTGCAAGGATTCATACTACAACGCTTCCTAGACGCATATAAGGGGTACCACCAGATCCTGATGAGCAAGGAGGACGAAGAGAAAACCGCTTTCTACACGGATCACAAAGCTTTCTGTTACACCAAAATGTCGTTTGGGCTGAAGAATGCAGGGGCGACATATCAACGCCTCATCGACTCCATTTTCACCAAGCAAATTGGAAGAAACATCGAAGTATACGTCGACGACATGGTCATAAAAATCCCAAATGACAGGAGGCTTCTGGAAGATGTAGAAGAAACGTTCAAAACATTGGAGAAGGTCAGGATGAACTTAAATCCAGGGAAGTGTACCTTCAGAGTCGAGGAAGGCCAATTCTTGGGATACTATGTCACCACAAAAGGAATTCACCCCAACCCAACCAAGGTGGACGAATTGATGGAGGTACCATCCCTGCATACTCTAAGGGACGCCCAGGGGTTGAACGGTAAACTGGCTGCACTAAGCCGTTTCATCTCCAAGTCAGCAGAGAAAGCCCTACCGCTTTTCCACACTCTCAAAGGATGCATCGAGAAGAGCAACTTCCTATGGACGGCAACAACAGAAGCAACACTCCAACAGATTAAGGAAGCCTTACACAAATTATCTACGTTGGCCAGCCCCATCCTAGGTGAAACGCTGCAAGGATATCTCTCAGCCTCGGACAAAGCCATCTCTTAGGTACTGGTAGTAGAAAGGGAAGGAAGGCAAGTGTCGGTTTACTTCGTTAGCCGAGCATTTCAAGGATCAGAAATCAACTACCCCATCCTTGAAAAATTCATGCTGGCACTCATCTACGCAACACGACGCTTGAGGCGCTACTTCCAAGCACACCAGATAGAAGTGCTAACGAAGTGCCTGATCAAACAAATACTGCTCAGGCCAGAAACGCCGGACGACTGGCGAAATGGGCAATCGAGCTGGGGGAACAAGACATTAGCTATCGCCCGTGAACCAACATCAAAGGGTATGCGTTAGTAGACTTTCTCCTCGAAATACTAGGCGAGATACAGGCAGCGGCCCAAAAGAAAGAGTCATCAGGTGTTGGCCAGCCGAAGAACGGGCAGAGGTGGACCCTATATACCGATGGAGCTTCCAGCAAAGAAGGATCGGGGCCGGCCTGATCTTAACAAGTCCATAGGGAGAAGAGATCACCTACGCCCTCCGCTTCTACTTTCACACCTCTAACAATGAGGCCGAATACGAAGCCCTGCTCGTCGGCCTGCGATTAGATAGACAGATGGGTGCAGACATGGTAACAGCCGTGATGGACTCAAGTTTAGCAACTAATCAGATCAATGGAGAATTCGAAGCAAGAGATAAACGAATGGAGAAATACATGAAAGTTGTGCAGCAGCTCGTCGAACCTCTCAAAGAGTTTACCATTAAACAAATATCAAAGGGGGAAAATTGAAAAGCTGACGCCCTAAGCAAACTAACATCAATATGTTTCAACCACCTATCCAAGAAAGTCCTAGTGGAGGTGCTCAAAGAGATAAGTATAGACGAGCGATGGGTGTACACTCTAACCCCGACGCAACACACATGGATGACACCAATAGTTGAGTATTTGCAACACGACATCCTGCCGGATAGCCATGGAGAGGATAAAAGAGTACGAATCAAAGCACTGTTGTACGCAATCATAGAGGGCGTACTGTATCGGAAGGGATTCATGACGCCATGGCTAAAATGCATAGACGAAGCCAAGGGAAAAGAGGCACTCCAAGAAGCACACGTCGCCCCAACAGGTGCACATGAAGGGGAAAGGGCCCTTACAGGAAAGATACTTCGGATGGGCATCTACTGGCTGACCATACACCAAAATGCGTTGGAAGTAACGCGAAAATGTGTAGAGTGCCAAGCCTACTCTCCAGCCCAAGGGGTTCCCCCGGCGCCTCTGACAAGTATCTCTAGCCCGTGGCCTTTTTACCAGTGGAGGATCGACATCGTTGGGACTTTCCTAAATGCCCCCGGTAAGGTGAAATATTTGGTAGTTACGGTAGATTACTTCACTAAATGGATAGAAGTTGAGCCCTTAGCGTGCATATCCGGAAGACAGATGATCAGGTTTCTATGGAAGAACATAATAACAAGGTTCAGAACACCGAAGGTACTCATCAACGGCAATGGATTGCAATTCGCTGAAAACCCGTTCCGAAGTTGGTGCGCTGAGAAGGGAATTGAGCAACGGTTCACGTTAGTAGCACACCCCCAGGATAATGGTCAGACCGAAGTGTCCAACAGGATGTTGGTAAACGGAATTAAGAAACGCCTGGGCAAAGCTAAAGGCAGTTGGGTTGAGGAACTACCGGGAGTCTCTGGTCGTATAGAACAACGCCAAGAACAAGTACAAAGGAAACCCCCTTTAGCCTAATTTACGACACGGAGGCAGTGTTTCCGGTGGAGATAGCAGTTGTATCACTCCGGACGACCCATTTTGAAGAGGCAAACAACGATAAGGATCTAAGGGAAAACTTGGACCTCATCGAAGAGAAGCGTGAGCGGTCAAATATCCGCCAAGCAGCCTATAAAAATGTTGTGGAGAGATACTATAACCAACGAGTCAGAGAGAAAGCTTTCAAGGTAGGAGATTATGTCTTGAGGCGAAACGAGGCAAGTCACGCCCAACCTCAAGGAAAGCTAGGCCCCACATGGGAAGGGCCATACAAGGTCATTGAGTCCTACCGCAGTGGCGCATACACGCTTGAAATGATGGAAGGGAGGCAAATCACAAGGACGTGGAACACCAGAAATCTAAGGAAATTCCACTTCTAGAAGAGAAATTTGTTCCCCTCGGACTGATCACCCGGGGGACATCTGAAACCCAAGGCTCAGTGCACCTGGGCCCACCACTTCGTTTTTCCTTTTACGAAAAAACAAAATACTTAGTGTATTTGTAAGGCTCAAAGTAGCCATTTAATCCAAATACTCATTGTATTTACAAGGCTCAAAATAGCCGATTTATTAAAATACTCAGTGTATTTACAAGGCTCAGAATAGCCGTTTATTAAAATACTCAGTGTATTTACAGGGCTTATAATAGCCATTTTATTAAAACATTCAGTGTATTCACAAGGCTCAAAATAATCATTTTATCAAAATACTTAGTGTATTCGGAAGGCTAAGAACAAGCCACCTTATGCTCAATGTACGGGAACAGTCTACACCGATATCCAGTGCTCTCGTAGACATAACAACCGTTACCACATATACCCCGTGTATCTCCTAGGCCTAGTGCTACATTGCAACCTTACGCTCGAATGATAAAAAGAAACGATAGCAAAGTTTCAGAACAAAACCATGCACACAAAATGCGACAGATCACAAATAAAAGCGACAACAGCGAGCATAAGCAAACACCATTCACGTTACCAAAAGTTGCAAATTTATTACAAAGAAGGCCACAGAAGGCCGCTACTATCCAGCATTACTACAAGCCACACAGAGAACAAGTAACACAAGCTTCATATATTTTTTCACACCCCGAAGGGCAACATGCGGTACGAGGGTACCTTAAGAGTCAACTAGATTATCACCACCGCCAGCTTCCACGCCACTATCACCATCAGCATCGCCTCCAACCACGCCACCATCACCACCACCACCATTACCCCCACCACTTCTACCAGCACCTTCAATTAACACGTCGTCAGAAATCTCACGAACATCTTCCAGAGCACACAGCTTCCGCATCCGTGCCATATCCAAATGCCCCAAGCCCAACAGAGAAGCGTAATCCATACTGGTGAACGCGAGCAGGGCATGATTAAGACTAGTAGTGTGACTGGATCGGGAATCACTGGCATTGGGATCGTAAGCACCACAATCCACTTCTGCCCTCAACCCAGTGCGACGAGACTCTTCACCGGCAACAAATGCAGCAGGTCGGATCTGAGTAACCACACTAGTGAATTCTGGGTGCTCAATTAGCTTGTCCATGATGCGCACAACTCCCACCTATAAGAGCCAGTCCTGGTCACGACGCATAACCTTTGCCTCAGCTCGAGCCTCTTCGAGGAGTTTATTGTGGTCACATACATCCCGCTCCAAGCTCTTATTTTGAATCATCATCCCCTCCTTAGCTTGGGTCAAGCAGTCCACTTTCGCTCCTAGGGCAGATCGAACTTCCTCAGCAACAGTTTTCTCTGAAGCAAGCAGAGCACACCTCTGGTCGAAGTCATGAACATCCTTCTCAAGCTCAGCAATCTGGCATTTCAGTTCGACTTCTCAAGCACCACAACCCGCATGGGCAACCTCTATCTCATTAAGAAATTGGATGCGATGGGAACCAGCGACCAGATAAAACATTGCTTGGACAGCGGCGTATGACATGTTATGAGCTAATGTGGGGCTGCCCATGGTCTCCATGTCAATAACATCAACAGGTGGAAATACGTAGCGAGCAAACTCTACAGTATTGGTGTGGACAGATAGGCGGGAATCATTCTGTAAACTCCAAGAGGGAACAAACACATTAGATTCGGAATCACCCCCAGAAGGAGCTCCTCACTGGATGGGGTTTGATGCAGCATGACCTCCCCGGAACCCCTGGGGGGGGGGGGAGATCAGAAGAAGACTGTGGAATAGTTTGAACAGAAACAATAGGCTGGTTAATCACCCCTTGACCCCCTCGGACTATTGTGCGTCGTCATCAGGGATCACTACAATCGCCTCCGGCGTGGAGGAGATAGAGTTCAACAAACGAGTAAAATTGCGCCTCGATTGGACTCGCCTCCCGATGTTGAAAACATCGGTAGAGGTCTCCCCCATGACCAGGACGACCTTCCTTTTAGCCATAGCTCGCCGGATGTCGGAAATACTGTCATCTTTGTTGTCCTCGACTACCTCCGTATGGCCAGAACCACCAACAGAAGAGGGAGCAATCGTCATAATGGGTCGAGCATCCAGGGGCCGCTCTTCGACAGTCATCGAAGACCTCTCCACAGCCGGTGTCACTGGAGGAACAGTCGCGGCAAGCTGATCACCCGGCAAGGCGGAGGAAGAGTTTCAATGAGATCAACCTCCCGATGCTCCAGCTTCCCCCGGTACCACTTTCGCAAGACTTCATCCATAGAAAGAGGGGACTCAACACCTGCAAAAGCGAAAGCAAACCAAGAAAACATGAGAAAAATAATGACCGTTCTCAAGCGACTCCCTTTTTTCAAAAAAAAAGGGGGGGGGGGGAAGAAGATAGTGTGGCAGAAAAGAAAGCATAACTATCTACCATCAGTAATAGTGTGAAAGATAAGCATCTTCCCCCGGCGTCTCCAGGAGGGGATCATCCCGACCCCGACAAGCAAAACCTCCGAGTACTCCTCAGGCACGACCTGAATGGTCTTCAGAAGATCAACAGTAGCTTGGTTGTGAGGATACAACTTAGGAGCGACGTTAGAGAAATTGTTCTCCCGGTATCGCCCGCGGCCGACCCGATCCTGGTTAACCCACAACCACTTGTCTTGCCAGTTCTTGGGAGTCTTGCCATCAGGAACCAGGACATGACCCCCACGATGAGCAGAGAACATGTATTTTTCACATGTAGTGCTGAATCTAAAGAAGAACTTGAAGACAAAGTAGTCAGGAAGCACTCTGTTTGCCCGACAAATCATCTCAAATGCCACTGCTTTGTTGACAGCGTTGCGAGTGAGCATTTGGATACTGCATCCGTTCTTCTGCACGAGTTCTTCTTGAAAATCAGTAAGGGGAAGACGCAAACCAGCATCAAGGGTTTTCAGATAAATGCCCACTTTTCCTGGGGGTGGAGATAGGATCATTGAATCAGCCGACGGGAACTCTACACCGTCGGCTGGATAAAGGCCATAGGCGTCACTGAGAAGCGAGAACTCAACTTCAGATGGAACAGTGCCAGGTTGAGCAGCCATGGAACCAAAAAGAAAGCCCTAACTGAAGAAGAAGAAGAAATAGGAGGAAAAAGTGGCCTGAATAAAAAACGTCCTTAACCTTATAAAGAATAAGGAAAGGCGGGATATTCACAATCTCGGACGTAATGATGTAACCGACTGTCATGATGGGCAGTCACGTTGCCGTAAAAACCGAAGCGACAATTGAATTAGAGCTTGACGCGTGTACCGAGCAGTTAAGTCCAGAACATCATAGCTAGTCTAAGCAATGCTATGACTACCGGACTAGGGGACTTGATGATGTGACCCTAGCACGGACAAAGAAGTCGCGTTCAGACGCGCCAAAGAATGCCTCAAGGCACGCCTCGACTACCAGATCGAGCCCGACGGAACTTAGAGCCCGCCAACGCCCCTAAGAGCAGGGCGCTTGCAGAGAAGGCCCAGCCTCGCCAGGGTCGCCTTCCGCTCTGCGACAAAAGCATAACGGCTCCAGGAGACAAAGCGGATGCTCAGAGCATTACCACCTAAACCAATCGTTGGCTCTGATAGACCAAAGAGCACGATCATCCAATCAGCGTCCCTGATCTTGTCGGGACTGACTTGTCCCGTACGGACTAGCAGAAGGGTTCAGTATAAAAGGCCACCCTCAGTACCTTGGAAAGTAGGTCGCTCTCTCCCGTTTGACCCCCATATTCTCTCAAGTCCAACCACTGACTTAACCGCCAGAGCGTTTTCCAGGGAGCCGTCTGTCAGAGAACGACTGACGCTTCTTTCTCGTTGTGACCTCACAGGCTCATCGAAATCCTCAGAGGCGTACGACGTTAACGTCCGGTGACCAGGTAGCATCAGTGACCTCCATGAAGAGGTTTATATGTCTCCTCCCCCAGGAATTCAGCACCAGCCGGGTGAGGTTTTTCGGCTTCGCAAAGCTTTGTATGGTCTCAAGCAAGCACCTCATGCTTGGTTTGAGAAATTCTCCACAATGATTACCTCTCTTGGATTTGTCCAGAGTAATCATGATTCGACTTTGTTTGTTAGATGCTCGAGTGCAGGACAGATTCTTTGTCCTTATATGTGGATGACATGATTATTATTGGTGATGACCATGGTGGTATTGAGTCTTTGGAACATGATTTAGCTCATCGATTTTCTATGAAGGATTTGGGCTTGCTGCGTTATTTCTTGGGTATTGAGGTGACTCACTCTAAGAAAGGGTATCTTCTTTCTCAGACTATATATATATATATATATATATATATATATATATATATATATATATGACTTGCTTACACGGGTTGGCCTCTTTGACAATTGGACTGTAGATACTTATCTTGAAACCAATGCACAGGACTCTCCTACTGATGATGTTCCTTTGTCCGGTTTGAATCTTTACCGGACTGTTGTGGGAAGTTTGGTTTATTTCACGGTTACTCGTCCGGATATTGCTCATGATGTTCATATTGTCAGTTAGTTTGTTAATGCTCCTACTTCTGTTCATTGGGGAGTTGTACTCTGTATTCTGAGATATCTTCGTGACACTCAGTTTCAGACCCTCTTGTTTCCCTCTACATCTTCTCTTGAGTTACATGCCTATAGTGATGGTGATTGGGATGGTGATCGTCATGATCGTAAATCCACCACAAGATTTTGCGTGTTTTTTGGAGAGTCTCTCATTTTATGGAAGATAAAAAAATAGGACATTGTCTCTAGATCTTCCACGGAGGTTGAGTATCAAGCTATGGTTGTGACTACATGTGAGATAATCTGGTTACGGTGGCTTCTTGCAGATATGTGGGTTCACATTTCTTCACCTACTCCCATGCATTGCAATAACAAAAATGTGATACAAATTGCGAAGAATTTTGTGTTCCATGAGCAGGCGAAGCACATTGAGATTGATTGTTACTTCACCCGTCATCACTTACAGCTCGGAACCATATCACTTCCGTTTGTTTCATCCACCTTGCAGCTTGCAGATATTTTTACGAAGGCTCTATCGGCATCTCGTTTTCGTTTTTTGTGTGACAAACTCCCAATGCTTATTGTTGTGGCATTGTGAGTTTGAGGGAAGATGTTTGCCTATATCTTGTTAACCCACAGTTGTTAGCCCACATGTTTATGGGCTCCTTAGCCTTTAGCACATTAGGGTTTTTGTCTTAGCTTGTGTTTATTCTTCTATTTCTTCTTTGTAGCTTTATGCTTTCCATCTAGAACACCTCTCTCTCTCTCTCTCTCTCTCTCTCAATAAGAATATGGCTCAATTATCAATCATCTCTCCCTGGTCCCCAATATCATTCTTATTGAATCCTTAAGACTGATCGGTATGGGTCTCTCAACTGCATTGAGAGGCCTACGTGGCCTCCGTTAACGCCGTTAAGGAGAAATGAACATCGCCCCTTCAATGCTTCGTTACTTCTCGTTGCCACTTCAACGTCTATTTCTCTCTTCTTCCTCTCCGCTTTTCTTCTTTCTTGGCCTCATTAACGTTGTGTTCATAGACAAACACCATCCCTCTCTAGGCGTTGAAGGCTCGATGCTAATGTGGCACCGTGATGTTATGAATGCCCTAAGTGTGTATCAAGAGTTAGACAAAAATTGAATGAGCTAAAAGGCTACAAAATTGGCAAAAAAAAAAAGGTTGTCAAATGTGTTGGTGAGTATAACTACTTAAATTCTCAAATGCAAGTTCTCAGTATAATTAAACATTTTCGTAGATGTTTCTGTCAAAATCAAGCATTTTCACAATATTATAAAGCATTTTCATAGAAGCATTTTCTTGGGTGGTGGCCCACTTATGAGGTCAAATCAATACGTTTTAATAAGAAATATTAAAAAACCAATCTCATCAATATCATAAGTATCATGTCAAATCCCATCAGTTGAATCACTTTTTGACTTGAATTTCGGTAAACTAACTATTTGTTTGCTCAAAATAATTGAAATTAATGTTCTAATTTTAATTCGAATGAAAGAAAATGTGTAGTTAAAATAACTTAGAATGTTTTTTGGACAGAAGAAAAGTCTGGGGGAACAAGTCTAACGCTTGTTCGTACCGAAACTTCTTGATTTTATCTAACTTTGCTCTTTTCATCGTCTACCAACCTTCTTGCAAAAACATCATACCCAAAAACTTAGCATTGTACTCCTTTACCACCATTTTTTCTTTCTTCAAATCTAGAAAATCTTTCTCCAACTGCCTTATCTCCTTAGGTGTGTATAACTGTTCTTTCATCTTTTCTAGTAGTTCATCCCAAGTTAAATTCTCAACAACACGCCTTCCAATAAATATCTTCAAATTATTCCACCACCTTATTTCGTGGTTTGTAAACCTGTTTGCTACATAATCGGTTCTTTGATTGTCTTTGCGTTGACAAGCCACAGACGCCATCCTCATCACCTTAATCTCATGCTCTAATATCAATTGAAACACCTCTTGCTCAAGCTAGCTGAAAAATCATTTAAAAACAAATTCATTGTTTAAGATCTTACATTTGCCATATCTATTTATCAAAATAAAGTTTTCTTGATCTACATATACAGCACATGTTTTATTTTTATTTTTTAACATTTCGGTGTAACAAAATGTCCATCTTTATCTTTTTCTTATGCAAAATTGACTCACAATTTACCAAGGATCACATAAATAGCAAAAACCTTAAGAAGTTTATACTATAAGCACATGAAATCTTGTTACAAAGCTACTTCTTGGTCCCTCCTAAGCTTTTGAAAGCCAATTTTTATGCTATTAACTTACAATTGATCCTAAAAATCATCAAAAGATAAAAAAACAATGCTCATCCAAGTTTCTTTGAACATTATGGTAAATTCCAACTGATCATCTAATCATATAAACCCTCGTCAAGCCATATATCAACTAAGAAGTCTACCATCTCCTGCAAAAAAAAAAATCCAAATAACAAAAAATTAGAACCCCTTTTGTTTGGTCAACACAAAGTTGACTTTTGAATGCATTGGCTGGAGGAGTAGACTTTACCAAGAGGGTGTTAGTTGTTACAAATTACAATAAATAAAAATAGTCAAGACTCAAGATTTCACTACAGCCAAATAGTTTGGGATTAAAAGACTAGTTTTTGCATAAATATAGGCAAGATCTTTGCAATATTGAAATAACACATCTCAAGAAAAAGTATTTGATTTGTGGTAAAAAATGAAATATTGCAATGTTCATGATATTTGATTTCATGAAAGAATGGTGAAAATGAAAATTATTACCGATAAAGGGATTGGCTCAGGAAAACGGTCGTTATTTGAAAGCAAATCTTCATAAGTCGTTGACCAGCTGCAGTACAGTCAAATCCCATGAGTGGATAAAGCAAACAAAATTGCATTTGAATTCTTGAGCTACATTATCAATTTTGACTTTTGAGATTGAAATTAGTCTTTGAACTCAAAAAAAGTCAAAATTAAACATAGAAACACGACCCGTACCAAAAATTAGGCAAAAAAACAAAATCGGACTGCAAATTAAACCTTATGACGGGATCTTCTGGCGTTCTTTCTCTTTGCGATCTTTGAGATTGATCCCCAATCCATTTTCGTCTGCTCTCGTTCCAAGAAATCAAACCTACAAAATCAAATAATTGATTCATAAAAGGTATTTGAGAAAAGAAGCAATGGTCTTTCTGTATTAACTCAAAAAAGAAACACCCACCATGGTTAATAAATACAGTGGTGTTACTCCCTTTGTTTTCCGGATGCTTCCTTGCTTCTTTTGCAGGTGTAGAAACTTCTAAAGGCCGAGAGTTTCCAGTATCCACTTCCATCATCATAATATTGTTCACCATCGAACTTGTAGTGTCGACTTCCATCATGTTTACAGTTATTAAAAAACAATGCTTTTTCACCTCATTTTTTGAATAAACGTATTCAAGATTTCGTTCTTTAGCTATTCATGGCTATAAATCTGCAAAAAATAAAAGTATATAATTGATGTAAAGCAAATAAGGGAAAAATACATCTTATTGATCGGATATGTGATCTGATAATTCATTTTAATTAAGGAATTCCCTATCTTTTCAATTGAGGAAGGATATGATATTACATTCATTGATAAAAAGAACACCGGTAATTCCAAATTTACCAAGATCCCACCGACATTCCTAATTTAAAATCAAAAGATCTCACAAATCATGTTTTAGTAAGTGTTTATGTCCTCGAAAACCATCTTGAATCTAATATATGATGTATCTTAGGGATTTGCTTTTGACTTTTAACAGAATTTGCTCTTCAATAGTTCAACAAAAAGAAGGAAAAAAAGGCATTGCATCAAATACATGCATTCCACATTGTTCGAAAGTAACACAAGAATTAGATATGAAATCCCCAAATCTCACAGACTAATGAATCAAAGAGAAAACCCATTTGTTAATTTCATAACAAGTAAAGCATGAACAAGAAAATAAAATTAAATAATAAATATAACTTGACAAATAATTAAATAAAAATGAAAAAAAATAGAAATAGAAATAGAAAGAAAGAGAGAGAGAAAGTAGGTGTACCTTGTGGAAATGACCAGATTGCGGAAAGAAAGAAAGGAAATTCAGGAGACGCGAGGGGTTTATATAGAGAAAAAAAAATGATTATTTATTTATTTTTATTGTTTGCTTTTTGGCAACTTTCTTGCTGAATACATCTTTTTCGACCCTCGGTCAGTTTCGGGGCCCCTTGTTTCTCAATGGCGTGGATCTTGTCTGGATATCTATTTTTTTTCGAATGTAAAGACGGGAATGCCCTTGGATATTACCGTTTAGACTTTGGGTAGGTGAGGTTATCTTGGACATTTTAGCATGCCCACAGCCTTGCAGCTTCCCATGGAAAATGACCCATTCTTTGTTTTCTTTTTACACCTTTTTCACTTTAAAAATAACATTCTTTTACTTATATATATTATTATCGATTAAAAAAATGATAACAATGATGTCTTATCATTGTTGTCGAGAGCTTATTTTAGGATATGATATATTACCCCCAATTTCCTTGTTTACAGGACAAATTAGCTGTAATTAGCTGTAATTAGTAGCTGTAATTAGCTGTGTGTTTTCTGTATTTGTGTATAAATTGTACCTTCTTCCAGAGATTGATAATAGACTGAAAATCATTCTCGTATTGAACTCTTTGTTCTTCATGGTATCAGAGCAATATCGGAAATAGAGATCTTTCTTTTTTTCTCTCTAATCCTTCATAAACTCGAAAAAAATCTGCACCATGTCTGAGAAAGAAACCCCTTCTGTCATTGTTCAGAATGTACAAGATGCGCCATTTCCATCCGGAATCATCTTGGATGATAAAAATTACCCGTTATGGTCTCAACTCATGGAGATGCGAATTGGAGCAAGGAACAAATTAGGGTTCCTCACAGGTTCCAACCCGAAGCCAATAGATGAAAAGAAGATGGAAGCGTGGGTTATTGATAACCACCGTGATAAGAGTTGGCTCATTGATTCAATGAGTCCACCCCTGATGCAGCGATTTATTAGACTTCAGACAGCTAACGAAATTTGGGAAGCAGTTGCAAAAACCTTCTATGATGGCACCGACGAAACACAGTTATTTGAATTGAATCGAAGATCTTTCACAACGCGTCAAAACGGAAGAACCCTACCCGCTTACTACAATGAACTAGTAAGTATATTTCAAGAGATTGACTCTCGTATTATGAAGCAAGACAAAGATGATGATGTTACTGCTGTCGTATCACTTCACACGACCCTAGCCCGTCTTCGAGTACATATCTTTTTGGCCGGACTTGATCCGGAGTTTAATCAAATTCGAAGTGAAATTCTCAGAAAAGATCCGCCCATGGATCTGAAATCATGCTATGCATATGTCCGTAAAGATCAAAACCAGAGACTTACCATGGAAGAACCGAAGACTGAACCTGATGGAATGGTCCACCTAGCCACCCGAAATCGCCCTTCTAAAGGGAAGAATCCCAACACCAAGGGAGGCAACTACACTTGTACCCACTGTGGAGAAGAAGGTCACTCCAAGCAAATATGCTATGAAATTATTGGGTACCCTGACTGGTGGGATTTTTCGAAAAAACCAAGGAAGAAGATCAGTCAAGCAGCTGTAGTTGCTTCAAAATCTGAAGAAACCTCAAAACCTGTGGCTGCTCATGTGGAAAAAGTAGATGATACTGATAAATCAAAAGGTAATCTTAATAATACTTGGATTATTGATACAGGTGCATCAGACCACATGACTAATGATTCCTCAAAACTAACTTCTTTGTGCTCTCCATCACAATCCAATATTCTCACTGCTAATGGGGGAGAAGCAAAGGTCATCTGTGAGGGATCTACTCATATATCCAACTCTATGAATTTGGATACCGTTTTAGTTGTTCCATCTCTATCCTCAAATCTTCTATCCATCAGTCAGATCACAAAAACCATGAACTGTTTTGTAACATTTTGGCCTGATGAGTGTGTTTTTCAGGACATTTCGACTCGTCAGATTCTTAGCTATGGTATTAGGAGAGGGAAGTTGTACTACCTTGAAGAAAAACCACATGGTGAAGCTTACAGTACTGGAATAAATCAAGGAAGTAAAGAGTTATCATGGTTATGGCATCGTCGCTTGGGTCATTTATCATTTAGTTATCTTCGGAAATTGAAACCGGATTTGTTTTTACATACAACAGATATTGATTTTAAGTGTGATGTTTGTGAAATGGCAAAAAGCCATAGGATTTCGTATGCTCCTAGTTTTAATAAAGGTTTATTTCCCTTCATGATTATTCACTCTGATGTTTGGGGACCGGCTCAAATCCCCACACCTACTGGTGCTCGTTATTTTGTCACATTTATTGATGAGTGCACAAGAATGACCTGGATATCTCTCCTTAAAACCAAAGGAGAAGTTGGTTTGGTGTTTCAGGAACCATATGCAATGGTAAAATCCCAATACAAATGCAACATACAGGTCCTACAAACTGATAATGGGGGTGAGTATGTGAATCATGAAATGAAGTTTTTTTGTAAAAAAAACTTCATTAAACACCAAACCTCGTGTGCCAATACACCGCAACAGAATGGATTGGCTGAACGAAAGAATCGACACCTTCTTGAAATTGTTCGAGCCTCCCTGTTTGACATGAATGTTCCACGAGAATACTGGGGGGAAGCAGTTCACTCCGCTACATACCTCATGAATCGAACTCCATCTCGAGTCATTGATTTCAAGACTCCCATTGAAAAACTTCACGAACTAGTTATTACTCCAACGACTCCAAACTTGGAACCACGCGTGTTTGGATGTACATCATATGTACATCAGAACATAGGAAAGTTAGAGCCACGAGCAGTAAAATGTGTATTTCTTGGATATGCAGATCTCAAAAAGGGTTATCGGTGTTATGATCCTAAAGAAAAAAAGATGTATGTCTCCCGAGATGTTGCCTTTCATGAGAACATCCCATTTTTCAAACATGAATGCTCTCTTCAGGGGGAGAAAAAACTTGACACCGAAGAAGAGATCACTCATGAACATCCCTCGGAAGTTGTTCAATCAACCGACACTATGCCTGTTACCAATGATATCAATTTTGAACCTGTCTCTCCTGTCGTAACAACTGATGATGCTGAGTTTGTGGAAAATAATGATGAAGAAAGTAACCAGCACCTTGGTGAAGATATGGGTCAGAATGATCATCATGAACAACACAAATGTACAACTTCCTCGGCTACTCCTATTACCATCGAGAATCCGGAGACTTCACCACAGGTAAATACTGAGACCAACTCCCCTATTTTACATGATCAAATTCATGAACCAAGGTATCCCACCAGACAAAACAGGGGCGTTCCAAAGAAACAATACAAACCAGATCTCAATTCTAAGGCGAAATACCCCATAAACAATTATGTCTCATCTCATCACCTTTCGAAAACTCATGCCTTTGCTGTGAATCAACTATCATCTGTATCTAGTCCTAGTGATGTACAGGATGCTTTGAAGGAACACAAATGGAAGGAAGCTATGAACGACGAAATGAAAGCCTTACAAAAGAACCATACATGGGAATTAACGTCACTTCCACCGGGAAAGAAGACTGTCGGATGCAGATGGATATACTCTATTAAGCTTGATTCAAATGGAAATATTGACAGATACAAAGCACGACTTGTCGCCAAAGGGTACACTCAAAAATATGGAATTGATTATGGAGACACATTTGCCCCGGTTGCAAAAATGAACACCATTCGTATTCTCATCTCCATAGCAGCAAACAAAGACTGGCCCTTGAAACAATTTGACGTAAAGAATGCATTCCTTAATGGGGTCCTAGAAGAAGAAGTCTACATGGAACCTCCTCCAGGCATAAATTGTCATGGAAAGGTGTGTAAGTTGAAGAAGGCATTATACGGTCTAAAACAATCTCCCAGAGCCTGGTTTGGAAGATTTTCAAACTTCATGAAAAAAATGGTTATAAACAAAGTGATGCGGATCACACCCTCTTCGTGAAGCAAAATGGAAAAAAATTGACTGCCCTTATAGTGTATGTGGACGACATGGTAGTCACAGGAGAAGACCCAGATGAAATGACCAACCTTCAAGTAGTCCTCACAAAAGAATTTGAATTGAAGGACCTAGGAAATCTGAAGTATTTCTTAGGTATCGAAGTAGCTAGATCAAGTCAGGGAATCACCATGTGCCAACGAAAATATGTGTTGGACTTACTCACTGAAACGGGTTGTCACACCCCAAAACCGGAACAGCGGAAACGTTCTGGGGTGGAGGACGTCATGTACAGTATCATAACAAAGCATAATAGTAAACAAGCAACAACATCCATTGCATTAATAGAATAATTGTAATACAAACGTGTTCTGTATAGTATGTAAGACACCAAAAATGTATAATCAAATTAAAGATGAGTCTTGTATGTGCTCCATCTTCTCAAAAGCTCCATCTGTACCTGTCTACTGATGACCTGAGAATACAAGTTATTTTGAAAGAGTTTATCAGCATTAACGCTGGTGAGTTCATAAGTACTTAGTGTCTTTGCTTGAATGAAAATGTTTGTAACAACGTAGTATACTCGCTCATAACTGTTTAGTAAATTTTTATAAATGTTTGAACTCCCTAGAAAATCCTATATTTTCTAGTAAAATGTAGTCTTCTACCAAGACCCGACTGTTTGTATGCTTTGTTCTTTTATAGTGTAAGGGTTTTTCCTTGTGAAACTATCATTGCGAAGATATAGTTTACTTAAAAGTGTATGTGACATGGTCACAAGTAGTTGTAATAGGAAAATAATGTTTTACCTCAGCAGTAACACTGCTGGTTATAAAGCGATGAAACACAGACTCCAGGTAGTACTAAACGCACAGTACACCTCGGGGAGTCCTAAGTAATAGAAGATGTAGACTCCAAGTGGTATCAAATGGACGATACGCCTTGAAAAGTCTAGAGAAATGAAATGCAGACCCCAGGTGGTATTAAATGCACAATACGCCTCGGAGAGTCTGTTTGGCCTTTAATTCTTAATTGGTTAATTAAAGGTTTGAATGTGAACTCGTATGTAACCATGCTGATTGACGGCTGAATAACTGATGACCCTCCGGAGTCATATGTAGTATGGTGACATTCTGTCACCCCTTGGCCTAATCGGCTGGGACTGTAGCTAGCAGTCGGGGTGTGGGAGTGTCTGTCCCGTATAGATCTATCCACACAATGCCTGCTCTCCCTCCAAGAGACTCTGGTTACAAAGTGATACCACAATGAAGTGTCGTATCGAGAAATAGTATGTCACATTCTGATTATCGTATTCAAAGGTTTGTATAGTATGCCATAGTGTAGTGAGGTTTTCTCTTGTATAGTATATAGTGTGTTCTCTTGTATAGTGTATAGTGTGTTCTCTTATATAGTGTATAGTGTGTTCTCTTGTATAGTGTATAGTGTGTATTGACTCATAACTGTACTGACTCTGGTATGTGTCGTGGCAATAGTAGTAGTGAGTAGTAAACCCTTAACTATACCTATTATAGTTAAATAGTAATGTTGTTTGTATGCATCTGTTACCTCAGAGGTACTGAGCTGAAGAGAAAGGTTTTATATCCAAACACATATATACGATATATAATTAAGAGTTCAACGATAGTCGGACAAATAACAGGATACCCTAAGTCCACAACCAAACAAGGAACAGGAAATAAGGTGAGCTATCAGTCCTAAGTCCTTCAAGCCTTACTTATATAAATATATTGGTATAGATATGAGTTTGACAAAAATGTAAGTTTAAAAGAGTTTGAAAACAATTTTAACTTCTAAAAGAGTTTAGTAAAAGGTTTTGAAGTGCTTGAGACCCATTAGTTTGATAGCAATCTTGAAAGAAATAGTAAATCTTTCTGTTTGTTCTAGTCATTAATCACATGTGATAAAAACAATGACTAGAATGTTTCAACTTGTATTCCCCCCCCCCCCATAAAAGCATTTAAAATCATTTCAAAGGTTGATTAAGGGGTATGAACTCACCTGCAGTGAGTAACTCGAATGAAAGATCGATGTAGGATCGTCGGGTGTCAATTGAAGTCTTGAGCACAAACGAATCCTATTTTGCATTTAATAATACATATATGAATACACTTAGGGTATATAACCACTAATAGACACTTGGACACGCCTTAGGGACATGAAAACACCTAGAATTGAGTGTTACAAATACCCCTTGGAGTCCCTCAATGATTGTAGGGCCTTATATTTGAGTGTAAGGCCACCAAACTCAACTTTGATGAGTGTGCGGCCAGGTGTGCGCCCATGCCTGTGTGCGGCCAGAGTGTGCGGCCAAGCCTGTGTGCGGCCGTACACTCCCATCTAAATGTGTCCAAAACGATTTTCCAAGGCTTAGGGATGATCCTAAGAAGGTGTTTTGGCCGTTTCTATGCTTAGATGAGTGTTTAAGTCTATTTTAGGGCCAAAAGATGTGTGTGCGGTCACACATGATGTATGTGCGGCCGTACACACATGAAGATCATCTAGAATGATGATTTCATGGATCAAACTCGAGGAAAAGGCTTTCAAACGTGTTGTAGTAATGATCTAAGGATGTTTACTTACTTGTTTTTATGATTGGAGAGGAAAAATTGAAGAACTCTTGAGAGAAAATGTTGCAGCTTGAAGGAGTGTGAAAAGGGGTATAAGGTTGACTTGGGGTCCTTTATATAGGCTAGAGTGTGAGGCTAGGAGGGTGTGCGGTCGGCTGTGTGCGGCTGGCGGCCGCACACACTTTGCTGGGTGTGTTTGGCTCGATTTCGTGATGCTACACACATTCTCACCCTTCCGAAGACTCATATCTAGGTTATACTAAGTCTCAATCACTCATATACACCCAAAACTTCATTATAAAATAGCAAAACGAGGCTAACTTTGATAAAAATGAAGAATATTCAAGTTAGAAATTTCGGGTTGTCACATCATCCCCCCCTTAGAGGGAATTTCGTCCCGAAATTAGAGTTTAAGCGACTAAGTTATTACAAATAACTAAGTAAAAAGGTGAGGATATTTAAGTTTCATTTGATCCTCGTGCTCCCAAGTGAATTCCGGTCCTCGCTTGGCGTTCCAGCGAACCTTCACAATTGGGATACGACTTTGCTTGTTCGCTTGACCTCTCGGTCCATGATCTCTACAGGTTCTTCCACGAAGTTGAGGCTCTCGTTGATCTCGATCTCGTCGAGTGGGATTACAAGAGTCTCGTCGGATAGACACTTTTTCAAGTTCGAGACGTGGAAGGTAGGGTGTACGTTACTTAGCTCGTGGGGTAGGTTGAGTTTGTAAGCTACATGGCCGATTCTAGCGAGAATCTCGAAAGGCCCTATGTATCTTGGATTTAGCTTTCCACGCTTACCGAAGCGTATCAAGCCCTTCCAGGGCGAGACTTTCAAAAGGACTCGGTCTCCCACCTGGAACTCCAAAGGTTTCCTTCATTTGTCAGCGTAGCTTTTCTGTCGGTCTCTAGAGGCTTTCAATCGTTCACGAATCTGAACGATCTTCTCTGTCGTTTCCCGAATGATCTCCGGACCTGTGAGAGTGCTGTCAGGAACTCGTCCTTTAGCTAACTGTGTGTCACCCACCTCAGCCCAGCACAGTGGAGATCTGCACTTTCGGCCATAGAGGTCTTCAAATGGTGCAGCCTTTATGCTCGCGTTATAACTATTGTTGTAGGAAAATTCGATGAGGGGCAAGTGAATATCCTACGCCTTTCCAAAGTCGATCACACAGGCTCGCAACATATCTTCTAAGGTTTGGATAGTTCTCTCACTTTGTCCGCCGGTCTGTGGATGGTAGGCTGTACTCATGTCCAGCCTTGTTCCTAAGGAGCTTTGTAGTGACTGCCAGAACCTTGAAGTGAATCTACTATCTCTGCCGGAGATAATGGATATAGGAACATCATGCAGTCGTACTATCTCCCGAATGTATGTTCTTGTGAGCTTCTCCATGTTGTCGGTTTCTTTGATGGGTAGGAAGTGTGCGGACTTGGTCAATCTATCGACGATGACCCAAATGGTATCAAGTCCACCTGTTGTCTTGGGAAACTTGGTTATAAAGTCCATAGTGATCCGCTCCCACTTCCATTCAGGTATCTCCGGTTGCTGGAGTAGACCTGATGGTTTCTGGTATTCGACCTTGACCTTGGCGAAAGTAAGGCATTTACCTACGAAGGTAGCGATCTTCGCTTTCATGTTAGGCCACCAGTATAACTTTTTAAGATCCAGATACATCTTATCTGAACCTGGGTGGACGGAATATCGAGTGTTGTGCGCTTCCTTCATGACCAAGTCTCTGAAGCCACCGTGTCTCGGTGTCTAGATCTGGTCTATGAGATATAAGGCTCCGTCACCCTTGACCTCCAAGTTCTTATCCATTCCGCGCAGGGATTATCCCGTCACATTTTCAGGTTTTAAGGCTTCGAGCTGAGGCTCCTTAATTTGTGCGGATAGATGCGAATGGATAGTCATCGTTAATGACTTGAATCTTCGACCAGAATATTCTTTTCGACTTAGGGCGTCTGCTACCACGTTAGCTTTACCCGGATGATAACGAATTTCACATTCGTAGTCATTGAGTAGCTCGACCCATCGTCGTTGTCTCGTATTGAGTTCCTTCTGGTTGAATATGTGTTGTAGGCTTTTGTGGTCTGTGAAGATAGTGCTTTTCGTACCATACAGATAGTGTCTCCAGATCTTTAGGGCAAACACGACTGCTCCTAATTCGAGATCGTGGGTGGTGTAGTTGACCTCGTGTGTCTTCAGCTGTCTTGAGGCGTAGGCGATGACCTTTCCTCGTTGCATCAGAACACAACCGAGCCCTTGATTTGACGCATCACAATAGACCACAAAGTCTTCTGTTCCTTCGGGGAGGGACAGTATCGGTGCGGTGCACAAGGCTCGTTTTAACGTTTGGAACGCTTTCTCCTGCTTCTCTTCCCAGTCAAAGGCCACGCCTTTCTGGGTCAATGTTGTAAGGGGTTTAGCGATCCGAGAAAAGTTCTGCATGAATCTGCGGTAGTAGCCAGCGAGGCCTAGAAATTGACGAATTTCGGTAGGCGTCTTTGGTGCTGACCAGTTCTCAATAGCCTTAATTTTGGACGGGTCCACGTGGATTCCTTCTTCGCTGACCACATATCCTAAGAATTCGACTCTTCGGATCCAAATTCGCATTTTGAGAACTTCGCATAGAGCTTTTCCGATCGTAGGGTTCCTAGGACTTGTCGCAGATGGTCACTATGCTCTTCCTCACTTCGAGAGTAGATAAGTATATCATCGATGAAGACGATGACGAACTGATCAAAGTAAGGACGACATACCCTATTCATCAAGTCCATGAATATTGCGGGGGCATTGGTCAATCCGAATGGCATCACTACGAACTCGTAGTGTCCGTAACGAGTTCTGAAGGCTGTTTTCGGAACATCCTCCTCAAGCACCCGTAACTGGTGATACCCGGATCTCAGGTCAATCTTGGAGAAGTAGCTCGTCCCTTGCAGCTGGTCGAATAAATCGTCTATGCGAGGTAGGGGTAACGATTCTTGACTGTAAGCTTGTTGAGTTTCCTATAGTCGATGCACATACGGAACGATCCGTCTTTCTTCTTGACGAACAGGACCGGAGCTCCCCAGGGTGAGAAGCTTGGTCTTATGAAGCCCTTGCTGAGCAATTCGTTAAGCTGACCGGATAGTTCCTGCATCTCGGCTGGTGCTAGACGATAGGGCGCTTTGGCTACGGGGGTAGTTCCTGGAACTAATTCGATTCGGAACTCGACTTGACGTTGTGGGGGTAATCCTGGGAGTTCTTCCGGAAAGATGTCTAGAAATTCGCGCACTACGGGGAGGTCTGTCAGGTCTTTGGTTTTCTGGCTCGTATCGACTACGTGTGCAAGGAAAGCACGACATTCCTTATGCAAGTACTTTTGGGCTTGAATACTTGAGATGATACGCAGGCTCGTACTAGGTTTGTCTCCGTAGATCAACAAGGTTTCGTTATTCGGTAGGTTCAGGCGGACTGCCTTTTCGAAGCACAGAATATCGGCATGATAAATACTCAGCCAGTCCATGCCTATAATGACGTCGAAACTCTGGATTGATACTGGTATGAGATCAATTGGAAATGAATGATTATCTAGCGTGAGGGTACAACCTAGGTAAATCTCGTTAGAACTCTCTGTCTTTCCGTTGGCCATTTCTACGACGAAGGTTTCTTTTAGTGCTTGCGGTGCTTGATTGATTAAGTGTTTAAATTTTTGATTTACGAAGCTTCTCTCAGCCCCACTATCAAATAGGATACAAGCATAAGAGTTATCGAGAAGGAACGTACCCGTGACTTCTGTGGGGTCTGCCACGGCTTCATTGTGGCCAATAGCAAGTAGTCTTCCTGCTCCTCCCGTATTCCCAGCTTTCGGGCAATTCCTTTTGAAGTGCCCTGTCTCGCCACACCCGTAGCAGGCATGTCTCACTCCTGTACCAGGAGCTTGGGTGTTAGGTTTGGGTGGTGCTCTGCAAAACCGGGCGGTATGGCCCTTCTGGTCGCAATTGGTGCAGTGCATTTCCCGGCAGGGGCCGTTATGATGGAAAGTGCACTTGGTGCACTTAGGTAGGGTCCCTGCATATTGTTTGGCTGGCACAGGGGCAACGGGGGTGGTGACAGCATGGACAGCCACTGTCTGTTGTTTCTTGGAAGAGGGTTGATTTGATTTGCCCTTCTTTCGGTCCCAACGCTTCCTTTTGTTGTCGGTCGCTTTGGTTGGTGTTGGGGCAGTAGTTGTGGTTGTTGTTGGAAGAGAAGGAACCTCATGGTCGATGAGCCTTTGGGCCAATTCCTTGGCACTATCAAAGGTCGCAGGGTGTGATGCTAGAACGTTCCCTCGATATGGGGGTACCAGACCCTAGATGTATCTTTCGATTTTCTTACTTTCGGTAGGAACCATGTTGGGACATAGAGTCACCAGGTCACAAAACCTGGCTGTATAAGCCACTATGTCGGAACCCTTCATTTTGAGGTTCCACAGTTCCTCCTCGAGCTTCTGAATTTCGCCCCTCGGGCAGTACTCCCTCGTCATAAGGTCCTTTAGTGTATCCCAGCCCATGGCATTGGCTGTTACTAGTGAGAGTGATTTGACATGGCCATTCCACCACGTCAGGGCCCTTTCGGTGAAGGTGCAAGCAGCGAACTTTATCTTGCTTCCTTCAGGGCATGAGCACATCTCGAAGATTGCTTCTTTTCTTTTGATTCATTGGGACAATACAATGATCCCTCCGGTCCCATTGAAGTATGTTGGTTTGCAGCTGAAAAAGTCTTTATAGGTACACTCTCGTGTACGTGGATGGATTTCACCATGGCTAGAGTTGGTGCCAGTCCCCGTTCCACTAACACCACCAGAGTTTACTTGAGCCATGGCGGCGATCACAGCTGCGGTCACAGCTGCCTGAAACATCACCGCATCGAACTGCGGAGGGGGTGGTGGTGGTGGAGTTTGATTTGCAGGTCTGCCCCTGGTCGGACGCGGACGAGGCGACATCTTTTACTGAAAGCTGATAGGGATGATAACCATAGTAAGAATCAGTCGTTAGTATGATGAGAGTGTTTCATAGACTAAATCACCATAGCCTAACTATCAGATAGAGGTATGACACTAGAGTAGGGAAACACAAGGTGAATACTTTCCCATAGATTAGATAACTGCCAATAATACTGGTATTAATGATGTAAAGTGAGTTCGGGGAAAATGACCTAACAGTAGGTCTTACATCAAGCCATAAGGGAAAATGTTGGCAGTTTAGAAGTCTAGTGAGAGTACTTTTAAAAGTTAGGAATATTTTACAGATAAGTGCTCCATAGAGCACGGAAAAGAAAGGCTATCCCTTAATCCAAAAGAAAAGATGAGTCGACATCTTCTAACGACGACGGTTATTCCTCGGGCGGACCCTCAGGTCTGCCAGTTGGCGTTCCATGTCGAGTAGGCGCCGCTCGTACACTCGCTGGCGTACGCGATGCTCTATGACTTCCGCCCTAGTCTCAGCTAGAGCCTGAAGTAGAGACTCGCGGTCATTCCGAGTCCTCTCGTTGGCATCTTCCAGACAGCGGATGTTGATGTTACTTATCCTTGAGTTGGTGACTAGCTCCGCGATTCGGTTAAGGGTGGTTCTCCCCTGGATCTCGTTTCGAGCAACCCTGCAGACTAGGATAGGCAAGACTCTATCCGCAGTGCTTCCTTCGCTCACATTGTAGAAGTCTTGGTCTCCATTGTAGGGGATGGGTTGGTCTAGCTCCTGACTCCAAGCCTCCAAACTCTCCACCCACAGAGGTGTCGGGCCTCGAAAAGCTGGGCGTTGGTTAGGGTTTGGAGCTACTGGGGGTAGGTTGTTAACCTCTGGTTCAGAGTCAGAGCTATCCGAAAAGCCTTCTGCACGGTGATCATCCAAAGGGATTGGGTGATCGTCTTCGGGCTCATTGCCGAGCCACCCACCATTTCCTTGGTTGGGATAGTACGGATCGCCGGGGAGATGGAAACCAGCCATGATATCTACGCGAGAATAGGGGAAAGAATAGTTAATAGACGTACTAATGAAGATCTTTCTTAGATTGCACATAAGAAATTTTTGTAACACAAAATACTCCTATATTATTTTAGGTTTATGCTCTGTTCTAATGTTCTCGTTATAGTAGTGTTGATAAGTTTTTAGACTTGTTGCAACACCACAATCCTTCTTAGGCACATGCTAGTCACTCCTAAGTAAATATAGTTGATCAGGCTATATCCCCTAGGTTTGACCATATGTCTGTAAGCCTAATTGTGTTGTTCAACAGTCGTAATACTTTTGTTCTGTTCTAGTATGATACTGACCCTGGTATGAATAGATGTATATATATACTTAGTTAAATATTTTATTATTTAAAAGTATATATCCTTGGTCAGAGTGTTTTAATCCCGTTGCGTTTATAGTTTGTATATCTTTTATGGGTTGATATACTTGATTCACTATAAACCATGCTCTGATACCAATCTGTCACACCCCAAAACCGGAACGGCGGAAACGTTCTGGGGTGGAGGACGTCATGTACAGTATCATAACAAAGCATAATAGTAAACAAGCAACAACATCCATTGCATTAATAGAATAATTTTAATACAAACGTGTTCTGTATAGTATGTAAGACACCAAAAATGTATAATCAAATTAAAGATGAGTCTTGTATGTGCTCCATCTTCTCAAAAGCTCCATCTGTACCTGTCTACTGATGACCTGAGAATACAAGTTATTTTGAAAGAGTTTATCAGCATTAACGCTGGTGAGTTCATAAGTACTTAGTGTCTTTGCTTGAATGAAAATGTTTGTAACAACGTAGTATACTCGCTCATAACTGTTTAGTAAATGTTTATAAATGTTTGAACTCCCTAGAAAATCCTATATTTTCTAGTAAAATGTAGTCTTCTACCAAGACCCGACTGTTTGTATGCTTTGTTCTTTTATAGTGTAAGGGTTTTTCCTTGTGAAACTATCATTGCGAAGATATAGTTTACTTAAAAGTGTATGTGACATGGTCACAAGTAGTTGTAATAGGAAAATAATGTTTTACCTCAGCAGTAACACTGCTGGTTATAAAGCGATGAAACACAGACTCCAGGTAGTACTAAACGCACAGTACACCTCGGGGAGTCCTAAGTAATAGAAGATGTAGACTCCAAGTGGTATCAAATGGACGATACGCCTCGAAAAGTCTAGAGAAATGAAATGCAGACCCCAGGTGGTATTAAATGAACAATACGCCTCGGAGAGTCTGTTTGGCCTTTAATTCTTAATTGGTTAATTAAAGGTTTGAATGTGAACTCGTATGTAACCATGCTGATTGACGGTTGAATAATTGATGACCCTCCGGAGTCATATGTAGTATGGTGACATTCTGTCACCCCTTGGCCTAATCGGCTGGGACTGTAGCTAGCAGTCGGGGTGTGGGAGTGTCTGTCCCGTATAGATCTATCCACACAATGCCCGCTCTCCCTCCAGGAGACTTTGGTTACAAAGTGATACCACAATGAAGTGTCGTATCGAGAAATAGTATGTCACATTCTGATTATCGTATTCAAAGGTTTGTATAGTATGCCATAGTGTAGTGAGGTTTTCTCTTGTATAGTATGTTCTCTTGTATAGTGTATAGTGTGTTCTCTTGTATAGTGTATAGTATGTTCTCTTGTATAGTGTATAGTGTGTTCTCTTGTATAGTGTATAGTGTGTATTGACTCATAACTATACTGACTCTGGTATGTGTCGTGGCAATAGTAGTAGTGAGTAGTAAACCCTTAACTATACCTATTATAGTTAAATAGTAATGTTGTTTGTATGCCTCTGTTACCTCAGAGGTACTGAGATGAAGAGAAAGGTTTTATATCCAAACACATATATACGATATATAATTAAGAGTTCAACGACAGTCGGACAAATAACAGGATACCCTAAGTCCACAACCAAACAAGGAACAGGAAATAAGGTGAGCTATCAGTCCTAAGTCCTTCAAGCCTTACTTATATAAATATATTGGTATAGATATGAGTTTGACAATAATGTAAGTTTAAAAGATTTGAAAACAGTTTTAACTTCTAAAAGAGTTTAGTAAAAGGTTTTGAAGTGCTTGAGACCCATAAGTTTGATAGCAATCTTGAAAGTAATAGTAAATCTTTCTGTTTGTTCTAGTCATTAATCACATGTGATAAAAACAATGACTAGAATGTTTCAACTTGTATTCCCCCCATAAAAGCATTTAAAATCATTTCAAAGGTTGATTAAGGGGTATGAACTCACCTGCAGTGAGTAACTCGAATGAAAGATCGATGTAGGATCGACGGGTGTCAATTGAAGTCTTGATCACAAACGAATCCTATTTTTCATGTAATAATACATATATGAATATACTTAGGGCATATAACCACTAATAGACACTTGGAAACGCCTTAGGGACATGAAAACACCTAGAATTGAGTGTTACAAATACCCCTTGGAGTCCCTCAATGATTGTAGGGCCTTAGATTTGAGTGTAAGGCCACCAAACTCAACTTTGATGAGTGTGCGGCCAGGTGTGCGCCCATGCATGTGTGCGGCTAGAGTGTGCGTCCAAGCCTGTGTGCGGCCGTACACTCCCATCTAAATGTTTCCAAAATGATTTTCAAGGCTTGGGGATGATCCTAAGAAGGTGTTTTGGCCATTTCTATGCTTAGATGAGTGTTTAAGTCTATTTTAGGGCCAAAAGATGTGTGTGCGGTCACACATGATGTATGTGCGGCCGTACACACATGAAGATCATCTAGAATGATGATTTCATGGATCAAACTAGAGGAAAAGGCTTTCAAACGTGTTGTAGTAATGATCTAAGGATGTTTACTTACTTGTTTTGATGATTGGAGAGGAAAACTTGAAGAACTCTTGAGAGAGAATGTTCCAGCTTGAAGGAGTGTGAAAAGGGGTCTAAAGTTGACTTGGGGTCCTTTATATAGGCTAGAGTGTGAGGCTAGGAGGGTGTGCGGTCGGCTGTGTGCGGCTGGCTGGCCGCACACTCGAGTGTGCGGCCGCACATACTTTGCTGGGTGTGTTTGGCTCGATTTCGTGATGCTACACACATTCTCACCCTTCCGAAGACTCATATCTAGGTTATACTAAGCCTCAATCACTCATATAGACCCAAAACTTCATTATAAAATAGCAAAACGAGGCTAACTTTGATAAAAATGAAGAATGTTCAAGTTAGAAATTTCAGGTTGTCACATCGGCATGCTAAATTGTAAACCTGTGGAGACTCCTATTGAAGTGAATCATGGTTTGACTGTTCATCCAGATCAGATTCCAACTAATAAAGAGAGGTATCAAAGGCTTGTTGGGAAGGTCATATACTTGTCTCAGACAAGACCAGATATCGCATATGTTGTAAGCATCGTAAGTCGATTCATGCATGCACCAAGCGAAGAACACATGAAAACAGTCTACCGTATACTGCAGTATCTTAAATCATCAGCAGGAAAGGGGTTGTTTTTCGTTAGGAATCGAAGTGAAGAGATAAAAGGGTATACAGACGCAGATTGGGCTGGAAGTAAAACTGATGGTAAGTCCACTTCAGGATACTTCACTTTTGTAGGAGGTAACCTGGTGACATGGAGAAGTAAAAAACAAGAGGTTGTCGCTAGATCAGGTGCGGAGTCAGAGTTTCGAGGAATGGTCCATGGAGTGTGTGAATTACTCTGGATAAAAAGAATCTTGAGGGATCTTGCAATTAAGCAAACTGATGCAATTATGTTACACTGTGACAACCAAGCAGCTGTGAAAATTGCAAATAATCCCGTGCAACATGATAGTACAAAACATGTAGAAGTTGATCGACATTTTATTAAAGATCATCTTGAAAAAGGTACTATTTGCCTTCCTTTGGTTGCCTCAGAAGATCAGCTAGCCGACATGTTGACGAAGGCTGTTAGTGGAAGAGTGTTTCAGAGCTCTCTTAACAAGTTAGGAATGATAAACATCCATTCTCCACCTTGAGGGGGAGTGTTGTTGAGAGCTTATTTTAGGATATGATTTATTACCCCCAATTTCCTTGTTTACAGGACAAATTAGTTGTAATTAGCTGTAATTAGTAGCTGTAATTAGTAGCTGTAATTAGCTGTGTGTTTTCTGTATTTGTGTATAAATTGTACCTTCTTCCAGAGATTGATAATAGACTGAAAATCATTCTCGTATTGAACTCTCTGTTCTTCAATCATCTCTTAATAGTCTTTTTTTTTTTTTTATGAAATCTGATATTAAATTTGAATTTTGAAAGTTATATATAATTTGTATACAACTTTTTTGGCATAATACTACATAGTTTGTTATAAAATATATATTTTATAATGTTAACAAGTGATTTTAAAATTTTATAAGAGGACTAATGATGCGTATATCGATCGTATTAGCAATTGATTTTGGTGCCCAATACAAAAAACTTACGATTTCTGCAACCAAACCTCCCGGAAAGAAACAAACTATAAAAAATATAAATGAAACATCATCAAGACATTGACCCAAAAGATGTGAAAGTGAAGTTCTATTTTCTTTAATATTTTAATTTGTATATATGCAAAAATATTTATGTCCAAAAATAAGAGAAAACTGTAGTTGTCTAGTTTGTAATTTTTTTGAGTTCCAAGATAATTTCAATTTGTAAAATTAGTTTTTTGGCATGGTTTTATTGTGGATATAGTAATTCAAAATGTTAAAATAAATTGTCTATTTTGTCTAGTAACTACGAATAGAGACTGATCATCTCTCCTACGATTAAGAGTACTTAATCCCCTCTAAGGTTTAAAGAGTTAGTTACCTATTTCATACGATTTAAGGTTTCTACACCTCGTTTGGACGCACGAAATCTTACTATGAGAAATGAATAAGGGGATCATTTCACGCTGCAGTGACTTGACAACCATATTATTTTTTAACATATGTCAAGATCCTAACGTTTACACATAAGGTTTATAACATTAACATGTTATCTTAAGTTGGGATTCTCCCCAAAAATTTCCTAGGGTTTATAGCACTGACATGTTATCTTAAGTTGGGATTTTTCCCAGTTATTTCCTAAGTTTTATAACACTAATATGTTATATAATGTTGGGATCTTCCCCGGTAAAGTGCCGAAGTTTATAATATTAACGTGTTACCTTAAGTTAAGATTTTCCTTAGAAGCTTGATAAACATCGTCGTGTTTTCATAAGATGGGATTTTCCCCAAGAAATGTCTAAGCCTTGTACCATGATTACAAACAGAGATCCTTCCCATTTATTCTCTGAGTTGGGGTTATTCCCAGTTAATTCCTTAGGTGGGATCCTTCCCGGTTTGCTAAGTAAAAGCTCAACAAGGATCTTTTATGATGAACTCCTAAAGCAAGGATCCTTTCGTATCAAACTAAATAAAGCACAAGTTCAGACTTCTCCTAAAATCAGAAGGTTACAAAAAGCCAAAAATCACTTGGTTTTTATTGGATTAGGTGTCTAAGCCCATAACTATAATTGATATATAGTTGAATTGATAGTAACACAGTCCTTTTAGGTTGCCCTCATACTAGCAACTGGACATGATGAATTTTGGAGAAATATGTTTTATTATTTGAATAATAAATTAAGATAATTGATTTATTAATGTATTATGGAAATAATATACTAATTAGAAATCATATTATTTAATTAATATTTAATCAAAAATTAATTTGGAATTAATTTTGGGATTAAAGGAATTAATTAAAAGTGCAAGGGCTATTTAGCAAGTTATTGATAGTTGTGGAATTGAGCTCTAGAACCCTCCTAGATGGGTAGGACGAAATCTTCTAGGAATGCCCTAGAAATTTTGTCCAAGGGCCTCTTGGATGGAGTTCTTGGGCTGCTTAGGCCTTAAGCTAAGGAATTAGGGTTTCCTCCCTTAAATCCGAGCTTTGGCTCTAAGCAACCACAACTATATAAAAGGCTATACCCCATCATAATTTTGGCAAACCCTAACCCTAAGAAGGATAGCAGAATTTCCCAAGCTTCTCCTCCCCTCTCCTCTATCATCCTCTTGCTTAGTATAGGTGTGAACCATTAGAGGCGTGACACTTGTGACGCTTGCTCTCAAGGTTGAAGAAGACTTGGATTTTTAATGTTATTACAACATAACAATCAAAGGTATGTTTACTAACCCTAGTTATGATATTCGAAATTATACTAGTGTAATTAGGGTTTTTCTTTTGATGTTCAATACTTGTATGTTCAATTAGAGAAAACATAGATCAAAAGCAATTAGGGTTGCGTGCAAACATAAGATTGTTTGTTATGGTCAAAACCCATCAGTGGTATCAGAGCCTTGCTTGTTTTCTATTGAATTTGATTGCAATTGGTTGAACTTGATCGATTAGGGTTTATGGCAATTAAACCCTTTGGACTTAGGGTTTTTGCAATTTAGGGTTTCCTAACCCTAGATTTCGAAAATTTAGAAAAGGGTTTTAACCCTTTCCTTTGTCCTTCAAATTCGAAAATTAGGGTTTCTTAACCCTTTGGATTTTTGAAAATTAGATAAGGATTAAAATCCTTGCCTTCCTCCCCAAGACATACTATTTTCGAAAATTAGGGTTTATGGGTAGGGTTTCTTATTTTTGGTAATTATCTCTTTATTTGATTAACTAGATTATTTTAAAATTTTAATTTATCCATCCCATATTTTCGAAAATTAGGGGGAGAAGATTAGGTTAAATTATTTTGATTAATTTAATTGGATATTCCTCAATTGGTTTAATAAATTAATTAAAGGTTTAAGTAATTGATAATTATTAAATCAATTTCTTTTAAATTTAATTAAATTATTTTAATTTCGAAATTTAAAAGATTATAAAACCCTAGTATTTTTAAAAGTTTAAAATACATCCTTATGGATCTTATTATTAATTTAATTAAGTGATTAATTAAAAGATAATTAATAAATCCATAAAAGGTTTTAATTTAATAAAATTAAAAGTTTAATTTATTAAAAGATTAAACCCTTGCTATTTTAAATTATTGTAAAATACACCTTATACTATATGTAAAACTAAATGTTTAATATTTACTATACGTATAAGACTAAGTCAGTCGAACCGCTAGTATGCATCGTTCACGAAGCCGATCTATAAGGGGGGGGGGATAAGGAAACTGCCTATAAAATGGTAGTTGAATGGGTGTCCACTCTCACTCACCGCTTTCTTGATTAGTGGAGGGTCGTTAGCTGAACGGGTTTGATAGGACAAATAGTTCTCATTAATAAGTGTAATGGAATTAATAAAGTAACTAAATGTTTTTATAAAATTCTCAATCTTAGTTACTTTAGAAAAAATGTGAATTTGATGCTAATCCATGAAATTGCACATTGCACTTTATATAAGTCGTTAGTGGAGCGTGTGTGGTTAACCGGCATACTAATATGGACTAATAAAGGGTGGCAATGGGTGTCTCGAAAGTTATCATTGATTAATGGAGCATGTGTGGCTAACCGTCACATTAATCAGATGATAAATGACATTGAGAGTACCAAGCTAATTTGCATGGTTATTCACATCTCGTTTGTGATCCTCAGCATCCCAATCACAAAGTGAGAGCGTAATCGAGATTAAACATGCCATTGATTAGATTCAATGAATCTCAAATGATCTAGGAGTTTCATGTGATTGAAATTGGTAAATGCTTTACCTACCTAAAATAGATTCGAATTTGATTATGGAATCCATCTTCAAAGTTCGAATCGAAAATATGGATCCTAGCCTTAATTTAAATTTATGGGTTAATAATCAAGGATTAAAATCAACTAACTTGAATTCTTTTATCTCCCATTATAGATGTCAAGTTCAGACAGCAATGGTTTTCCTCATTCTTCTGGAAATGTTTTTCCTTCTCTATCTAAAGATGATCTTCCACATGTTGATCAAGGTGAAAGAATATTCCCTTCTTCAAGCAATGGTGGAACTGGAAATCATGCTTCTCTAACTCTTCCTCCACCTCCTCCAGTGACTCTCCCCAAGTCATGTTTCCTTCAAGCTGAAAAATACGAAGTTACATAAGCCCTGTTGGCATGTAGAAGTCAAGATGGAAAGTTTGTGTGTGCACATGTTCTGAAAATGAAATCGCACATTGACAGATTGGGGATGTTGGGTTTCGTTTTCCCAAGGGAAGCTAGCCATTGACTTGGTTTTACTTTCGCTTCCTGAATCATATAGTCAGTTCATCAAAGACTACTATATGAGGGACCACGATGTGACCCTAATTGATCTAACATATATGTTGATTGCCGCTGAAGCTGAAATGCTTAAGAGAACAAGTCAAGCAAAAATGTTTGAAGGATCTGTCTCCAAAATTTCCATGGACATTGGCAATGGCAACGATGGTAGTCCAGAAAAGGTTTCTCTTACCAATGGGGAGGGATCGACCAATGTCAAACCGTTTGAACATATGGTAAAGAGAAAGGCTAATTCTGAGACAGTTCCATGTGCTGATCCCAAAGATTCCATATGTTTTTATTGTCAATTAAAGGGGCATTGGATGCGAAGCTACCCAGACTACTTGAAAGATCTTAAAGATAGTAAAGTCAAGTTGTGTGACTCTACTTCAGGTACATCCACTATCTAACTCCATTATTTTATTAAGATCCTATTCATAGATTCTTACATGATATGATAGTCACATTTTGATGTTTTGCAGGATCTAAGAGAAAGAAGGAAGCTTGAGAAGAGTAAGCTAAATCTGATCGTGAGAGATGGATTTCGGTCGCATGGTTCGATGACAAGATTTTGGAAGCTGTTGTTTAGGAGTTATCATAGATTAAAAGATTGCTTAGGAAATATCTAGAAACATAGTTTTCATGTTTTGCATTGTAAGGACAAAATTTTCCACTTATTATCAATAAAAAAGAATTTTTGATTTATTTACTTTATATTTCCTTGCAATGACATTTTTGAAAATTGGTGGTTATATTTCTATTATTAGCAATGTTAAAAGTGGATTTGATTCTTAATTATGTCGTTTGTGGTATTGTCATAATTAACCAAGTGAAAAAGGAATTCTCATCGCCCAAGTTTCAATTGGATAGAAACTTGGAGTCATACAATTTGAATTGAGTGATGTATGAGAATCTTGATCATTGGAAGATTATGACTAATTCGTTGATCACTTGTTTATGTGAGTCAAGTGAATGACTAAAGGATCTAGTACACATTGATGTGGACTATTCAGATCCGCCACAAAGGATGATTACTTTATTCGTCATGGTTTACTGATGTTTCAGTAACCATGAATATGTTTATAATATTAAATATAATTCTGATACTTTGAAAAGTTTCAAAGAGTTGCAGAACGAATAATAAGAATCGGTTAGGCAGAAAGATAAAGGTTTCTCCAATCTGAAAGGAAAAGAGAGTACCTTAGTATCATGTTTTATGATCATCTTAATGATTATGGAACCATATCACAATTGATACTCGAAGAATATCCTAGTCCAATTGTTTGACTAATAAGAGGAATCGGATATTGTTGAAATGGTTCAATCAAGAGATGAGTCACACTTCGTTTTCCAATCAAGTTTTAGAGTCAAACTCTAGTAACTTCGAATCGTATCTTGAAACTCATTCTATACTAAGTAGGTTTATAACACCTCACGAAATGTGGAGTAATAATGTTTTATTACTCTAGCACATTGGAATTGGAAGTTATGATGTTTTTGGTTAAAACAAAGGATGAACTAAGGCCAATTCCATGAAGTGTTTCTTGTCGAGAATCCCCACTAACTTTTTAAACATTTGTTTTTGCTCATCAAGGAATGTTCCTTGAGAAGATAAACTTATATGTCAAGAAGTCAGTGGGAGTCTTATTGATCTTGGAGAGTTTCAGAAGTTAGTCAAAAAATAAACCTTTTAGTTATCACTAGCACACGACTTGAGGCTGATAACCTATCGTGTTAAGTTGACACATTCTTATTTATATGCACCTTCCGGTTGAGTTGGCAATTATTATGAGTTCTATGGTTCTCATTTGACTGCAACAGGCAGAGCACGTTGGTCAGTGAAAGTACATTGATCAATATGGGTGAGCTGCTTAGCAATATGGAAGCACTAGTAGGCCTTTGTGCTACCAGAAGGCAAGAAATTAAGAACGAGCAAAGTTCAGTCCATGAAAGCTAAATTTGAGTTTGGTTCTGTCATAAACCTTATCTTATGATTGTAGGTTGGTAATGATAGATTCACATGGATGGGAACACATACACCATAAAATCTAAGCGGCAAAAGGTTTCGCTCCAATTAATGAAAATGATTATGAGGAAACACTTTCGCTAGTAGATTTTAAAAGATTTGATTGATATCATTGTGGTTAGTGATTATGTTAATTGTGTTCTCAAATTTGCAATATGATTACGACATCCCTTTTCACCGTTCGAATTGTGAGCATTGGCAAGAAATGGTTTGACCATTCGGGACTTATAGTTATAAGTTCTGAAAGGGTTTAAGCATACACATATGATATCTAATAAAAGGTGTATGAGCTTCAGAAGTCTGGCTAAAGACTTATCGAAGCAGTACGTATCAGAAATCTGCATTTTAGTAAGAAAGTGAAAAACTATTGATTTTTAGAAGTGTAGTTGATTTCTGGATACATGTCAAAGCTAGTGGGAGCATAATTGTTATGTTAAGTGTTGCAAGTTGGCAATATTGATTGTAGGAAACAATGATTTCAAATTTGTAAATTGCATAGTTTGGGAATTGTTTCGCTACAAAAGGATTTATGGGAGAGGACACTCATACTTCAAATCTAAAAGTTTAAATTGAAGTTTTAATAAAACTTTGTCTTGGACATATATGAATATCGTGCTGAAATTCAACATAGGAAATTCAATATATGAAAATATTATAGCAAGAGACTGATCAGATATTAGGTCATTGTGTAAGACATTATGAATCAAGTCCCATATGCTTCTGATATAGGATTGATTACATATGCTATAATATTCACTTGTTCTGATTTTTCCATATGCCTTGCGTATTGAGAGGGGAAAAGGACTAGAACTGAATGTGACTAAAGTTGTTAAACAACTTTCAAGAACAATGTGAGGTTATACTTGAAGATTAGTGGCTTGTGGACAGTTGGAAGTATAGTATTAATTTGGACGGACCATGTTGACATAATTCTGAATGGAGGTGACTCATGTTCAGAATCATATGGGAATATGAAGGTATTTCGATAGCGGGAGTTGGTTATTGAAAGCTACATGTTAGTTAGGAACTTTAATGAAAGGAAGGTATTCAAGAGTTGTATCTTGAATTTGAAACTTCGTTACCATGGAATTATTTTAAGTAACAAAGTTTCAATGGAACATTTTGTAATATCGTTGGCAAAGTATTTGTGACTTTGAAGCCTCGACATCACAAAAGGATATTGCGTTAAAGTTGAACTCTAACCCATGTAGTAGAAACAAGAATTTGAAATTATGAAATAAATATCACTGTAATAATATCCGATGGATCTGTTCACAAAGGAATGATCATAGAGAGACATAGTATGCATGTTTATAACATGGCATGATTGATGTTTAATTCAAGTATTTAGTTGATTACTCGAAACATTATACAATGAATAAAGTCTTAATTAATATGGTGATTAAATAATAAGAGTTTTATTTATATTCAATAGTTTTGAGACCATAATTAATTAGGTTATTATTGTGTTTCACTTCGCATGTTTTACTTCCCGAATAATTGGATTATTCAAACATCCACAGTCGCTCGTACTTTTGGAAGTAAGTAGCAAATTAAGAATGTCATGAATTGAATTGTGGATTGTCTAAGGGTTTAGACATAGCAATAGTTTTGCTGCAATGTTCATGAGTACTTGGAAATGGGGATTTTGAGTATTGGATAAACCCACGCTCAGAGAATTACTTCATGGATTTTATCACGAGTAATTTTAGACGATAATATCTTATATTCTTGAAACGGAGATATATGAGTTGTTGTTTACAAGTCATTTGTGCATTGATAATACGTAAATGCATCAGTAACTTGGTGTTATAAAACGTACCGTTGTGCGTGATTTGATGAGTGAGTAGTGCAAGCATATAAGTCGAAGTTTATCCGTTGCTTTTTCCCTAATGGGAAAAGTGATATCTGTGGGCCCCTCGATGATTTGATTTCGACATCTGAAGCGCTTGGCCAAGCCTCGATTGAATTGATGTGTTCAATTGGTAGTCTGATTTCAGTCGTCATAAATCAGATAATCGGGAAACAAAACTTGGACATTGTGATTGATTATAATCCATGTCTCGTGTCCATACGATATCTTGTACAATAGAGGAATATTTGATCACTTATCTTAGGACATGGAACTGACTGGGTCGGAGTTCGACAACGGCTTTAAGAGCTACAATTTGCTAATCAAATTTTGAAGTTATACTGGAAACTATAGTTATTAGAATTATCCAAGTGGGAGACTATTGGATTAGGTGTCTAAACCCATAACTATAATTAGTATATACTTGCATTGATAGTAGCACAGTCCTTTTGGGTTGCCCTCATACTAGCAAACTGGACATGACGACTTTTGGAGAAAGAGGTTGAATTTATTATTTGAATAATAAATTGAGATAATTGATTTATTAATGTATTATGGAAATAATATATTAATTATAAATCATATTATTTAATTAATATTTAATCAGAAATTAATTTGGAATTAATTTTGGGATTAAAAAAATTAATTAAAAGTGCAGTGACTATTTAACAATTTATTGATAGTTGTGGAATTGGGCTCCAGAACCCTCCTAGATGGGTTGGACGAAATCTTCTAGGAAGGCCCTAGAAATTTTGTCCAAGGGCCTCTTGGATGTAGTTCTTGGGATGCATAGGCCTTAAGCTAAGGAATTAAGGTTTCGTCCCTTAAACCATGGCTTTGGCTTTAAGAAACCACATCTATATAAAGGGCTATACCCCTTCTGTAACGCCCCGTTTTGAAAAGGCACTTTGCGGCGGTCTCAGAGGCCCAGCGTATAAGTAATTAGGTCTTTTAGGATCTCGGGAATTATTCGAAAGGTTTAAGGCTTGGGTGTGTGGTCAGGAGCGTAGGGCCTCTCACCACCTTCTCGTGGATATAAAGTTCGTCGGAAACGGACTTAGAATGAAGAAGTTATAGCACTTTAAAGAATTTGGCATAAATGGTCCCTAATGGAAATGTTTGGCTAGCAAGTCCCATGCATGCAAGGGAAGCATGCACGTGTCCGGTTGGGTAAGCCCAGCGTAAGCTGGTGTACGCCCAGCGTAGTGGAGTAAATGATCGCGGGTATGGGGAGGAGTACGCCCAACATACTCCCAGAGACCCTAAACCCTAATTTTTGGGGCTAACCACTATATAAAGAACATTATGGCTCAAACCCTAGCCTCCTTATTAGCCACCCCAACCTCAGAGAACCCTAAAACGTCTCATCCTTCCATCTTTGAGAGATTTTGACTTCAAGAAGCTCATTTTGGGTGGTGTAAGCTTGGAAGAGGAAAAGAAGAAGTTGGCAAGGAAGAACTTGGGAAGTTGGAGCTCAAAGATCTGGAATAGCATCATCATTTGGAACTCCTTGGAGGTATAAAGTTCATAACTTTACCTAAGAATGCTTAGATGTAGTATAGTTTGGTTTTGGAGTAATTTTGGTCCCAAGAATGGACCTTTATGATGAAATCTTGTTTTTGAGCTTAGGGTTGCCACCCTCAGAGCTAAAAGGGTCCCATAAGCAGTAAAGTCTCCATCTTGAATGTCTTAATGGGTTCATGCATGAGATCTAGCCCTCTTCATGGAAGTAATGCATCATTTTTGGAGTTTGGGCTTGTTTGGGTCAAGTAAAGTCACCAACTCAGTGACTTTACGGATTAAGACGTGGAAAAGGATCAGGATCTGTGATTATAGCTTCTGAAGTGGAGTATTAAGCCCTTAATGGGAAAAGGACTTAACAGGGGATTTATGCTGAGCGTACGCACCTTCTAGCCTGTACGCTTAGCATACGTAGATATACGCCCCGCGTAATCTGTCTGTATGGACTTTGTGTTTTGGGCCAAGATTTAGGCCATGGTTGGGTATTTGGGCTTTGATGGGCCATCAGGAGTCAGTTATTATGGACCAAGAATATGTTTGAGCCTAGGGAAAGGCCCATTGAGGGGATTGGGCCCAATGTAGCAAATTGGGCCATTATTGGGCCACTAGTGGGCTTGGGAAGCTTACCTAGTGTTGGGCCTTTTTATATTGCAGTTTTGGGCCTTGGAAATGGACCAAGTTGGACTAGGGGTAAAATGGTCATTTTACCCTAAGGAGGATTATTGTTTTGAACTAAGTAATATTTCGGTATTGATAGCTTTGGAAGTCGAGAGCTCAGCTGTTCGGGATTTTGGTGAGGCAGCGGTTTGGGAGTTCGACTTTTCAGTTCAGATCGGCAGTGCGAGGTGAGTTATCCTCAGTATATCAACAGGGTCTAAGGCACCAAGGCCGGCCCTTTATCGGATTTGTATCCGGGTATTTGCTTGATATGTTTATTGATCTGTTAGATCTGCATCCTGGTAGTTAGGATGGTTTATGCTAGTGACCTGATTTAGATCGGTATCCTGGTATATAGGATGATGTTATGTTAGTGACCGGTTAGGTCGGTATCCTGGTTATAGGATGGTTGTTGTGGTAGTGATCTGTTAGATCGGTATGATTATCTGTTATATACATGCTAGCGTATGATATTTATGTGCACATGATTGTTTGATTGGTATGGGGGTTGGGTTGAGTCGGGTCCTGCTTCGTGCTGTAGGCCAACATACCCAGGGCGGACCAGATAGACTGTAGGCCCAGGAGGGCACATAGTCAGGCCGAAGGCCCGGCGAGCGGTCCGGATAGGTTTAAGGCCACGAGAGGGTGAACCACACGTGCCGAGGCTCGGAGAGTGGACCAGATAGACTGAAGGCCCGGTGCGGGCGGTCCAGTCAGACTGTAGACTCAGAGAGTGGACCAGGTGGACTGAAGTCCCAGTGCGGGCGGACCAGTCATATGTAGACTCGGGATGCATGGTTGTTCTGTGTTTGTTATATGATATGTTATGGTTGTATGAGGTTGGTATTTTGGGGGTAACTCACTAAGCTTTCGGGCTTACAGTTTCAGTTTATTGTTTCAGGTTCAGCGGATGACCGCGAGAAGGCGAATGCGTGACCGTACACTTCCTCGATTTATGTTTATGATTTCTGGGAACTCTGATGTTTAAACTATTTTGAAAACAAACTGTAATAACTGAATGGTTTTATATGATTTAAAAAGTTTTAAATTAGCTCAAATTTTATGGATGTTACACCTTCATAATTTTGGCAAACCCTAACCCTAAGAAGGATAGCCGAATTTCTCAAGCTTTTCCTCCCCTCTCCTCTATCATTCTCTTGCTTAGTGTGGGTGTGAACCATTAGAGGCGTGACACTTGTGACGCTTGCTCTCAAGGTTGAAGAAGACTTGGATTTTTATTGTTATTACAATATAACAATCAAAGGTATGTTTACTAACCCTAGTTATAATTTTTGAAATTATACTAGTGTAATTAGGTTTTTCCTTTTGATGTTCAATACTTGTATGTTCAATTAGAGAAAACATAGATCCAACACAATTATGGTTGCATGCACACATATGATTTTTTGTTATGCTCAAAACCCATCAATTTTATTTATCCTTAAAGATAATTTTCCTATGCAATGATGAAGAGTTTATTCTCCTAAAAGGTCTTAGCTACTTTAAAATCATGAACTAATTGTTAACTATTTTCAGGTTATCCAGATCTTGAAGATTTCTTATTAGACTTGAACTTTTCAGGATCCTGATTATGTAAGGATCCTCAGAAATCCTACGATCGTATTGTAACGCCCGTAGATCAGGGCTAGTCAATTAAGAGACAATAAGTGTCGAAAATGACTTTTTGATGGAAGATTATTTAAAAGGAGTAATCTTAACTAAGTTGTAGTATATGTTACAAGGGTTCCGTACATATAGAGAACGTCGAAATCCGAGTTATAACGAAGAAGTTATGACCTGTCGAAGTTTCGCGACAGAACCGACACGACACAGCGCGACGTAAATAGTAAATTTATGATAGAGAGATATTTAGCCCTAGTGATCTAAATAAAAGTCGTAGAATACGTTAAACCAAGAGCGTCCATAAAAAGAATGCCCAAATCTGACTTCAAATGAGGAAGTTATGATTTTTCGAAGTTTCGGCTTAGCAGTGTACAGCCCGAAGTTCGAATATGAGATCGAGCGATATTTAGCCGAAACAATCTAAATGAGAATTGAAGATGTCATCGATAGTAGTGCAACGGAAAAAAGACAGACGAAAATGGACGTCAGATGAAGAAGTTATGAATTTCTAACAGAGTTTTCCTGTCCCGGCCTACTAAAAATAGTATAATAAAAATAAAGTCAAAATTAGCCGACGGAGTCTAAACAAAAGTTGTAGAGTATAGTCTCACCTACGCGTGGATATAAAGAACGTCGAAAACGAAGCTCGTATGCGAAAGTTACGCAATTTAAAAGTTTGGTGTGTCGGTGTACGCCCAGCGTACGGGAGTACGCCAGCGTACCCGGATGCATGAACTGAATCGGGCCACGTCGACCTGACCCATCACTCGAGTACCCGTGTTCATAAGCGATGACGACTTCGGCCTGATCCGAAGTGTACGCCCAGCGTAGAGCTTAGTATGCCCAGCGTACCGAGTACACCCAGTATACTCCGAAATTACGCCCAGCGTAATCCAATTTTCAGCACCCTATAAATAGAAGTCGAGGGCAGCCGATCTTTTTGCTCATTTTCTTCCATTCTCTCTCGTTTTTACCTCGTTTTGCGTGCAATAAATATCCCGAAGCCCCGGTATCATTCCCGAGTCCCGAAGTAAGTCCCGAAGCCCCGAAGATCCCGAGGAGTGAAATTCCCGAGCCGAAGCTGTGCCCGCGAGAAGCCAATTTTTGTGAAGATCTTCCAGATCTACCGAAGAATACTACTTCTACAAGCTGTAGTGCTATCCGATCATCTTCTGATCAAGTGAGTGTATAGTTACTTTCTTTTAACACATAAATATAAAGTATTAGCTATGAAATACGTGCTATGTGTTATATATTATTTGTCTATTTGAGATGGGCTTGGAATTGATGTTTTTATACGGGTGTTAAATGATTTAAATTGTATATGTATTTTATATCTACAAATATGTTGGGTAGAACATGGGTAGATGAAATAGTGGCTACTATGAGACGTAGTGCCCATTGAGTAAGCCTTGGTGACGATGCGACTTCGTGCCTATTGTGTAAACCCTGGTGACTATAAGACGTAGTGCCTATTGTGTAAACCCTGGTGACTATGAGACGTAGTTCCTATTGAGTAAACCCTGGTGACTATGAGACGTAGTGCCTATTGTGTAAACCCTGGTGACTATGAGACGTAGTGCCTATTGTGTAAACCCTGGTGACTATGAGACGTAGTGCATATTGTGTAAACCCTGGTGACTATGAGACGTGGTGCCTATTGTGTAAACCCTGGTGACTATGAGACGTAGTGCCTATTGTATAAACCCTGGCGACTATGTGACGTAGTACCTGTTGTATAAACCGTGGTAACAAATGGATTTTGTGCCAATCCCTTAGGTCAATCCTTAGGAATGAATGAATGAAGGATAATTGACTCTTAGGGTAAAGCTTTAAGAAACAGAAGAAGATAATGGGGATGGGTAATTTGGGTTGATTGTCTGATGATTAAATATAATATTATATCTTACTGTGGGTTGAAAACCCTATATGCTCACCAGGCTCCTAAGCCTGACCCACTCAGTTTTCTTTGCATTACAGGTAATGACACAAGAGTATAAGTTGGTGGACTTAACGAGAGATTTTGGATTATAGATCAGTAGTTATAAATAACTGTTGTAAGGTCTACTTTATATTGTTTATGCTTTTGGTCTGTATCGGAACATGACATCCCGAGATTTTGTTATTTAATGAAAATACATTTCTTTAAATAAATGATTTGATAAATTCTTATCATATTTTGTTTTGGGAACAAATTCCGCAATTCTTTTAATCAAAGGATTACTCTGATTTTATAAAACAAAGCATAAACAAATCGGTCTTTTCTGGCCGTGAAAGTGGGGATGTCACACGTATCAAGCGCATCAAATATGCAAAGTAAAGAGAAATATGAAACAACCATAGAATAAAAATGAGTTACCCATCAACTAAGCAAAAATATTGTTTACAAACAAATATATTAAAATTATTTTAACAATCAAACCTAACACTATGATTTATCACCCCCAACGAGGCCTTCTCTGTCTTCTTTCTCTTCTCATCCTCTTCCTCCTTCTTCTTCTTCTTATTCTTCTTCTTGTCCTCTCCCTACTCCTGTAGGGTCTTGAAAAGTATTCGCAGGCCTACCAGTCAGTTTGGCTAGAGCCTCACGCCACCCAGTCACGTCCTAGGATCCCGTATTCTTGATATCCTCTGCCAACCTGATTTTTTCCTCCCAAACCACCTCAGCGGCACTGCTCTTGGCTTCAACGATCACCTCCTTGATCACCATCGTATGCTCCTCTTCTCTTACTTCTTTCTCATTGACCAACTCCTCTACCCTCTGTAGAAGATCCTTGTTGACCGCCTCTTGCTCCCTCAAAGCTTGCTTTGTTTGGTCGAGTTTAATTAGCCTTGAGATCCTCAGAAGAATGAGAGATGTGATCAGCCACCTGTAAGAAACATGGGGAGAAAACTGAGAACAAGTATAAAAATGAAAAAAGAGAATAAACTACAAGGGTGCTTACAGATTGCGAGAAGGAGAGCAACTTTTTCAACGCCTCATCCACCTCGAGGTTCACCAGGTTTAAGAGGATTTTTCTTTCTTGACCACCAATTGGTCACTGGACATGGCAGAATCAAGGTCGGCGAGAGTAAAATGTGCACCAGAATGGTTAGATTTGGATCCTAAAGCATAATAGGAAATTCATGTATTAGTTCAGGATCCTTCTTATGGAATAAACTAAAGTCAAGGATCCTTACCGGTAACCATAAGGATAATAGCAGTTGAACTTTCTTGGTGACTGGAAGGATCAAGCTTGAATGTACTATCAATATCGGGCAGATCAAGGAAGTTCTCAATCCTATCTTTAGTATCTTCAGTAGGAGGGATTAGCTCATCAAACTTGAAAGCTGCAAAAAAAAACAAACAAAATAAGAAGTGTGATCATTATCACCTCCCAAGGTTTTATGTTGGAGATCCTATAAAGGATCAAGGGCTTTCCTTGTATCTCACTTGTATCACTTTGATCATTATTCTATATTTACGTTATACTAACACCACAACCTCTCATACAACTTGGTCTAATTGCACTTGATTAATTTTTGACCAAAACAGTACCCAAAACCCTAGAAACCCTAAAATGAAGAGGAGAGAGAGGAGAGGGATATAAATTTCATTCATAAGCTTGTAGGTCAAGGTATGAACGAAAAGAATGAGCCAAGGGATCCTATTTATAGTTTAGGTAACTTGCAGGCAAAGTTAGATTTGAATTAATTAAATAATAGTTTTAATCACAATTCATATCATTTCCTTATATACATCTAGGAGGCTTCCAGAAACCTTAAGAACCCCTCCAAAATCGTTCATGTCATGGAGGGTTCTAGAATTTCTTTTTTTTTTCAACTATTGAACAATTATAATTTACCCCTTGCACCTTTAATTAATTCCAATTAATCCTGCATTAACTTCAGATTAATTCTAATTAATAATTAATTAATTGTATTTGATTTCTTATTAATCTATTAACCATATAAATTAACAAATCAATTATTTAACTATTGATCTCATGTTAATTTATTAATCATATGATAAATTAACATATCAATTATCTATTTCCAATTAATATATTAATCACATAATATATTAACAAATCATTTATTTCTCTCTCTCATAATATCATTTCTAGATATTTTAGGTTATGAGGGCAACCCAAAAAGGACTTTTATTCTATTTTTAAGTGTATACCAATTTATTTATGAGCTTAGACTCCTTAATCCAACATAAAGATCATCGAAACTGAGTTCGTATGAGAAATTTATGACCGTTTGAAGTTGAGATGAAAGTACGTCGCAGTTTTTAGAAAGCCAACAGAAGTTGAAATCAACGATCAACTTTTGATCACCACGACGTGGTGGTATGCTTACCACGATATGGTATTGAGTGGGTCATCGAGACACGTTTCAACCGGAGAACGACACATGGCGAGAGGCCACCACACGTGGCAAAGACGAAGTCTGCTTGATCACCACGACGTGGTGCATATATGGACACGATGTGGCGCACTGCAGAGTATAAATATGTGTATTTTCGTGTTATTTGGGAGATTTTGGAACGCGTGATCGGATATGTTGGTCGGGAGATATTCTCGTGAGATTATAACAGAGGAGATATACCGTTCTACGGGAGATACGGGGCCGAGTTACGGGATATGTTGAGGTGATATCATATGGTGAGCTGATAGGCAACAAAGGATTGAAATCAGAGCTGGAATTAGTCTGCTGACTAAACAGGTGAGTAACACTACTCTAACATCCGTTGTTGTGATATTTGTGATCTATATGATTGATTATTATTGAGAAATCAAATATTGTCGAGAGTTTGATGTTTATTGAGAAACATATCATTATTGAGAAACAGATCATGATTGCGAGATAGATCACGATTGAGAGACTGGTTATTTGAGAAATAGATCATTACCTAGAGATAGATAATGATTGTGAGATAGATCCTTGATGAGAGAGATTCTGATTGAGATAGATCATCACCGAGAGATTTATCATTACTGAGAAATAGATCATGATTGAGAGATTGATTACGATTGTGAGAGAGAGAGAGAGAGAGAGAGAGAGAGAAAGTGTAACATCCATAAAATTCGAGCCAATTTAAAACTTTTTAAAACATTTCAAAACACATGATTATTACAAACTTGTTTTCAAAATAGTAAATTGTCAGAGTATCCCAGAATCAAATCATAAAATCATAAAAATGTGAGGAGCGGTACGATCACGCCTTTGCCTTCCCGCGATCATCATAAGTACCTGAAACAATAATCGATAAATGTAAGCTCGAAGGCTTAGTGAGTTATCCCCAAAATACCAACGCCATACAGTCATAATCGTATCATATAACATAATAGCACACATAATGAGCCATCAGTCTGACTGGATCGAATCCTGGTCCTCAGTCTATCTGGATCGCTCTCCGAGCCCTCGGCACGTCTGGACCGCCCTCCTCGGGGCCTTCAGCCTATCCGGACCTCTCGCTGGGCCTTCGACCTGACTAGATTTGCCCGGCCCGGGCCTGCAGTCTACCCGGTCCGCCTAGGGTGTCTTGGCCTACTGCACACAGCAGGACCTGCCTTAACCCTTTCCCCAAACCTACAAACATGTGCACATATATACAAACAAGTAAACATGCAGATCTAACAGATCACTAATCATGGCAACCATCCTATACCCAGGATACCGATCTAACCGATCTCTAGCATAGCAACCATCCTGAACCAGGATGAAACCTATAATAGCAATAAAATAACGACCATCCTAACCCAGGATATAAATCACAAAGGGCCGACCTTGGTGTCGTAGACCCTGTTGATATAGTGAGGATAACTCACCTCGCAAGTAGTGCTGAAATACTGTAATTCTCTGACTGCTGTCTCACCGGGAATCCCGAACTGTCACATGATAATAAATACTAAGTTAATACCAAACATTACTCCCTTGACTAAGTGTCCTCATAACTCATTAAGTCCATTTCCTTTTGTTGGCCAAAGTCCCACACCAAGCCCTCAATTTGGAAGTTCATATACATAAGTCCACTATTGGCCCAATTTACTAAATTGGGCCCAAACTCCTTATTGGGCCTAAACCCATGATCCACTACCACTAACTGGCCCAAAACATCTTATTCACTAAGTCCAACAAAGGCCAAGTCCCTTTAGCCCATAAACAGCCCAATACCCAAAGCCCAAATATCAAAGGCCCAACAGAGGACGTACGTGGGGCGTACTCCTCTGGTACGCTGGGCGTACGCGACCAGATGTTGACCACCATCGGGGTGGTTGACCCAGTACGCTGGGCGTACTGGATTTACGCTGGGTGTAATCCATATCTTGACAAAATTTATTAAGTGCTTAATGGCTTAAGCACTTAAGTCCTAATCTCATATCCAGAGGCCTAACATGTCCAGGGTCCATAAAGTCACGAACTTTATCACTTTGGACGTCCATAAAGTCCCAAATGCTTGGTCTTAATCCATTAAGACCTTATTTCTCTTGCATGGGACACCTACAGCCTATGGAGCCTCATTTTTATTACTCAAAGTCCTTTCAAGAGCCTGGAAGGACAGCTCTTTACGTCCTTAACGCAAAATACACCACTTTATGGCTTTTGGGACAAGGAATGCTCCTAATAAAGTAAGATGATGAGATCTAAGCATATAAGCATAAAGTTTGGAACTTTATACCTTCAGGAGCTTCTTGAGCACAAACTAACTTCAGATCTACAAGCTTGGTCTCTTCCTTCAACTCTTTGATGCAATGGTTTCCTCTTAAGGCCCTCAAGAACACACCAAAATGAGCATAACACACAAAGGGGAGGCTAGGGTTTGAGAGAGACGATTTTGATCTGTGGAGGCTGAGGTAAAAGGGTGTTAGTGCACATTATGTTCCTTATATAGGCCCCAAACCCTAAATATTAGGGTTTCACCCAGACATCAGTACGCCCAGCGTACACAAGTGTACGCCCAGCGTACTAAGGTGGTCCTTAATACGCCTAGCGTACTCCTATGTACGCGCAGCGTACCCCCTTTATGGCCCAAAGTTGCAAACTTATCCCTTTATCTTGTCTTGGCTCTCCATTCCCAATCCCAAGGGCTATAATCGACAAAGTAAAGATAGAATAGTGTTCAGAAATACCTGCAGAAATCTCAGAGTGTTACAATTCTCCCCCACTTGACCTAGACTTCATCCTCGAAGTCTGTTGTGGCGAATAGATCCGGGTAATGCTCCCGCATCTCGGATTCGGGCCCCAAGTCCACTCGGACCCCCTACGATGCTTCCATCGTACCTTTACCAAAGGTATCTCCTTGTTCCGTAGAACTTTCATTTTCCTCTCTAGTATGGCCACATGCCTCTCCATGTAATTTAGGCGTTCATCGACCTGAATATCATCCAGCGACACCGCCGCCTCCTGATCCATAATGCACTTTCGCAACTGCGAAACGTGGAAAGTGGCGTGGATCCGACTAAGATCCTCCGGTAGCTCTAGCCTGTAGGCCACATTTCCAACCCTGGCAATGATCCTGAACGGCCCAATGTAACGGGGGCACAACTTTCCCCTCTTCCTGAAGCGAATCACGCCCTTCCAGGGTGAAACCTTCAGTAACACCATGTCGCCTACCTGGAACTCCAACTCAGATCGGCCTTTGTCGACGTAACTCTTCTGCCGACTCTGAGCGGTCTGTAGTCACTGTCTAATCTGCTGGATCTTCTCGGTTGTTTGCAAAACTACCTCCGTCCGTCCCATCACCCTGTGCCCGACCTCACCCCAACAAACCGGGGTGCGACATCTCTGCCCGTACAACAGCTCGAAAGGCGGAGCGCCAATACTGGAATGGTAGCTGTTGTTGTAGGCGAATTCTACAAGGGGTAGGTGGGAATCCCAGCTCTCACCGAAGTCAATAACACAAGCCCTCAACATGTCCTCGAGGGTCTGTCTGGTCCGCTCGCTCTGATTGTCGGTCTGCGGGTGGAATGTTGTACTAAAGTGCAGCCGCGTGCCCAGTTCCTCGTGGAACTTCTGCCAGAAACGGGAGGTAAACCCCGTGGCGAGCCACGATCTCGCGGACGTACACGTCGGCCAACTTCTCGGCCGATGAACTCTCCCGTATGGCCAAGAAATGGGCACTCTTGGTCAATCGATCCACGATGACCCATATAGCATCAAACCCCTTCGCCGTCCTCGGCAACTTGGTAATAAAATCCATCATGATTTGTTCCTATTTCCACATGGGAATCACCACGGGCTGCAACTTGCCATGCGGCCTCTGATGTTCGGCCTTGACCATTTTGGTGGCCCCCGGGTGAATAGAGAAGTGAGACTTATGAGCCTCCTCCATGACTGTCTGTCTGACCCCACCAGACATCGGAACCCACCCCCCGGCTGCATCAGGTTAATAATCCCCGGCTATCTTGCACAAACCGGGTGTTCTCACCCCTGATTATTTCCAGTTTCCAGTTCTCTGACCGCATGCCCTCGACCTGATCATCTCTGATCAAACTCACAAGTGGAGAATCCACCACTATCCTCATACATATCGCTGGGGTGGAAGTCCCAGCTGACTTGCGGCTCAGAGCGTCCGCCACCACATTCGCTTTACCAGGGTGGTAAAGGATCTCGCAATCGTAGTCCTTGACTACATCCAGCCACCTGCGCTGCCTCATTTTCAGGTTCGGCTGATCCATGATATGTCTCAAGCTCTTGTGATCTGTGTATATGGTACAACGGACCCCAAATAGATAATGTCTCCAAATCTTGAGAGCGAAAACCACCGCTCCCAACTCTCGATCATGAGTAGAATATCTCGTCTCATGCGGCTTCAACTGTCGCGACGCATTAGCTATAACTCGTCCCCTCTGCATGAGGATCGCTCCTAGTCCCGTGATGGACGCATCACAGAATACCATAAAATCCTCGACTCCCTCTGGAAGAGTCAAAACTGGAGCCTCACATAGACGCTGTCTGAGGGTCTCAAACGCCCTCTGCTGCTCAGGGCCCCACCGGAAATCCACCCCTACCTCTTCAGATGAGTGAGGCGTACTGCAATCTTGGAGAAATCCTGTATAAATCTCCAGTAGTACCCTGCCAATCCCAGAAAACTCCTGATATATGAGGGAGATTTCAGAACCTCCCAAGGCATGACTGCCTCGATTTTGGCCGGATCGACCAAAATCACATCCTGGTTAACGAGGTTCCCGAGGAACTAGACCTCCCGTAACCAAAACTCGCACTTCGAGAACTTGGCATATAGCCGCTCTCATCTCAGACCTCCCAACAACTCCCTGAGATGCTCCTCATGCTGCTCCCGGGTCTTGGAATACACCAAGATATCGTCGATAAACACTATGACCGAGCGATCGAGCATCGGTCTGTAGACCCGATTCATCAGGTCCATGAATACTGCTGGTGTGTTGGTGAGCCCAAACGGCATCACCACGAACTCGTAATGTCCATAACGATTTCGGAACGCGTTCTTCTCCACGTCCTCCTCTCTGACCCTGACTTGATGATACCCCGACCTCAAATCTATCTTGGAGAACCAAGATGCCCCCTGCAACTAATCAAAGAGGTCGTCTATCCTCGGAAGTGGATAACGGTTCTTCACCGTCAACTTGTTCTACTCCCTATAATCAATGCACATCCGGTGCGAGCCGTCCTTCTTCCTAACGAAGAGGATCGGTGCTCCGCATGGAGAATTGCTCGGACGAATGAACTGCTTTCCCAGCAGCTCCTGCAGCTGTGATGACAGCTCCTGCATCTCTGGTGGTGCCAAACGGTACGGCGCCTTGGCGATAGGGGCCCCACCTGGCACTAGGTCGATCCTGAACTCGACCTGCCTCTCTGGAGGCACTCCGGGTAATTCCTCCGGAAACACATCATCAAACTCTCTAACCACTGGAACCTCTGAAACTGGAGTCTGATTCCTGTCCCGTGCATCCACCACATATGCTAAATTTGCAAACTTATCCCTTTATCTTGTCTTGGCTCTCCATTCCCAATCCCAAGGGCTATAATCGACAAAGTAAAGATAGAATATGGTTCAGAAATACCTGCAGAAATATCGGGGTGTTACGATTCTCCCCCACTTGACCTAGACTTCGTCGTCGAAGTCTGTTGCGGCGAATAGATCCGGGTAATGCTCCCGCATCTCAGATTCGGGATCCCAAGTCCACTCGGACCCCCTACGATGCTCCCACTATACCTTTACCAAATGTATCTCCTTGTTCCTCAGAACTTTCATCTTCCTCTCCAGTCTAGAAACATGCCTCTCCATGTAATTCAGGCGTTCATCGACCTGAATATCATCCAGCGACACCACCGCCTCCTGATCCATAATAAATTTTTGCAACTGCGAAACATGGAAAGTGCCGTGGATCCGACTAAGCTCCTCCGGTAGCTCTAGCCTGTAGGCCACCTTACCAACCCTGGCAATGATCCTGAACGCCCCAATATAACAGGGACCCAACTTTCCCCTCTTCCTGAAGCGAATCATGCCCTTCCAGGGTGAAAACTTCAGTAGCACCATGTCGCCTACCTGGAACTCCAACTCAGATCGACGTCTGTCGGCGTAACTCTTCTGCCGACTCTGAGCGGTCTGTAGTCGCTGTCTAATCTGCTGGATCTTCTCGGTTGTTTGCAAAACTACCTCCGTCCGTCCCATCACCCTGTGCCCGACCTCACCCCAACAAACCGGGGTGCGACATCTCTGCCCGTACAACAGCTCGAAAGGCGGAGCGCCAATACTGAAATGGTAGCTGTTGTTGTAGGCGAATTCTGCAAGGGGTAGGGGGAATCCCAGCTCCCACCGAAGTCAATAACACAAGCCCTCAACATGTCCTCGAGGGTCTGTATGGTCCGCTCGCTCTGACTATCGGTCTGTAGGTGGAATGTTGTACTAAAGTGCAGCCGCGTGCCCAGTTCCTTGTGGAACTTCTGCCAGAAACGGGAGGTAAACCTAACATCTCGGTCGGAGACGATGGAGACCGGAACCCCATGGCGAGCCACGATCTCGCGGACGTACACGTCGGCCAACTTCTCGGCCGATGAACTCTCCCGTATGGCCAAGCAATGGGCACTCTTGGTCAATCGATCCACGATGACCCATATAGCATCAAACCCCTTCGACGTCCTCGGCAACTTGGTAATAAAATCCATCGTGATCTGTTCCCATTTCCACATGGGAATCTCCAGGGGTTGCAGCTTGCCATGCGGCCTTGACCATTTTGGTGCCCCCGGGTGAATAGAGAAGTGAGATTTTGGTGGCCCCGGGTGAATAGAGAAGTGAGACTTATGAGCCTCCTCCATGAATGTATGCATGACCCCACCAGACATCGGAACCCACCCCCCGGCTGCATCAGGTTAATAATCCCCGGCTATCCTGCACAAACCGGGTGTTCTCACCCCTGATCCTTTCCAGTTTCCAGTTCTCTGGCCGCATGCCCTCGACCTGAGCATCTCTGATCAAACTCACAAGTGGAGAATCCACCGCTATCCTCATACATATCGCTGGGGTGGAAGTCCCAACTGAGTTGCGGCTCAGAGCGTCCGCCACCACATTCGCTTTACCAGGGTGGTAAAGGATCTCGCAATCGTAGTCCTTGACTACATCCAGCCACCTGCGCTGCCTCATTTTCAGGTTCGGCTGATCCATGATATGTCGCAAGCTCTTGTGATCCGTGTATATGGTACAACAGACCCCAAATAGATAATGTCTCCAAATCTTGAGAGAGAAAACCACCGCTCCCAACTCTAAATCATGAGTAGGATATCTCGTCTCATGCGGCTTCAACTGTCGCGACGCATAAGCTATAAGTCGTCCCCTCTGCATGAGGACCGCTCTTAGTCTCGTGATGGACGCATCACAGAATACCATAAAATCCTTGACTCCCTCCTGAAGAGTCAAAATGGGAGCCTCACATAGACGCTATCTGAGGGTCTCAAACGTCCTCTGCTACTTAGGACCCCACCGGAAATCCACCCCCTTCCTCTTCAGACGAGTGAGGGGTACTGCAATCTTGGAGAAATCCTGTATAAATCTCCAGTAGTACCCTGCCAATCCCAGAAAACTCCTGATATCTGAGGGAGATTTCGGAACCTCCCAATGCATGACTGCCTCGATTTTGGCCGGATCGACCAAAATCCAATCCTGGTTAACGAGGTGCCCGAGGAACTAGACCTCCCGGAACCAAAACTCGCACTTCAAGAACTTGGCATATAGCCGCTCTCATCTCAGAACTCTCAACAACTCCCTGAGATGCTCCTCATGCTGCTCTCGGGTCTTGGAATACACCAAGATATCGTCGATAAACACTATGACCGAGCGATCGAGCATCGGTCTGTAGACCCGATTCATCAGGTCCATGAATACTGCTGGTGTGTTGGTGAGCCCAAACGGCATCACCACGAACTCGTAATGTCCATAACGATTTCGGAACGCGTTCTTCTCCACGTCCTCCTCTCTGACCCTGACTTGATGATACCCCGACCTCAAATCTATCTTGGAGAACCAAGATGCCCCCTGCAACTAATCAAAGAGGTCGTCTATCCTCGGAAGTGGATAACGGTTCTTCACCGTCAACTTGTTCTACTCCCTATAATTAATGCACATCCGGTGCGAGCCGTCCTTCTTCCTAACGAAGAGGATCGGTGCTCCGCATGGAGAATTGCTCGGACGAATGAACTGCTTTCCCAGCAGCTCCTGCAGCTGTGATGACAGCTCCTGCATCTCTGGTGGTGCCAAACGGTACGGCGCCTTGGCGATAGGGGCCCCACCTGGCACTAGGTCGATCCTGAACTCGACCTGCCTCTCTGGAGGCACTCCGGGTAATTCCTCCGGAAACACATCAGCAAACTCTCTAACCACTGGAACCTCTGAAACTGGAGTCTGATCCCTGTCCCGCGCATCCACCACATATGCTAAATAACCCGCACACCCGTGCTGAATGTACTGTCGAGCCCTGGCAGCTGAACAAAACTCTGAACCCACTCTGGTGCCCTCACCATAAACAATCAGTTCTCCCCCACTTGGGGTTCGAACCACCACTCTCTGGCCCTCGCAATCTATCATGACACCAAAACGGCTAAGCCAATCCATCCCTACGATCACACACACCTCCCCCATGGGAATCGGTATCAAATCTATCGGAAAGGACACTCCGAAGATCTCCAACTCGCACCCTCGATAAACCGAAGAAGTAGAAACCCCGTGTTCGTTGGCGATCAAATTTTAGACCGAGGAAGTTACGATTTTTTCTAAGATTTAGCATAACAGTATACAGACTGGAAATCAAATTTTAGACCGATCGATTATTAGCCGACACAACCTAAATGAGAATCGAAGATCTCGTTAATAAGAGTTGAACGATATAAAGACAGTCGAAAACAGACGTCGGATGACAAAGTTATGAATTTTTAACGTACTTTAACTGTCTAAGCCTGTTAAAATATAACTTTAAAAATAAAATCAAAATTAGCCGACGGAGTCTAAACGAAAGTTGTAGATCCCGTCGATACCTACGCGTGGATATGAAGAACGTAAAAAACGGAGCTCGTATGCGAAATTTACGGATTTTAGAAGATAATTAGTTTTTGGAGTAACCAACGAGTGACACGTGGCGCAATCTGAGCCGCAGCTTCTTCCCCACGGCTTTTCACGAGATCGCGACATGTGGCACATTACACCCAACGAAATTTTGAGTACGCTCAGCGTAACCCTTAAAAACCCATTACGCTCAACGTAATTCTTGAGTACGCTCAGCATACTCGGTGCTGGCAGCCTAAAAATAGAAGGCGTTTTCACTCATTTTTCTCACATCTCTTCACCCATTTCTCTCCCAAACACCCCCAAAACCTCTAAGCCTTTCCCTAGCACCTCCTAGGTGTTATTAACGAGTCCCGGAGCACTAGAAGGCCCCGAGAAGAAGAGCTTTCAGCTCAGGAGTTCTGCCCGCGCAAAGCCCGGTTTCTCGCTAAACCCCCCTTGTAAGTGAGTTATGCTTACCATACTTTAAGTATAACTTATGTTTAACTTCGTTATCGTTATTATGAAACTATAAACAATATTTATTAGTGATTCCAAGTCGTTATACTGATTGATCTACTTACGGGGATGATGTCTAGGTTGTGATTTTGTGAGGTGTTTAAAGTGGGATTTCTAAACAGTATACTTCGTATACCAAACGGACCCTACCTCCGATATGATCCTACTTGGTTGTTCCTTACTTGATAGATCATGAAAGTAGACTTTGATGTAATGATAAATCTATTGGATTAGGTGTCTAATCCCATAACTATATTTGGTTTGTACTTGACCTGATTGTAGCATGATCCTTTTTGGTTGCCTTCACCAAATCAACTTGACTGGATGAATTATGGAGAAAGAGGTTTATTATGATTTATTAATATATTATGAGAATAATATATTAAAATAGAAATCATATTATTTAATTAATATTGGTCAACAATTAATTTAGAATTAATTTTGTGGTCAAAAGATATTAATTGAATTAAGGGGACTGATATTGTAATTAAGTGATAATTGCAATATGGGCTGAGGATCCCTATGGATAGGGGTGGACGAAATATTATGGATAGCCCATAAGGATTTCGCCCATGATAAGGATTCTGGAAGGATCTTATGGGCCGCTTAGAGCCTAAGCAACCGGATTAGGTCTTTGACTGAAACCCTAATTCCTCAGCTATATAAAGACCCCTTAGGCATCTAATTTTCGGCCACTTGAACCCTAAGGATCTTAGAGCCGATTTTAGTATCCCTCCTCCTCTCTCTCATATTCTCCAATTTGTTTCTTGGTGTTTGTGATCTATTAGAGGTATTACACTTGTGATACTAAAGCTCTCAAAGGTTAAAGATCAAGCTACAATTGAAAGGTAACATCCTAACCAGTTTTTAGTTATGATTTTCGAAATTATGTATGCTAGATTAGGGTTTGTAAGCTTTGGATGATTATTGCATGTACAATTAGAAAAAACTAGATCCAAAGCTTTAGGGTTTGCATGTGCACCATAGGATTGTTGTTTTGCTCAAAACCCATCAGTGGTATCAGAGCCTAGGTCGTTTTTCTATTGTATTTGATGCATAGCTTAATTGTTCTTAGTTGGAAAAATCGAAAAACCTGCATCTGATTGATGAATTCGTCGATTCCTCTGATGAACTCGACGAGTCCCAAAGTGTGACTCAACGAGTCGGCCCGTCAGGTGGCAGATTTTTCGGGATTTTGACCAAAATTGAATTGGGATAATTACTAAAAACGTTTTGGACTGATAAAATTCGATTTTTATTATATGGTAATGATTATCCTCATTCAATTAGAAGATAATTGTCAAACTATGAGATAACTATTAGTTTATATGATTAAAAATAATTATTTGTATTATTTGATGTAAATTATCTTGCCTTAAATTGAATTAGGTCAAATCTAGATAATGACAAATTATTTGATTAATTAAATTATTTTAATTTGATCTAATAAGGTTTTGAAAAGTTTCAAAACTTGCCCTCAAGTTTTGGAATTTAATATTTTGATTAAAAGGTTTTAATATTTAAATTCTAAACCTTAGATTTTTAAAAAGTTTAAAATTCAACCCTTATACTGTTATAATATTAAAGGATTAATTATTATATATATGTATAAGACAAGTCAGTATTACCGTTAGTAGACCTCATTCACGAAGCCGATCTATATGGGGGGTATAAGGTTACTGCCTATAAAATGGTGGTTTAATGGGTGTCCACTCTCACCCACCGCTTCCTTGATTGGTGGAGGGTCGTTAGCCGAGCGGGTAGGATAGGACAACTAATTCCTCATTAATAAGTATAATGATTATATAAAGTAACTAAATGTTTTTATAAATTCCCAATCTTAGTTACTTTAGGAAAAATGTGAAAATGTATGCTATTCCATGAAATTGCACTTTTCACCTTGCCAAGTCGTTAGTGGAGCGTGTGTGGTTAACCGGCACACTAATTTGGGACTAGCAAAGGTGGCTCGATGTTTATCATAGATTGATGGAGCGTGTGTGGCTAACCGGCACATTGATTAGGTGATAAATGACATCGAGAGTACCAAACACTTTTGTATGGTTATTCACACCTTGTTTGTGATCCTCGGTATCCCAATCACAAACTTGAAGGGCATAATCGAGATTTAAACATGCCATTGAAAAGTTCAATGAATTTCAAAAGAATCTAGGAATTTTAATTCATTTAAAACTTAAAATCCTTTTCGTTTTTCATGGTGGAGATTGGTAAATCGTCATTTACATACCTTCATATTATTTGCAATTAGATTACGACATCCCTCTTCTGAATTGTAAATAATTGTGTTGGGTCCTAACCCTAATTGCTTATTTGGGTGTTTAATTGGGGATTCTTATCTAATCTAAACTTTGTTCCTTTTCTATTTCAGATGTCTACTTCAAACAGAACTTACATTCATTTACACTAGTGATCTACACCTCTTTAATCTCTCAGTGTAATGTAACTTCATATCGACACCTGTGATACAAATAAGCTTGAGTGGGTCAGGTTGGGAAACCTGGTGAGTACATAGAGTTTTCATCCCACAATAATATAATTATTAGGTTTAATCATCAAACAATTAACCCAATTACCCATCCCCATTATCTTATTTAGTCTTAAGGATCTACCCTAAGAATCAGCTATTTCTCGTTCATTCATTCCTAAGGAATCGACACGAAGTCCATCATCACCGGGGTTTAGGCACTAAGTCTGCATAGTCGCCAGGATTTATACAACAGGCACTAAGTCCGCATAGTCGCCAGGGTTTTAGGCACTAACTTTGCATAGTCTCCATGGTTTATACAACAGGCACTAAGTCCACACAGTCGCCAGAGTTTTGGCACCAAGTCTGCATGATCGCCAAGGTTTAGGCACCAAGTCTGCATGATCGCCAGGGTTTAGAGTACATCGGGTGAACACATCATTCACGACACCTACAGGTTGCGAGCCTGCTAGTGTTCCACTGGAATGTCTAGAATAGTGCGTGGTTGTCATCTATACTCTGCTAGATGACGGGGCCAACATTTGGGAACAAGGATTCTCACATGGTCCACCTCTCACCCTTACCTCATGGTCTATATCACCTCTCAACTCATCATCCAACTCATATTTCATCTACCCATATTTTACCGAACATATTATGTAGATATAAATACATATACAGTTTAAATCATATAAAACTTGTATAAAACCGTTCATCCAGCATAGATAGCAAGTATACAGATAATATGCACACATAGCACGTAGTTTATATAAAATACTTCATATCTATGTGTAAGATGAAAGTAACTATGCACTCACCTGGAAAGGTGGTGACTCGGTACTCGGACAGCACTTCGTTACTCTTAAAACAATTTCCCTCGGACAAAACCTAGTATCATTACCACTAGAGTTTAGTCTAACGTTAACCGCGACTAATTAATAGTCTAGCTATTATTACTATTATACAAGCGTTAAGCAATACTCTTATATAACTCATAATAATAGCCCAAATAATTATTTTAAGGTCCTAATAATGTTACTATATTAAAACATAAGCTATACTAAAGATAGGGTAGGCATAGCTCACTTACAACGGGTTTTTCGCAAAACCGGGCTTCGCTGGAGAAGCGTTCCCGAGCCGAAAGGCTCTTTTCTCGAAGCCGTCGGGCGCTCCGGGGCTTCTGCCTCGTGCTAGGGAGTTACCCTAGGCTTTGGGGGGGGGGGGGTTTGGGGCTTAGAGAGAGAAAGTAGAGAGAGAAAGTGAAGATGGATGGTGTGAAGAATGAAGGGAACCCGACACGCGTCACCACGTCGTGGTGCCTCTCACCACGTCGTGGTGTTGCGTAGGCTCCAAGGTTTCGCCTGGTGCTGACACGTGGCATCGCACACAGGGTGGAAATCAGCCGATTTTCAAAAATTCATAACTTTCGCATACGAGCTCCGTTTTCGACGTTCTTTATATCCACGCGTAGGTAAAAATAAGATCTATAACTTTCATTTGACTCCGTCGGCTAATTCTCGACCGATCTTAAATTTAAGAGTATGAGGAGATTATACTGTTAAATGTCCGCGTAAAATTCATAACTTCTACATACGAACTCCGTTTTCGTTTGTCTTTTTACCGTTGAGTTCCTATTAATGATATCTTCAACTCTCATTTAGGTCGCGTAGGCCAAAAACCGCTCGATCTAAAATTCGAGTTTCGGACCGTGCACTGATATGCCAAATCTTAGAAAATTCATAACTTCCTCATACGAAGTCAGATTTGGGCGTTCTTTTTTTGTATGTTCTCGGTTTAACGTATACTACAACTTTTGTTCAGATTTCTAAGGCTAAAAAGTCCTCCATTGTAAATTCACTATTTACGTCTCCCGGTGCCGTGCCGGTTTTGCCGAAAAACTTCGACGAGTCATAACTTCTTCGTTATAACTCGGATTTCGACGTTGTTTATATGTACGAAACCCTTGTAATATATACAAACACTTGGAAAAGATTAAGCCTTCTAAATAATCTTCCATCAAAAACTCATTTTTGATGCTTATTGTCTCTAAATTGACTAGCCCGGATCTGCAGGCGTTACAATTATCTCCCCTTAGGATGATTACGTCCCAGAATCATCAACGAAACATGGCAGTATAATGACTCCATACGTTATCTCTTCATCCTAGGTAATAGTCGTAACTTCTTTGTTCCTTCAAATGAGTATCTAACTCTTGGACTCCTTGTCTGCAGGCGGTGCTCGATCTTGCACTTGCTCCCTATCTCACGTTAGACTCCAAATTATGACCTTCAAGTCACAATCTCGATCCTCACTGGATACGAACTTAAGATAAGTTCTTTTATTACTACAATGGAATGATGTGTCATATTCTAATGACCTATCATCGCATGTTGCAACGCTTAGACTCAGGTCTCTTAGAGTCTTCCAGAACAGACTATACTTTCGTTCATGTTCTAATCTCATCTTCAAATGTAGCATTTCTAGCTACAAGCAACTTTTCGCGATACCTCTACTGATCGCTTTTTGGCTTAAGTCAGATGCTACATCGAACTTGATTCTCTGAACCACATAACATACTCAGCGTAGTCGGACTCAATTTGATATGACCACTAGGGTCGGAATAACAATCATCTTCTTAGTCATTACCGAAACGATGGTAACGACATACTTGAATAAAACGAAATCAATTACTAGCTCCTTGTTAACCTTGTGACTTTCCCTGATCCAAGTGTGAGTCATGTGCTTCCGGTAGTATAGGCCTCTACTACCATTCACACCTACTCATACTTGTCCAAAGTATTATCTTGCAGTTCTCCAAGTCATTATCACAAAAACAATTTTAACACATACAAATGTGTCCAAACAATCATATAATTTTCCCTAGACTCTGCTAGGACTTCTTCCATGCGTATCTTCAATCATCAATTCTGCTTCAACTCGGTTGGTGATGGAAATGTCAGACGATGGGATAACTTCATGGATAATCTTTCTTTCTGCTAATCGAAAGTGTGCTTCTCCCGTACTAGACATATTATTTATTAAACTCGTTCTAAAGGCATGATATCACTCTTACGATATCTTCCAATAAGTACCATTCAATATCGTAAGCCTTCTCATTTCCTCCATTTACTCAATTCACTATGAGTCTTCACCATGATGTTCTACACACCAAAGCAGTCGTTTGGTGTATCGAGACGAGAGTATAGATAGAGGAAGTTTTAGACGCGTATTCCTCCTTATTACTTCGAAAAATTACATGCCAGTTCTAATATCGTAATTAAACGTTTAGAAATCTGAACGCACAAAGTTTCCAGATCCGGTCGGCAACAGACCATAGATCCGATCAAACGATAGCATCATAAAGCATCACAAATCATTTAGCACATAAAAGCAATTTAGACATCTTCCCTAAATGAGCTAGTGCCCGTGTCTATTTAGGTGTACTTCCTAAAATATATTAGAAACATTCCTCACGATCATCGCTTAGCATTCTAAGTTTAAGTCTAGAAATAAATCCTTATTCCTAGTTCGCTTAAACTAATGCTCTGATACCAACTGTGACATCACCATTTCCACGGCCAGAAAAGACCGATTTTTGTTTAGGCTTTATAAAAATCAGAGTACTTCTTTTAATAAAAATGTTGCGGAATTTGTTCCCAATAAAACATGATAAATACGTTATCAAAGCATTTCCGAAGGAATGTATTTTTATTCATTTTAAAACATTTGGGATGTCGTTGTCAATACAGAAACATAAGCATAAACAGAACTTACATTCATTTACACTAGTGATCTACACCTCTTTAATCTCTCAGTGTAATGTAACTTCATATCGACACCTGTGATACAAATAAGCTTGAGTGGGTCAGGTTGGGAAACCTGGTGAGTACATAGGGTTTTCAACCCACAATAATATAATTATTAGGTTTAATCGTTGAACAATTAACCCAATTACCCATCGCCATTATCTTATTTATTCTTAAGGATCTACCCTAAGAATCAGCTATTTCTCGTTCATTCATTCCTAAGGATCATCCTAAGGAATCGGCACGAAGTCCATCATCACCGGGGTTTAGGCACTAATTCTGCATAGTCGCCAGGATTTATACAACAGGCACTAAGTCCACATAGTCGCCAGGGTTTTGGCACCAAGTCTGCATGACCGCCAAGGTTTAGGCACCAAGTCTGCATGATCGCCAGGGCTTAGAGTACACGGGGTGAACATATCGTTCACAACACCTACAGGTTGCGAGTCTGCTAGTGTTCCACTGGACTGTCTAGAATAGTCTGTGGTTGTCATCCATACTCTGCTAGATGACGGGGCCAACATTTGGGAACAAGGCTTCTCACATCGTCCACCTCTCACCCTTACCTCATGGTCTATATCACCTCTCAACTCATCATTCAACTCATATTTCATCTACCCATATTTTACCCAACATATTATGTAGATATAAATACATATACAGTTTAAATCATATAAAACTTGTATAAAATCGTTCATCCAGCATAGATAGCAAGTATACAGATAATATGCACACATAGCGCGTAGTTTATATCAAATACTTCATATCTATGTGTAAGATTAAAGTAACTATGCACTCACCTGGAAAGGTGGTGACTCGGTACTCGGACAGCACTTCGTTACTCTTAAAACAAATTCCCTTGGACAAAACATAGTATCATTACCACTAGAGTTTAGTCTAACGCTAACCGCGACTAATTAATAGTCTAGCTATTATTACTATCATATAAGCGTTAAGAAATACTCTTATATAACTCATAATAATAGCCCAAATAATTATTTTAAGGTCCTAATAATGTTACTATATTAAAACATAAGCTATACTAAAGATAGGGTAGGCATAGCTCACTTACATCGGGTTTTTCGCAAAACCGGGCTTCGCTGGAGCAGCGTTCCCGATCTGAAAGGCTCTTTTCTCTGAGCCGTCGGGCGCTTTGGGGCTTCCGCCTCGTGCTAGGGAGTTACCCTAGGCTTTGGGGGGGTTTTGGGGCTTAGAGAGAGAAAGTAGAGAGAGAAAGTGAAGATGGATGGTTTGAAGAATGAAGGGAACCTGGCATCTCTATTTATAGGCTGTCTAGGGCGTCACCACATCGTGGTGCCTCTCACCACGTCGTGGTGTTGCGTAGGCTCCAAGGTTTCGCCTGGTGCTGACACGTGGCATCGCACACAGGGTGGAAATCAGCCGATTTTCAAAATTTCATAACTTTCGCATACGAGCTCCGTTTTCGATATTCTTTATATCCACGCGTAGGTAAAAATAAGATCTACAACTTTAATTTTGACTCCGTCGGCTAATTCTCGACCGATCTTAAATTTAACAGTATGAGGAGATTATACTGTTAAATGTCTGCGTAAAATTCATAACTTCTACATACAGACTCCGTTTTCGTCTGTCTTTTTACCGTTGAGTTCCTATTAATGATATATTCAACTCTCATTTAGGCCGCGTAGGCCAAAAACCGCTCGATCTAAAATTCAAGTTTCGGGTCGTGCATTGTTATGCCAAATCTTAGAAAATTAATAACTTACTCATACGAAGTCAGATTTGGGCGTTCTTTTTTTGTATGTTCTCGGTTTATCGTATACTACAACTTTTTTTAGATTTCTAAGGGTAAAAAGTCCTCCATCGTAAATTCACTATTTACGTCTGCCGGTGCCGTGCCGGTTTTGCCGAAAAACTTCGACGGGTCATAACTTCTTCGTTATAACTCGGATTTCGGCGTTGTTTATATGTACGGAACCCTTGTAATATATACAACCACTTGGAAAAGATTAAGCCTTCTAAATAATCTTCCATCAAAAACTCATTTTTGATGCTTATTGTCTCTAAATTGACTAGCCCGGATCTGCGGGCGTTACAGATGGAGAGTCATCACGGCCCACTTGCAGAAAATGCAAAGGTTTGTGGACCGCTTGATAAAGTTGAATGTGAACTTTGACGAGGAGCTGGACATAGATAACAACCTACACTCTTTGCCTCCTTGTTACGACTGGTTTCGTATGACCTATCATATGAACAAGGAGGAGGTCAGTCTAAGCAAGCTTCAGGGCCTGCTAAGGACTGCTGAGAGTAGTCTGAAAGGCAAATCTGTTGCATCTACTCCTACTACTGTTGCCCATGTCTTGGCAATTAGACAAGGGAAAGGGAAGAAGAGGAAGGCTCCTTCTAAGAGCCACAAGGGAAAATCCCATGATGGATCCTATTCTAGCGGGACCAAAGCTGGTACTGCTACTCCTTCTTCCAATCCGAAGGATGCAGAGTTCTTCTACTGTCACGAAAAAGGGCATTAGAAACGAAACTGCCCGAAGTATCTGCAAGACATCAAGGATGGGAAGATAAAGCCCACCTTCGCAGGTATTTACACTATTCAATCTAACAACTCATCACATGCTATTTCTTGGGTCCTTGATACAAGATGTGGTTTTCACATTTGTTCTGATTTGCAGGGTCTAAGAAGAAGTAGGGATGTGGAGCATGGGAAGATGAACCTGATCATGGGGAATAGGAAAGCGTCGTCTGTCACCAAGATTAGGGTTTATTCTTTAATGCTTAGTATTGGGTTAGGTTTAGATTTGAATGATTGTTGCTACTTGTCAGAAATGGTGAGAAACATTATTTCCTTTCACGGTTTGTACAGACAAGGTTTTAGATTTTCATTTAATAATGAAATTGGGTCTATTAATGCTTTCTTGAATGGTACTTCCTATTTTGAAGCATTGCCTTGTAATGGAGTATATGAAACTGTGAATGTTGTAGATACTCAGGAAATAATGTGTTGCACATCGATTCGTCCAATGGTTTGGACAAAGCATGCTTGTGGCATTGTCGTCTTGGACATGTCAACAAGAAACGCATAGCCCAACTCCAAAAGGATGGAGTGTTGGAGTCATTCGACCTCAAGTCGGATGACACGTGCGAATCTTGTTTACTTGGAAAGATGACCAAGTCACCCTTCACTGGTACTTGTGAAAGGGGTGAGGGTTTATAGGATCTCATACATACGGATGTATGTGGACCCTTCAGATCCACCACAAGGGATGCGAACCGCTTCTGTGTGAATTTTACCAATGATTATAGCAGATATGGGTATATCTACCTAATCAAGCACAAGTCAGAAACCTTTGAAAAGTTCAAGGAGTTTAAACAAGAAGTGGGGAATCAGCTGGGCAGGAAAATTAAGATGTTGCGATCCGATCGAGGTGGTGAGTATCTTAGTATAGAGTTCCACGAGTATCTTAAGGAATGTGGTATTGTTTCACAATTGACGCCACCTAGGACACCACAACTTAATAGTATGGCTGAAAGGTGGAATCGAACCTTGTTGGACATGGTTCGTTCCATGATTAGTCATGCTTCGTTACCTATCTCATTATGGGGGTATGCCTTAGAGACTGCCGCCCATATCCTTAATCTAGTCCCAACTAAGAAGGTTGCCAAAACACCTCACGAGATGTGGACAAGGAAGGTTCCCTCGTTGGCACATATCAAGGTTTGGGGTTGCGAGGCTTTCGTAAGACGAGAAGACTCATGACAAGATCGAACCTTGTAGTGAGCGATGTATTTTCATCGGCTACCCACAAAAGTCCTTTAAATATCTCTTCTATAGACCGAGTGACAATGTTGTCTTCGTTGTGAGGAGAGGGTTCTTTCGCGAGAGAGAACTCATATGCCAAGAGGACAGTGGGAGGCAAATTGACCTTGAAGAGCTTCAAAGTCAAGCGATGAAGGAGCCTCTAACACTGGCGCTCAACCCGAGGAGGAAACTCCTGTTGAACCGATTGATGAGTCCCTACCTCTTAGACGTTCTAGTAGGGTTAGTGTTACACCTGTGTTGTATGGTTTCCACATAACAACTGAAGGTGATACATTTATTAGTGATAATACACTAATAAATTTGGATGAACGTAACAACTACAAGGAAGCCATGGCAGGCCCGAAGTCTGCGAAATGGAAAGAGGCTATGGACAGCGAGATTCAGTCCATGTATGACAATCAAGTCTGGAACTTGGTTGACAATGTACCAGGTCGTAAGACGGTCGGGTGCAAATGGATCTTCAAGAAGAAGACCGACATGGATGGGAAAGTGCACACATACAAGGCGCGATTGGTTACGAAGGGCTTTACTCAAACTCCTGGAGTTGACTATGACGAGACCTTCTCACCAGTAGCGAAGATTAAATCTATAAGGGTTATGCCAGCCATAGCTGCGTTTCATGATTATGAAATATGGCAGATGGATGTCAAAACCGCTTTCCTAAATGGGAAGTTGGCTGAAGATTTTTACATGAGTCAACCAGAGGGTTTTGTCGATACGAAGCACCCTAATAGAGTGTGTAAGCTTGAGAAATCCATTTACGGATTAAAACAACCGTCTCACAGATGGAATCTTTGTTTCGATGAGAAAGTCAAAGAGTTTGGTTTTTCAAGAAGCGAGGATGAGTCCTGTGTATATGTCAAAGCTAGTGGGAGTATAGTTAGCTTTCTCGTTTTGTATATGGATGACATACTACTCATAGGGAACAACGTCCCAACCTTGCAGGAGGTTAAGTCCTGGCTTGGGAAAGGCCTCGCTATGAAGGACCTCGGAGAAGTTGCTTATATTGTGGGGATAAGGATATTGAGAAACAGGAGTAAGAGACTAATATGACTTAGTTAAAGTACTTACTTGGATAAAGTATTAAAACGTTTTAGCATGGAGAATTCCAAGAAATGGGAGTTACCAATCCAAAGCAATACCAAATTGAGTAAGACTCAAAGTCCGAGTACCGAAGCTGAGATAGCAAAAATGAGTCGAATACCATATGCTTCTGCTGTTGGCTCGATCATGTATGCTATGAC